>NW_027490116.1:1200000-1540641 GCF_050948175.1 Xylocopa sonorina | reverse complement strand
CTCCGCATCGAGGCAATAGGGTTCTAATGCTTCGTAAAACGCGATGTCGCATCTCACTTCTATGTTACATGATAAGATATAATAATCATTGCGAAGTGTCATGTATACCTCGTATTCACTTCAAAAGAATGTAAATGCGAATCTTCCTTGCTAGGAAATAGCGTTTGCAGATGTCTATGTATCGTAGCAATAGAGTTCTAATGCTTCTCAAAACGCGATATCGCATCTCATTTCCATGCTTCGTGATAAAATATAATATTCATTGCGAAGTGTCATGTACACCACGTATTCACTACAAAAGAATGAAAATGCGACACTTCCATGCTAGGAAATAGCGCTTGCAGATGTCTATGTGTCATAGCAATAGAGATCTAATGCTTCTCAAAACGCGATATCGGATCTCATTTCTATGCTTCGTGATAGGATATAATATTCATTGCGAAGTGTCATGCACACCTCGTATTCACTACAAAAGAATGTGAATGCGACACTTCCATGCTAGGAAATAGCGTGTGCAGATGTCTCCACATCGAGGCCATAGAGTTTTAATGCTTCTTACAACGCGATATCGCATCTCTCTTCTATGTTTCATGATAAGATATAATATTCATTGCGAAGTGTCATGTATACCTCGTATTCACTTCATAAGAATGTAAATGCGACTATTCCTTGCTATGAAATAGCGTTTGCAGATGTCTACGTATCGTAGCAATAGAGTTCTACTGCTACTTAAATCGCGATATCGCATCTTATTTATATGTTTCGTGATAAGATATAATATTCATTGCGAAGTATCATGTATACCTCGTATTCACTTCAAGAGAATGTAAATGCGACACTTCCATGTTAGGAAATAGCGTTTGCAGATATCTCCGCATCGAGGCAATAGGGTTCTAATGCTTCGTAAAACGCGATGTCGCATCTCACTTCTATGTTACATGATAAGATATAATAATCATTGCGAAGTGTCATGTATACCTCGTATTCACTTCAAAAGAATGTAAATGCGAATCTTCCTTGCTAGGAAATAGCGTTTGCAGATGTCTATGTATCGTAGCAATAGAGTTCTAATGCTTCTCAAAACGCGATATCGCATCTCATTTCCATGCTTCGTGATAAAATATAATATTCATTGCGAAGTGTCATGTACACCACGTATTCACTACAAAAGAATGTAAATGCGACACCTCCATGCTAGGAAATAGTATTTTCAGATGTCAACGTATCGTAGCAATATTGTTCTAATGCTTCTTAAAACGAGATGTCGCATTTCATTTCTATGTTTCGTAATAAGATATAATATTCATTGTGGAGTGTCATGTATACCTCGTATTCACTTCAAAAGGATGTAAATGCGACACTTCCATGCTAGGAAATAGCGCTTGCAGATGTCTACGTATCATAGCAATAGAGTTCTAATGCTTCTCAAAATACGATATCGCATCTCATTTCTATGCTTCGTGATAAGATATAATATTCATTGCGAAGTGTCATGCACACCTCGTATTCACTACAAAAGAATGTAAATGCGACACTTCCATGCTAGGAAATAGCGTCTGCAGGTGTCTACGCGTCGAGGCAATAGGGTTCTAATGCTTCGTAAAACGCGATGTCGCACATCACTTCTATGTTTCATGATAAGATATAATGTTCATTGCGAAGTGTCATGTATACCTCGTATTCACTTCAAAAGAATGTATGTGCGACACTTCCATGCTAGGAAATAGCGTTTGCAGATGTCTACGTATCGTAGCAATAGTGTTCTAATGCTACTTAAATCGCGATATCGCATCTCATTTATATGTTTCGTGATAAGATATACTATTCATTGGGAAGTGTCATGTATACCTCGTATTCACTTCAAAAGAATGTAAGTGCGACACTTCCATGCTAGGAAATAGCGTTAGCAGATGTCTCCGCATCGAGGCCATAGAGTTCTAATGCTTCTTAAATTGCGATATCGCATTTCTCTTCTATGTTTCATGATAAGATATAATATTCATTGCGAAGTGTCATGTATACCTCGTATTCACTTCAAAAGAATGTAGATGCGACTATTGCTTGCTAGGAAATAGCGTTTGCAGATGTCTACGTATCGTAGCAATAGTGTTCTAATGCTACTTAAATCGCGATATCGCATCTCATTTATATGTTTCGTGATAAGATATACTATTCATTGCGAAGTGTCATGTATACCTCGTATTCACTTCAAAAGAATGTAAGTGCGACACTTCCATGCTAGGAAATAGCGTTAGCAGATGTCTCCGCATCGAGGCCATAGAGTTCTAATGTTTCTTAAATTGCGATATCGCATTTCTCTTGTATGTTTCATGATAAGATATAATATTCATTGCGAAGTGTCATGTATACCTCATGTTCACTTCAAAAGAATGTAAATGCGAATTTTCCTTGCTAGGAAATAGCGTTTGCTGATGTCTATGTATCGTAGCAATAGAGTTCTAATGCTTCTCAAAACGCGATATCGCATCTCATTTCCATGCTTCGTGATAAAATATAATATTCATTGCGAAGTGTCATGTACACCACGTATTCACTACAAAAGAATGTAAATGCGACACTTCCATGCTAGGAAATAGCGCTTGCAGATGTCTATGTGTCGTAGCAATAGAGTTCTAATGCTTCTCAAAAAGCGATATCGTATCCCATTTCTATGCTTCGTGATAGGATATAATATTCATTGCGAAGTGTCATGCACACCTCGTATTCACTACTAAAGAATGTAAATGCGACACTTCCATGCTAGGAAATAGCGTGTGCAGATGTCTCCACATCGAGGCCATAGAGTTTTAATGCTTCTTACAACGCGATATCGCATCTCTCTTCTATGTTTCATGATAAGATATAATATTCATTGCGAAGTGTCATGTATACCACGTATTTACTTCAAAAGAATGTAAATGCGACACCTCCATGCTAGGAAATAGAATTTTCAGATGTCAACGTATCGTAGCAATATTGTTCTAATGCTTCTTAAAACGAGATGTCGCATCTCATTTCTATGTTTCGTAATAAGATATAATATTCATTGTGGAGTGTCATGTATACCTCGTATTCACTTCAAAAGGATGTAAATGCGACACTTCCATGCTAGGAAATAGCGCTTGCAGATGTCTACGTATCATAGCAATAGAGTTCTAATGCTTCTCAAAATACGATATCGCATCTCATTTCTATGCTTCGTGATAAGATATAATATTCATTGCGAAGTGTCATGCACACCTCGTATTCACTACAAAAGAATGTAAATGCGACACTTCCATGCTAGGAAATAGCGTCTGCAGGTGTCTACGCGTCGAGGTAATAGGGTTCTAATGCTTCGTAAAACGCGATGTCGCACCTCACTTCTATGTTTCATGATAAGATATAATGTTCATTGCGAAGTGTCATGTATACCTCGTATTCACTTCAAAAGAATGTATGTGCGACACTTCCATGCTAGGAAATAGCGTTTGCAGATGTCTACGTATCGTAGCAATAGTGTTCTAATGCTACTTAAATCGCGATATCGCATCTCATTTATATGTTTCGTGATAAGATATACTATTCATTGGGAAGTGTCATGTATACCTCGTATTCACTTCAAAAGAATGTAAGTGCGACACTTCCATGCTAGGAAATAGCGTTAGCAGATGTCTCCGCATCGAGGCCATAGAGTTCTAATGCTTCTTAAATTGCGATATCGCATTTCTCTTCTATGTTTCATGATAAGATATAATATTCATTGCGAAGTGTCATGTATACCTCGTATTCACTTCAAAAGAATGTAGATGCGACTATTGCTTGCTAGGAAATAGCGTTTGCAGATGTCTACGTATCGTAGCAATAGTGTTCTAATGCTACTTAAATCGCGATATCGCATCTCATTTATATGTTTCGTGATAAGATATACTATTCATTGCGAAGTGTCATGTATACCTCGTATTCACTTCAAAAGAATGTAAGTGCGACACTTCCATGCTAGGAAATAGCGTTAGCAGATGTCTCCGCATCGAGGCCATAGAGTTCTAATGTTTCTTAAATTGCGATATCGCATTTCTCTTGTATGTTTCATGATAAGATATAATATTCATTGCGAAGTGTCATGTATACCTCATGTTCACTTCAAAAGAATGTAAATGCGAATTTTCCTTGCTAGGAAATAGCGTTTGCTGATGTCTATGTATCGTAGCAATAGAGTTCTAATGCTTCTCAAAACGCGATATCGCATCTCATTTCCATGCTTCGTGATAAAATATAATATTCATTGCGAAGTGTCATGTACACCACGTATTCACTACAAAAGAATGTAAATGCGACACTTCCATGCTAGGAAATAGCGCTTGCAGATGTCTATGTGTCGTAGCAATAGAGTTCTAATGCTTCTCAAAAAGCGATATCGTATCCCATTTCTATGCTTCGTGATAGGATATAATATTCATTGCGAAGTGTCATGCACACCTCGTATTCACTACTAAAGAATGTAAATGCGACACTTCCATGCTAGGAAATAGCGTGTGCAGATGTCTCCACATCGAGGCCATAGAGTTTTAATGCTTCTTACAACGCGATATCGCATCTCTCTTCTATGTTTCATGATAAGATATAATATTCATTGCGAAGTGTCATGTATACCACGTATTTACTTCAAAAGAATGTAAATGCGACACCTCCATGCTAGGAAATAGAATTTTCAGATGTCAACGTATCGTAGCAATATTGTTCTAATGCTTCTTAAAACGAGATGTCGCATCTCATTTCTATGTTTCGTAATAAGATATAATATTCATTGTGGAGTGTCATGTATACCTCGTATTCACTTCAAAAGGATGTAAATGCGACACTTCCATGCTAGGAAATAGCGCTTGCAGATGTCTACGTATCATAGCAATAGAGTTCTAATGCTTCTCAAAATACGATATCGCATCTCATTTCTATGCTTCGTGATAAGATATAATATTCATTGCGAAGTGTCATGCACACCTCGTATTCACTACAAAAGAATGTAAATGCGACACTTCCATGCTAGGAAATAGCGTCTGCAGGTGTCTACGCGTCGAGGTAATAGGGTTCTAATGCTTCGTAAAACGCGATGTCGCACCTCACTTCTATGTTTCATGATAAGATATAATGTTCATTGCGAAGTGTCATGTATACCTCGTATTCACTTCAAAAGAATGTATGTGCGACACTTCCATGCTAGGAAATAGCGTTTGCAGATGTCTACGTATCGTAGCAATAGTGTTCTAATGCTACTTAAATCGCGATATCGCATCTCATTTATATGTTTCGTGATAAGATATACTATTCATTGGGAAGTGTCATGTATACCTCGTATTCACTTCAAAAGAATGTAAGTGCGACACTTCCATGCTAGGAAATAGCGTTAGCAGATGTCTCCGCATCGAGGCCATAGAGTTCTAATGCTTCTTAAATTGCGATATCGCATTTCTCTTCTATGTTTCATGATAAGATATAATATTCATTGCGAAGTGTCATGTATACCTCGTATTCACTTCAAAAGAATGTAGATGCGACTATTGCTTGCTAGGAAATAGCGTTTGCAGATGTCTACGTATCGTAGCAATAGTGTTCTAATGCTACTTAAATCGCGATATCGCATCTCATTTATATGTTTCGTGATAAGATATACTATTCATTGCGAAGTGTCATGTATACCTCGTATTCACTTCAAAAGAATGTAAGTGCGACACTTCCATGCTAGGAAATAGCGTTAGCAGATGTCTCCGCATCGAGGCCATAGAGTTCTAATGTTTCTTAAATTGCGATATCGCATTTCTCTTGTATGTTTCATGATAAGATATAATATTCATTGCGAAGTGTCATGTATACCTCATGTTCACTTCAAAAGAATGTAAATGCGAATTTTCCTTGCTAGGAAATAGCGTTTGCTGATGTCTATGTATCGTAGCAATAGAGTTCTAATGCTTCTCAAAACGCGATATCGCATCTCATTTCCATGCTTCGTGATAAAATATAATATTCATTGCGAAGTGTCATGTACACCACGTATTCACTACAAAAGAATGTAAATGCGACACTTCCATGCTAGGAAATAGCGCTTGCAGATGTCTATGTGTCGTAGCAATAGAGTTCTAATGCTTCTCAAAAAGCGATATCGTATCCCATTTCTATGCTTCGTGATAGGATATAATATTCATTGCGAAGTGTCATGCACACCTCGTATTCACTACTAAAGAATGTAAATGCGACACTTCCATGCTAGGAAATAGCGTGTGCAGATGTCTCCACATCGAGGCCATAGAGTTTTAATGCTTCTTACAACGCGATATCGCATCTCTCTTCTATGTTTCATGATAAGATATAATATTCATTGCGAAGTGTCATGTATACCACGTATTTACTTCAAAAGAATGTAAATGCGACACCTCCATGCTAGGAAATAGAATTTTCAGATGTCAACGTATCGTAGCAATATTGTTCTAATGCTTCTTAAAACGAGATGTCGCATCTCATTTCTATGTTTCGTAATAAGATATAATATTCATTGTGGAGTGTCATGTATACCTCGTATTCACTTCAAAAGGATGTAAATGCGACACTTCCATGCTAGGAAATAGCGCTTGCAGATGTCTACGTATCATAGCAATAGAGTTCTAATGCTTCTCAAAATACGATATCGCATCTCATTTCTATGCTTCGTGATAAGATATAATATTCATTGCGAAGTGTCATGCACACCTCGTATTCACTACAAAAGAATGTAAATGCGACACTTCCATGCTAGGAAATAGCGTCTGCAGGTGTCTACGCGTCGAGGTAATAGGGTTCTAATGCTTCGTAAAACGCGATGTCGCACCTCACTTCTATGTTTCATGATAAGATATAATGTTCATTGCGAAGTGTCATGTATACCTCGTATTCACTTCAAAAGAATGTATGTGCGACACTTCCATGCTAGGAAATAGGGTTAGCAGATGTCTCCGCATCGAGGCCATAGAGTTCTAATGCTTCTTAAATTGCGATATCGCATTTCTCTTCTATGTTTCATGATAAGATATAATATTTATTGCGAAGTGTCATGTATACTTCGAATTCACTTCAAAAGTATGTAAATGCGACACTTCCATGCTAGGAAATAGCTTCTGCAGGTGTCTACGCGTCGAGGCAATAGAGTTCTAATGCTTCTTAAAACGCGATATCGCATCTCATTTCTATGTTTCGTGATAAGGTATAATATTCATTGCGTAGTGTCAATTGTACCTCGTATTCACATCAAAAGAATGTAAATGCGACACTTCCTTGCTAGGAAATATTGTTTGCAGATGTCTACTTATCGTAGCAATAGAACATTAATGCTTCTCAAAACGCGATATCGCAACTCATTCCTATGTTTCATGATGAGATACAATATTCATTGCGAAGTGTCATGTATATCTCGTACTCAATGAAAAGAATGTAAATGCGACACATGCATGCTAGGAAATAGCGTTTGCAGATGTCTACGTATCGTAGCAATAGTGTTCTAATGCTTCTTAGAACGCGATATCGCATCTCACTTCTATGTTTCGTGATAAAATATAATATTTATTGCGAAGTGTCATGTATACATCGTATTCACTTCAAAAGAATGTAAATGCGACACTTCCATGCTAAGAAATAGCATTTGCAGATGTCAACGTATCGTAGCAATAGTGTTCTAATGCTTCTTAAAACGAGATGTCGCATTTCATTTCTATGTTTCGTAATAAGATATAATTTTCATTGTGGAGAGTCATGTATACCTCGTATTCACTTCAAAAGGATGTAAGTGCGACATTTCCTTGCAAGGAAATAGCGTTTCCAGACGTCTACCTATCGAAGCAATAGTGTTCTAATGCTTCTTAAAACGAGATATGGCATCTCATTTCTATGTTTCGTGATATGATATAATATTCATTGCGAAGTGTTATGTATATCTCGTATTCGCTTGAAAGGAATGTAAATGCGACACTTCCTTGCCTGGAAATAGCGTTTGCAAATGTCTACGTATCCTAGCAATAGATGTCTAATGCTTCTTAAAACGCCATATCGCATCTCACTTCTATGTTTCATGATAAGATATAATATTCATTGCGAAGTGTTACGTATACCTCGCATACACTTCAAATGAATGTAAATGCGACATTTCCTTGCTAGGAAATAGCGTTTCCAGACGTCTACCTATCGAAGCAATAGAGTTCTAATGCTTCTTAAAACTCGATATCCCGTCTCATTCCTATGTTACATGATAAAATAGAATATTCATTGCGAAGTGTTATGTATACCTCGTCTACACTTCGGAAGAATGTACATGGCACACATGCTTGCTAGGAAAAGCGTTTCCAGATGTCTGGGTGTCGAAGCAATAGAGTTCCAATGGTACTTAAAGTGCGATATCGCATCACATTTTTATATTTCATGATAAGATATAATATTCATTCCGAAGTGTTATGTATACCTCATCTACACTTCAAAAGAAAGTAAATGCGACACTTCCTTGCTAGGAAATAGCTTTTCCAGATGTCTACGTATCGAAGCAGTAGAGCTCTAATGCTTCTTAAAACGCGATATCTCATCACATTTCTATTTTCCATGATAAGATATGATATTCATTGCGAAGTGTTATGTATACCTCCTTCACATTTCAAAAGAATGTGAATGCATCACTTGCTTGCTAGGAAATGCGTTTCCAGATGTTTACGTACAGAATAATTAGAGTTCTAATGCCTCTTAAAACGCGATATCGCACTTCATTTCTATGTTTCAGGATAAGATAAATTATTCATTGCGAAGTATTATGTATACCTCGTCTACACTTCCACAGAATGTAAATGCCAAACAAGCTTGGTAGGAAATGCGTTTCCAGATGAATACGTATCAAAGCAATAGAGTTCTAATGTTTCTTAAAACGCGACATAACATCTCATTTCTATTTTTCATGATAAGATATAATATTCTTAAAATATTCTTAACTTTCTTGCTACGTAATAATAGCGTTCCTAGATGTTTACGTATCGAAGCAATAGAGTTTTAATGCCTCATACAATGCGATATCGCATCTCATTTCTATGTATCACGATAAGGTGTAATATTCAATGCATCGCGTTATGTATATCTCATCTACAATTCAAAAGAATGAAAATGCCACACTTCCTTTCTACGGAATAGCGTTTGTAGATATTTACGTTTCGAAGCAGTGGAGTTCTAACGCTTCATAAAACGCGATATCGCATCTAATTTCTATGTCTCATAGTAAGATGTAATTAAATGCGACGCGTTATGTTTATCTCGTCAGCACTTCAATAGAACGTATATACCACACTTCCGGGCTACAGAATAGCGTTTACAGATTTCTACATATCGAAGCAATGGGGTTCTAATGCTACATAAAACGGGATATTGCATCTCATTTCTATGTTACGCAATAAGATGTAATACAATGCAGCGCGTTATGTATATCTCGTCAACACCTCAAAAGAACGTAAACTCCACAGCACATGGCCATGGCATAGCGTTTCTAGATGTCTACGTTTCGAAGCAATCGAGTTCTAATGCTTCACGAAACGCACTATCGCTTCTCATTTCTGTGTGTCTTAATACGATGTAATATTCAATGCAACGCAATATGTATATCGCGTCTACGCCGAGGAAGAATGTAAATTCCAGATTTCCTTGCTGCGGAATAGCGTTTCTAGGTGTCTATTTATCGATGCAATAAAGTTCAAATTCATCATTCAACGCAATATCGTATTTCAGTTCAATGTTTAATGTAAGATGTTATACTCAGTTCAACGCGTTACGTTTATCTCGTCTACACTTCAAAGGAATGTGAACCCTTTACCCCCTTTCAGAGGGATATCCTTTTAAGACACTTCTGCCCATCAATTGTATCTGTATCCTGCACGTCCTTGCAAAGGCATAGCGTTCCTAGATGCACAGAGTGTCGACGCAATAGAGTACTCGAATACTTCATTCAACGCGATATCGCATCTCACTTCAATGGTTAAAATGTAATATTCAATTCCACGCGTTATGTCTATCTCTTACACACTTCAAAACAATATGAGATCTACATTCCCTTACAAAGGGATAGCGTCTTCAGATGATTACTTTTCGATGCAATAGAGTTCTATTGCTTCAGTCAAAGCGTTTTCGCATTTCATTTCACTGCCGTATGATAAGTTGTAATATTCAATGCAACGCGTTATGTTTGTCTCGACTACACAGCCGAAAGAATGTAAATCCCACACTTTCTTGTCAGGGGATAGCGTTTTTAGATGTCTACTTTTTGAGGCAATAGAGTTCTAATGCTTCGATGTATGTCAGTGGATTTTCATGCTGTATACATCTCATTATGCTTCTACACTTCAAAATTATGTGAATTCTGCTGTTCCATGCAACGCGATAGCCCTTCATATTTTGTGCTTGACAAGGTAATGCAGTTTTATTGCTACATTCAATGCGATAGCGCAACTCATTTCACCGTTTCAAGGTAAGTGACCTGTAACCCTCTATGCATAGCAAAATGCTTCTACACTTTTAATGAATGTCAATAGAAGGAATGTCCATAAAGCGGGATCGCGCTTCATAGTTACTACGTGTCAAACAAACGTATTTCCTTGGGTCCACGCAATAAGGTGACGAATCTATTATGAAGATGGTAAAACATGTACCATGTGGTGTTATATTCATGTCATTATACTTGTCTGCTCCTACACAGCAATCGATTGTAAATTCTGCTGTTTCTTCCAGCGGAATAGAGTTTCATATTGTCTGCGTCTCAAAGCAGTAGATACCTAAAGCATTACACCATGCGATTGCGCATTTCATTTCGACAATTCAAAGTAAAGAAACTGTAATCAAAAATGCATAGCATAATGCTTATCTGCTTCTATGCTTTATAATGCTTTTAGATGTGAGAAGAACCTCAAACTCCCTTTAACCGCCTAAAGAGAAGTCAAAGGTCCAGCGTCCCTGCAAGTGAGCCATGGGAGCGTTGTGCGCAAGGCGCTCCGCAATTCAAATGATCGGGAGGACCCCCCTCAGAAACACCCGAAGGGGCGAGAAGAGGTGATCGCTGAAATCCACTGATCGATGGCCCCGAACAATACCAAAGCGTACAGCCCACCCCACCAAGGAGCCTCAAGGAGCTTATTCGCTAAAGCATTCCATTTTCATGCCGCATTTCTTGTATCACATATTGTGTATTGTATCTTATATCGTGAAAACGGGTGGTGATCCCCGGTTATTCGCGGCGTGTTGCGTAGTTTCCCGTAGCACTTGTTAACTAAACCCACGTCAAGGCCATAAATAAAGAAGCCGTGACTTCAGTATCCCGCGACCCGAGTGCGTGTACTCGGTTAGGCGTAGGCGAGAGGTGGAGCATTTAGATGTTTCGAGGGTTGTTCCTCCCCTTGTTTCCCGGGGTCGTGTAGTCTATTTCTTTGCTGCTTCCTGAGCAGCTGGCGCTTAAAAAACTATAGTCTCTCAGTTTCGAAATACCCCTCGTTTCGGTGAATATTGTAACGATAGATTGCTTTAGACTAAAGTACGTTTTATACTTTAAGGCATTTGGATATAACTACTTCGAGTTTCCCTGACTTACTGTAGACAGGTATCCGTCACAACTGATAGGGAACATCACTTTACATAGATATATAAAACACACATAGCTTTAAACGCAGAACTGAGAGTTTGAGAACTTCCTTCGAAACGTTGATAGTGAGGAGCTCCATCGGATTTCATAGAACTTCAGAACTTACTTGCTATGAAACGTAGGCAAATAAGGGCCATCGCGTTACTTGGAACTTTAGAACTTGCTTACTCCAACAAAGATTTCTATTGCCTTCGTCCGTTCTTTCAGAAGAGTATTTCATAAACCACATACTTTTCACGCTTCTGATATCTTTGAAAGTTCGCGAGATGTAATCGTTTAAGTTTTAAAATGATTACTTAGTGTGGATTATTATTTAGTAACTCGGTTATAAACATGTCTGCATAAGATTTAATCTATATACTTATAAGCCTGAAATTTATGCAGTCATTTGTTAGTCACTTATTGCTCAAACGACAAAGATTCTGACCACTTCAAAATGATTGACTTTCATCAATTTTCTTAAAATTGACATACGGTCCAACTGCTTGCATTAAAGACTGTAATTAAAGTTTTCAAAATATTTTACCTCATATAGATGAATTCTGGAATTGAAGGTGATTGTTTGATTTTTCTAACTCCTGTTTAGAACATCTTTCCATTGGAATGTTCAAGTATTTTTCATATTCGTAATTATTGAAAATGTTTTGCTTGGTTCTTTAATTTAATATTTAGAATTTCCTGCGAAATATTTTTTATCGTAATGAACTATATAATTGCAATTATAATTCTTTATGAAATAATAATAACAGAGAGGAATGTATCCATTCTTGTAGTTTTGTAAAGAGTATTTAATCTCACTATTTAAAATGAAACATTAACATTTGTTTACAATCTAATGGAATTTAGTTACCTTTTGATTCAAATTCACAATGTTAATCTTCCGTAGTTCAACAATTGTGAGCTGTCCTCAGGAATCGCAGCTCAGTACTTATAAAATGGACGACAAACGAACAGCCTAACCAATTGTAATCAAACCGATATTTCAATACCAATATTATCATGTTTAACTTATTCTGCAAACTATCAAAATGCCCTTCGAACAGTGTTTACTCACTTCCTTCCATCACTGTTTGCAATACGTAAGTTTCATTTACTATCAAAACCGTAAGTATTATCGCCTTTCTTTACTTCTTGTAACCTTCAATGGCTTCATGTTTCAGGTCGTTGAACTCGTTTTGAAATACTCTATCGTATTATGCAAGAATGAACATATCAATTCATTTTAAAAAATGAAGGTGACCTTCACGTGTCCAACATACCTCCACTTACAAAAAAACTATTTTCATCAACGTCTGGGCCCTTTGTGTTATGCAATTTTATATGAGCAAAAATTTCTGTGAAACTTATAGCTTTGAGAATATCTGAGCTGCTAATTATTACTATCCAATCCTGTATGTTGTTATGGATGTGTCCAGCAAGGCAACGATGAACAAAGTTAAATTTAATATTACGATGTTTATTATACTATTTATAATATATGTGTTTTTCTGGAATTTAGCTCAAAAACAGTGTTTACGATGTCGGCAGATGAATGTATTTGCCTTAGGATTCCAAGAGCTGACAATTTCGAAAGTAGAGTATTTCTTTACTCCGCTAACCAAATCATTGCAAACGTTAAGTAAAGTGCATGTCTTTCAAAACTGTCAGATGCATATTACGATACAACGTTCCTGAGAAATGGTACTTGTCACTCTTTTTTAATTTCCGTTTTTTTAAGCAGAGGAAATTTAATTGAAATATCCGCAAAATTTAAGGACAAAAAAGTTATTATAATCTTACGGAACATATATGATGGTGATAAAGGATAAGTGTACGGAACTAGAACTACAAAGTAGATGAATACATTCCTCCAATGATGCTTCTACGTCAATAAAATCAGTTAAACAAAGAACTATTACAAAAATCAGGCATAATTAATATTACTTCTGAACAAAAGCTATAATATAATTGAACCGAAATGTATATAAAAGAGGCAATTATATCTATACGTTCTATTCTATGCAAAGGCAAATATGTCAAAGAGAAAAAATGTATTACTTACAAATTACTTATGTTCCCAGAGATCTCACTAATTCAGTCTTCTCGTCTTGCAGGACTAATCATTCATTTAACATGAAAAGGGGTCGAGAAATAGTAAAAAGTTATTACATATTTCATAGCCTCACTCGATACGTCGATTAGATCACGTAAAACATTGGACACTAATTCCATCTACACCTTCAGATCTTAAATATATAATTTTAACAACATATTTAACACTGTTTTAATAACATTTTTCTAATTATTTATATCTATGCCTAATAAATATATATTAATCGAATAAGTTGCTTTACCAAAGAATAAAAAAACTGAGGATTACAAATCTGAGCATTACATAACAAACGTGCATTACATATATAATATTACATGTAACAAAAAATGAATATCAAAAAGATCGTACATAAGTTGAATCCACAATGCGGTTATAGAGATACAGAAATGGCAAAAATTCCAAACAATAATTAACAAAATTCAAAAAGGGGGAGTGAAAGTCCATCTCCTTAACGATAATAAGAAACAAGTCTGCCTCATGTACTATAACATCCCAAACAGCCAGCGATTGGCACATTAATGACAACGGATGGAACGAATTCCGTGGCAGAACTGTGCTAAAACTGTGCTCCTGCTCAGCTCTTGCAACGGCATACTCTTAATACTGGAGCGACACTCGTATCAGGGTACTACTAAAATACCGCGATAAAGCACACGGGTTACATGGCCGTGGCAATAACACTATCAGCTCACCATAGTTACACGCGTGTTAATGGCGTAGGATGACATTTATTAATGGGAAAGCTGTTTCCATAAAAATTATAAACGAATATGAAAAATGACCAAACTAAGCAATTTATTTATTTTGATTCCAAAATAGATACACCGACACGAAACAAAAACATAAGAACTCGATTTTATTATTTTCGGTAAACTAGCTAGATACGGCGATTTTTTCCATAGAGTCGTTAATTGCTTCATCATAAAAATATATACATTTACTTTATACATATTTTTTCATTTCATCATTACAAATTCATGCAATTGAGAGTTATATTAAATACGATGACCGCATGTTATTTAAGAAATTTCACAAGGCGAAGTTAGGGACGCAACAGCATGACTTTTTATTTTATAAGTAATATTTTATTTTATAAATAATATTTATAGTATATGACGGGATGAAAGAAATATATCTGACTCGCTCAATAACTATAAATATAGGAAAATGACTATCAAAATGTCTATCAATACTCATATTGTAAAACATCTACTGACATCTAACGGTTTTAATTTGGATGAAAGCAGAGGTTCCCCATTACCAAATGTGACCCTACGTCATTGCTGAGAAGATTCATGAATGGAGCGATGACACACATGTCACGATGGTCCTGGTGCTGCGCAATTCACACGGTGTGCTACGCTTGCCTAAAACGTGCTGGTAACACGTTCTGGCATTTTAGCTAATGAATTCGGACACAAATGGCTACGGATCAGATGACACTCCTCAGACGTGGCAATATAGTGCCGATATGGTGTCGCCACCATCTTGCAGTTTGTTATCTGGGATGCTTTCTAGAGCTTTATTCGGAATTGAATTTGAACACATAGCTACTTAATCGCGAATTTATATGTACATAATTATACATCACTGCATAAAAACAATATCATACACTTTTATAATCAATGCGATATAAGATGTGACGTGGTGACGTCACAAGGCTCGCTAACCACCCCCCCCCCCCCTGCTTCGGTTAGACTAGCTCGCAGATCACCACCCATGCAAGAAGCGCGACACGGACCATCGCGATAGCTGTGTTCTTTTCTTTCTCTCCGTTCTACGGATTAGACTGGCGAGCTGATGGAAGAAGCGACCCAGAAGACGCCCCTTCGGCGGATAAGAAGACCGCAGGTTCGCGGAAGGGCTGTGCGCCGAAGTAGCGTGACGGGATCGACGGTGGAGGAGTCGGGAAGTGAGCAAGAAGAGACCCTGAAGCCCGAAGGATACGATCCAGAGTCCAGCAAACGATAAGACCGCTGCCACAGTCCATGGAGACGAACAGGATGGTTCTCGGGTGTGAGAAGGACCTCCACCCCTCCCCTGAGCCCATGGAGAGGAAAACTCAAGATGCGCAGCGGAATTGCAGGTGAGCCGTGGAAAGCGCGGCGCGCGACACGCGCCGCAGTTCAGATGATCCAGAGGACCCCCTCTAGACACACCAGAGGGGGCGATCAGGGAAGATCGCCGAAATCCACCGATCGATGCCCCGAACAATACCGAAGCGTATAGCCCTACCCCACCAAGGAGCCCTAAGGAGGATCTAAGGGGATCCGAAGACCCCCAGCAAACCTATATAATGAGCTAGCCAGCATGAAGACGGCCTACTCTACTACTATTCTTCTTCCCAGCGACTTAGCGACTATTTAGCGAGCAACCAAGCAAGCGATTATACGGAGCGATTCAGAGGAGAGAGAGAGAGAGAGAGAGAGAGAGAGAGAGAGAGAGAGAGAGAGACGGACTGAACGAGATTCATACTTGTTGGAAACGAGAACGTGAGTCCTTATACGCTAAAGCGTCCCATTTGTTCCCTGCTGCATTTGTGATATCGCGTATTATAATTTGTATTGTATAACGGGTGGTGATCCCCGGTCATTCGCGGCGTGTCGTATACCCTTTTGTAATGCCGTGTCGAGGCAATCTAGAAAGAAGCCGTGAGTTCAGTATCCCGCGACCTTATATTGCGCACTCGGCTAGAAGTAGTCGAGCGAGGGAGTATTTTGAAATTTCGGGGATTATCTTGCACCGGGTTTCCCCGGGTTGCTTGGTCTAATAGTTTTTGCTACTTCTTGAGTAGCTGGCGCCCAAAAAGTCTCCGCCTCGCAGTTACGAAATACTCGCTGGATAGGAAATTCTTTGCTCTGTATTTGGCGTTGGCGAATTCGTCGACAATCATACCACGCGGATATTTTGTACCCCGATATTCTGTACCCCGGATTAAACTTCTGTATACCCCTCTATTATTGGTTCTATATACCCCCTTTTCTTGCGGATTGTAACGGGAAAACCCGTCACAAAGAATATAAGACGAAGAACTATCCACTCGTATCAGGAATAAAAATTAATATATCAAATGACAGCACATAATATATTACCAAAAGTATAATGATATGGATAGCAAGAAAAACATATTTATTTGTTAGATGTTTATAAATTCAAATTTAAAGGACCAAGTCACATTTAATATATTATTTTTTAACAAAATGATATAATGTTGTTTCAGATAGGCGTGGAGAAGTAACTGGTACTTCTGTCAAGGTAATTTCATTTCTTCTGGATACAGTAAATACACATTTGCAATCTAAGCATGGTTTCATTGGATCTGGTGTAATTTCCAAATTTTAAAAAGGGATGATGGCAGTAGTAGTTGGTTCAGCGCCAGGTGATAAACATATGCAACAAGTAAAGCGACGTAAACGGATTTAAAATGTTCAAGATTATGTAAATTACACTATTACACTTTTTTAATCCATGTAGCGTTTCTGTTCTGTGTAACTTGCAAAGAGTCTTAAGAATATAACGCAATGTAAAAAAGTTTGGATACAAAGTAGGCTGGCCTTAATCTCAGATAAAGGAACCCTGGATCTGCTGGGTATCGTGGTTACCGGCCTGCTGTGTCAAGAGACATGTCATTCAGTTTTAATGTTCTAAACGAGAACAATTCAAATAAATCTGGAGTCAACACATTCGAAGAAAAATTCTTCCAGTGAAGAATGCTGTCTGCTGTGCAATAACAGCTTTACACCCACTTGATATTCTGCAGAAAATCTTATGCCATTTTTTAACTATGAAACCTACTATGTGGTATTTCTGCAACTGCTACAGAAATTTAAATACGTCAAAATTGCAGCACGCAGGTGTGTAAATATCACTTCGTGATCTCATTTCATTTTGGCAGTTATACTTGTATATAAGCAAGCATCCAGGCATAAAGCTTGATAATCTTTCAACTATAAAATAATTATGATACATTAGACTTTTTGCTGGCGTTGGTCTATTTTATCATTTTCGGAACCTGTGGAAATGTTGAATATGAATAGCTATGTTCATTTTATTATAAATGTATGAGTAAAGTTCAATCTACATAAATAAATATTTTCATACGTAATTTATTTAATTTTTATCATTTAGCGTTACAAAATATATAAAAATATATTTTACTTCAGTTTTTTTAATATTTTAAATAATTTATATTATCGTATTAAACTTTTACAAAAAGTAACAAAACTTTTATAAGTAGAAATAATTTTTCCTTAATTAGTTAATATGTCGGTTCTTTTTAATAAAACGGTATTTAATTTTTCAAAGTAAGTTTCCACTTTAAATTGACCATTAATTTCACTAATTTCATGCCTTTCGTAGATCACCCCTAATTTTCAACTTTCCCACTACGGCTTTGTCGATGCAAATTTTAATTCTCCGAAAGATATATAATATTATGTTATTAGTAAAATTATTTTGCATTTCCAATTAAGTTGAACGTAAAAGATATATTTTTTTTATGAGAAAGCATTGCGAGCAAATTTTGAGAATCCATTTTTAATGTTGTACCTAGTGGTTGACTAGGTTCTCCTCTCCCTGCCGCATCTTTCTACCATTTTTAAGATGTAAAAACCGTGTACCAGCTTCGTCACCATTAAAATTTACGAAATTTACATATTGTAAATTTTTGCAAAAGTGATGTTAATTAACTCTTGAATTATGGTTGCTCCGGCAATTAATCAGACTGATCTATGATGTGCTGTAATGTACGAGTTCTAATAAATTTTTTTTTAACATAATGAACAATATAGTATTTGTGCTTACAGTCTTGTTAACAAACTCGCTGTTTAAATTAGTTTGGATGACGATTGATATTTGCATGATCTTTTCCTCTGATTTATCTGTATAATTTGTTTCTTCTTTTCAATAGTCATATATAATTATCCAAATCTATCTGTTCCAAATTCTCCTCTAGGAAGGAATCAGGCAACAATTTATCTTATCAATAATATTTACATTCTATAGAATAAATTGATTTGTTTACTAAAATATATATTATACATTCATGTATTAATTGTAAATTAATTATTATTAAAAAATTAATTATTCACACCTGGATTATATGCATAATGGGTAAAATCAGACATTCCTTCAGTTTTTTAATATTGTCTCATCGATTAAAGACTAATTAGTAACAGATTTACTGTCTTTGCAAAATAAAAGCGTACTTTGCATCACACATTATTTTTAGCTTCCCACTATAATTTTGTGATTCTGAACCAACGAACATCTCTATTGCAGCCATATGTATACCTGAAACAACGCGTGCGTAAGGCAATCTCAAATTGAGAGAATTATTTTTCTTAACAATGAAATTAGAAATATATATAAGTTACTGCAGTCTTTGACAAGAGTGCATTCACAGCAATACCATTATTTCCATATTCATCGGTCCTTCCAAGAGCACACATTAACATTCCAAACTTGGATATTATATAATCGACACGAGTTTGAAACCAAATTCGTTTAATTTTTACACTTAGTGATGGGCTGATATTTACTATATGAGGATTTGTGACTCTCTTTAAACATGGTAAGGATACTTTGCATCTGAAAATAAGTATAGTGTCATATTAGAGAATTTTATTTCTGCAACTAAGACAGAACTTTTATACGTACATTAGAAATGGTCCTCCAAAATTGATATTATTCACCAGGACATAATTTTTCATACCTATGGATTCTACGCCTGGTTAAAGAAATAGCGCTAGCATTATTAACCCTTTCAGCACTGAGTTGCGTGGCAAATGGTTTTGTGAGAACCTACATGAGGCACCCGTTGTTGCCAGACCGGTGAAGTCATATGTGTGAAAACTGCTCAAGCTGTTCGCAATTCTGTTTCAGCACAGATTGAAGGGATGGCGAAACGAGTCATTACATGCCTACGGATGGATGTTCCCATTAAGAATAACTTATAAGTTACCGATGGATGGTGCTGCTGGTGGTCGGTTACTCACAATCGACCGACGGGTGATGCTGCTTGTGCTTAATGATCCATAAATTGCCGACGACTGGTGTTGCCAACAGCCGATAGCGCATGCTTACACAAACAGCTGGTGCAACTAATAGTAGGTAACTCAAGACTTATCAAAGACTGGTGTTGCCTGCGGTCAGTAACTTACCATATATCGACAGTAGGTAATGACTGCGGTCGATAACTTATGATATAATAACGGCTGGTATTGCCAATATTCGGGAATTCGAGAACTATCGAAGAATGGCATTGCCAGCTATCGGTAATCCATCTCTTACTTGGCTTAACTTAATCTAGCATCCTGTGAATTTAATTTAAACCAAGCTAACCTCAGTTGCACTTAATGTGACTTACCCTGCCTGCACTCAAATCTAACTCAACCTAACACAATCTAACATTACCATCCTTAAACATAAACAAATCGAACCTACTCTTTCTTAAATCTAACTCAACATAACTGAGCAAGCTACAAACATTCCCAAACATATTTCAATCTAACCTAACCTAGCGTAACCTAACTAAATCTAACACAATCACACTTCCATCTCGGGACGGAAGCAGCCTCCGCAACATTCCCAGGGAAGAGGCTATGCAGTAAGACAGTCCGCAGTTACGGAGTGGCAGAAATCCGCTCCGATTGAACGTTTATTCACGTAATATAATATAATAATCGGCGGGTTCAATCGCAGTGACTCCGCAATGAATACAGGAACGCCTTCGGCTAAATGAAAACAAATAGTCCGAAAAGAAAAAAACTTTACTAACAAATCGAACGGAAATCAGATATTTCGACGCATATCCAATATACAACTAAACCGTAATTCGAAGAATACAAAGAATAAGTGGAAATATTCTCCAATATGTGACATATACAAAACAGTGGATGCAAGGGAAAACACTCAATCTCGGAGTAGCGACACCGGGGCGCCATCATGAAGTAATCGTACGACGCCGGATCCGGGATGGCGCAGAGAGGAAATGTGGAAGATAGAGAACATAAAATAACAACAACGTACCTAAAGAGAAAGAAAAAGAAGATCTGTGGAAACATTGCATTTATCAAGAGGAAATCCTACAAATCAATACAATATCAAACCTATCCTACAATATCAAACAATAGATTATATACCATACCGTCAGGGCAAGGTACAATGAAATAGACGATATCGCGAGAGAAAATAAACATATCGAGAAACTTAAAAAGAAAATAATACTTTAGACTGAATGAATCAATATCATTGATTCCGGCAAGCGAATGGAAAACGCGACAACGAATCGGTTAGAGTATAAGATAGATGCTGGTCGCGGATCAAGTGGCCCTGCGTTCCTCAGAGCAGGCAGTAGGATGGTGGGGGGTCAACAACCCCCCTAACCCCCACGAAAGGTGCTGCTGGCTCACGATTCGGAATCAGTCCCATCGGGTTCTGGCAGCAAATTAATTGTTGGGCAAGCAGTTCGGAGTTCCTTGTTGATGACACCAAAGGATAGGAAAATATAAAGGAGAAAAAGAAAGCCGCCTCGGAAGACACAGGCACGAAAGGAAAAGCATCAGGAGCCGAAGTAAGGGAACCAAAAAGAAAGGGCAGGATAATGGAAAAGCTACCGATAAGAATAACGTCCTTACTTTCAAATAGAAGAATAGGCAGCCACACATCAGACGTAATGATAGATATTATGAGCGAGGATACGACGAAGGTAATGACATATTAGGAAACGTTAATGGGAAACATCAGGCATATAAAAAAAACTGAGATTGGACACTTGATCGAACTAGTGGCGAACGGTACAGGGAAAATTGAAGCAATTAAAGGAGCAGTAAGCATTCGAGGACAAACAATGGGATGAGGAGAAGCAGGAGAAACGACAGAAATACGAAAATATGACGCAAGAAAATCGAGAGCGGGAGATATAATCCTAGAATTTAACAAGAAAACAGGTATAGAGAACATAATAAAGGAGATAAAAGGAACTCTAGAAAAAGAATTCGAAGAAAAACGTACGAGTGCGAGTACAATGCTCCAACTAAAGGACATATACCCGTTAGGTGACCAGAGAAGAAATGAAGGAGTACATGAAACGAACACTGAAAATAATCGTAGTAAGGGATAGCGGTATAAACGTCAAGTTGTTGAAACAAACGTGGAGGGGCTACCGAGTCGCGTTAGCTGAATTTGGACAGGAATACAGTAAAGAGATGGAAAAGGTCAAACGACTCAGAATACCATTAACACCTTGCCTCTGCAAAGTGCTACCGAGAATAGAGAGATGCTTCAAATGCCATAATGTGGGACATATCGGCAGAAATTGCGAAGAAGTCAAAGATAATAAGGGAATCTGCAGGAAATGCGGATCTCAGATTTATACGGTAATCGGTTGTATCGCGAATAAACCGAAATGTATCATCTGCAGCGAGGAAGGAAGAAAGAATCCATACATCAGTCACGTTACCAGAGCTTTAATTGTCCGGCCGACAGAAAGGCGTTGATAGAAAAGAAAGAGAAACGAATATGGAATTGAAAGTCCTACAAATCTATCTGAACAGATGCCGAATCTCGCGAAATATCATGCAGCAAATGCGAATGATTCAAGGGACAGACGTGGTAATAATATCGGAAGCACACAGGATAGAAGAATACTGACTGCAAGACGAGAACGGTGACGCTGCGATATGGATAACCGGTGTTAATCGAAAATGTTTCACATATGGCACCACATATTCCTCGACCGGAATCGTTCATGCAATGGTCGAAGGAACAAAATCTATAAGCTGCTACTTCTCGCTTAACAGGAACGGAAAAAAAACGAAGAATATATAAACCAAGCTGAGGATAACATGGAAAAGGGAGAGAAAGCAAACAGAATAATAATCGTGGGGTGACCTGAATGAAAAATCGGTAATCTGGGGTAGTAAGACGAACAACCATAGAGAGGAAAAGATCATCAAAATGGCTCTAAGAAACGATCTAATCACGACCAATCCGAAAGAAGGCTATACATACTTTAAGAACCGAAACAGATAAAAAATAGATATAACGTTGACGGGAGGTTGCATATACGCTAAATTGAGTATAGCAGAAGTGCTTGAGATATTTTCAGCGTTGAACCATCAATACGTACTACATACCTTCTAACGTACGAATTACAAGAATAACGAAGAGGGATTTGCAAGCCTCGATGGAAAGAAAGCGAACTCGAACGATGAAAATAAATGATCGACTTATATAATATATAGATACTTATTTTTATTTAGAGGGAATGATCTATATTTAAGTAACTAAAATATATGATAAATGTAATTATATAAACCAATTTCAAATATTTATTTAAAACATCATGAAATGGTATGAAATTAGATAGGATTTTAGATGTAATGGAGTATCTTAAGGAGATATTGTATTCAGAATTAACTAAAATATAAAATATGTATTAATATTTATACCAGTTTGAAACATTTACTTGACAAATCATGAAAGCATGTGGTCCAACGAGTGGGAGATTAACGGATCGTTGCGTGGAGCATGCGGTTCAGTGAGTGTGGACTCGTGTATCGTGGTGAGACTAGCGGCGCGCCTTTCGCGTTTAACTTATGAAATTGTATAATGAAGTAAGTATAGCATGAACTTACAGTTACGCGTGTGTTGTTCGTGTCTTGGATTCTTAACGAGTGTAACTTGGATTTATGAATTCTTATATGCTGCAATACATTAGTCCGGATATAGTATATATATAATTCTGCTAAAGTCATTATAGTATATATATGTATATTATTCTGCTAAAGACGGCTCCCTGAATTGGAAGAATCCCCATTGAGGTGATGGGCTGCTGTTGCAAGGTAGTCAAGGGTGTTCGTCGTTAGTCCGAACGGAGATATACTCGACAGTGGGAGTGAGACAGTAGTCCTCGCCGGTGAGATTGAATCAGCGATGCCTGGTGTGTACGAGCCATGTGTACCGGTCGGTCAGTTCGAGTAACACAGCGGTACTTGGTGCGTGTGAGCGCGTGCAGGAGTGCGCGCGCGAACGCTGCGATTGCCGGCGCTGTATGCGAGCACGGCAGGTTCCCTGAATCCAGGGGTCGATGATGGAAGTGCGAGAAGACTCATGTGTAGAATGGGTGGCACGAGTTACGCATGACAGTACACTTAGAAGCGCTATTCCATTGCATGAATTTCTAGAACTCACATGCCTTTCAAGAGCAGATGCAGATAAGAATAATGCAATGCATAGAACATTACAAATAACTTACCTTGAAATGTTCAACTGAGATTGGCACTCACGTTGCATAAAGCATTAGAACTCTCATGCATTGGCACCCAGACATTATGAAACACCATCACATTTCATGCAACATTAGGATTCATGGGATTCGTAAGTATCGAAGAAATAGAGTTCTAACGATTCATGTATCACGATGACACATTTCAATCCAACGTTTCAAAGTAAGTAAGTAGTAATGCCCTTTTCAATGCAATATACTCATCTGCTACCCCTCTTTAGAAGAATTAGATTACGAATATTTCATGCAACGCGATGTCGCATCATATTTCAATGCCGCATGATAAAATGTAATAAAAATGCTACACGATACGTATATCTCATCTACATTACTAAAGAATGTAAATGCCGCACATCCTCGCTAGGGAACAGCGCTTCTAGATGTCTACGTTACGAAGCAATGGAGTTCTAATGCTTCTTAAAACGCGATATCGCATCTCATCTCTATGTTTCATGGTAAGATATAATATGATTTGCGAAGTATCATGTATTCCTCGTCGACACTTCAAATGAATGTAAGTGCGACACTTCCTTGCTAGGAAATAGCGTCTGCAGATGTCTAGGTATCGTAGCAATAGAGATCTAATGCTTCTTAAAACGCGATATCGCATCTCATATCTATGTTTCATGGTAAGATATAATATGATTTGCGAAGTGTTATTTATACCTTGTCTACACTTCAAATGAATGTAAATGCGACACTTCCTTGCTAGGAAATAGCGTCTGCAGGTGTCTAGGTATCGTAGCAATAGAGTTCAAATGCTTCTTAAAACGAGATATAGCATCTCATATCTATGTTTCATGATCAGATATAATATTCATTGCGAAGTGTTATGCATTCCTCGTCTACGAGTCAAATGAATGTAAATGCGACACTTCCTTGCAAGGAAATAGCGTTTGCAGATGTCTACGTATCGTAGCAATAGAGTTCTTATGATTCTTAAACCGCGATATCGCATCTCAATTCTATGTTTCATGGTAAGATATAATATGATTTGCGAAGTGTTATGTATTCCTCGTCTACACCTCAAATGAATGTAAATGCGACACTTCCTTGCAAGGAAATGGCGTTTGCAGTTGTCTACGTATCGTAGCAATGGATTTCTAATGCTTCTTAAAACGCGATATCGCATCACATTTCTATGTTTCATGGTAAGATATAATATGATTTGCGAAGTGTTATGTATTCCTCGTCTACACTTCAAATGAATGTAAATGCGGCACTTCCTTGCAAGGAAATAGCGTTTGCAGATGTCTACGTATCGAAGCAATAGAGTTCAAATGCTTCTTAAAACGAGATATTGCATCTCATATCTATGTTTCATGATCAGATATAATATTCATTGCGAAGTGTTATGCATTCCTCGTCTACGAGTCAAATGAATGTAAATGCGACACTTCCTTGCAAGGAAATAGCGTTTGCAGATGTCTACGTATCGTAGCAATAGAGTTCTTATGATTCTTAAACCGCGATATCGCATCTCATTTCTATGTTTCATGATAAGATATAATATTCATTGCGAAGTGTTATGCATTCCTCGTCTACGATTCAAATGAATGTAAATGCGACACGTCCTTGCTAGGAAATAGCGTCTGCAGATGTCTAGGTATCGTAGCAATAGAGTTCAAATACTTCTTAAAACGAGATATAGCATCTCATATCTATGTTTCATGATAAGATATAATATTCATTGAGAAGTGTTATGCATTCCTCGTCTACGAGTCAAATGAATGTAAATGCGACACTTCCTTGCAAGGAAATAGCGTTTGCAGATGTCTACGTATCGTAGCAATAGAGTTCTAATGCTTCTTAAAACGCGATACCGCATCTCATTTCTATGTTTCATGGTAAGATATAATATGATTTGCGAAGTGTTATGCATTCCTCGTCTACGAGTCAAATGAATGTAAATGTGACACTTCCTTGCAAGGAAATAGCGTTTGCAGATGTCTACCTATCGTAGCAATAGAATTCTAATGCTTCTTAAAACGCGATATCGCATCTCATTTCTATGTTTCATGGTAAGATATAATATGATTTGCGAAGTGTCATGTATTCCTCGTCTACACTTCAAGTGAATGTAAATGCGACACTTCCTTGCTAGGAAATAGCGTTTACAGATGTCTACCTATCGTAGCAATAGAGTTCTAATGCTTCTTGAAAAGCGATATCGCATCACATTTCTATGTTTCATGGTAAGATATAATATGATTTGCGAAGTGTTATGCATTCCTCGTCTACGATTCAAATGAAAGTAAATGCGACACTTCCTTGCAAGGAAATAGCGATTGCAGATGTCTACGTATCGTAGCAATAGAGTTCATATGATTCTTAAAACGCGATATCGCATCTCATTTCTATGTTTCATGATAAGATGTAATATTCACTGCGAAGTGTTATGTATTCCTCGTCTACACTTCAAATTAATGTAAATGCGACACTTCCTTGCTAGGAAATAGCGTCTGCAGATGTCTAGGTATCGTAGCAATAGAGTTCTAATGCTTCTTAAAACGCGATATCGCATCTCATTTCTATGTTTCATGGTAAGATATAATATGATTTGCGAAGTGTAATGTATTCCTAGTCTACACTTCAAATGAATGTAAATGCGACACTTCCATGCAAGGAAATAGCGTTAGCAGATGTCTACCTATCGTAGCAATAGATTTCTAACGCTTCTTAAAACGCGATATCGCATCTCTTTTCTATGTTTCATGGTAAGATATAATATGATTTGCGAAGTGTCATGTATTCCTCGTCTACACTTCAAATGAATGTAAATGCGACACTTCCTTGCTAGGAAATAGCGTCTGCAGGTGTCTAGGTATCGTAGCAATAGGGTTCAAATGCTTCTTAAAACGAGATATAGAATCTCATATCTATGTTTCATGATCAGATATAATATTCATTGCGAAGTGTTATGCATTCCTCGTCTACGAGTCAAATGAATGTAAATGCGACACTTCCTTGCAAGGAAATAGCGTTTGCAGATGTCTACGTATCGTAGCAATAGAGTTCTTATGATTCTTAAAACGCGATATCGCATCTCATTTCTATGTTTCATGATAAGATATAATATTCATTGCGAAGTGTTATGCATTCCTCGTCTACGATTCAAATGAATGTAAATGCGACACGTCCTTGCTAGGAAATAGCGTCTGCAGATGTCTAGGTATCGTAGCAATAGAGTTCTAATGCTTCTTAAAACGCGATATCGCACCTCATTTCTATGTTTCATGGTAAGATATAATATGATTTGCGAAGTGTAATGTATTCCTAGTCTACACTTCAAATGGATATAAATGCGACACTTCCTTGCCAGGAAATAGCGTTTGCAAATGTCTACCTATCGTAGCAATAGTGTTCTAATGCTTCTTAAAACGCGATATCGCATCTCATTTCTATGTTTCATGGTAAAATGTAATATGATTTGCGAAGTGTTACGTATTCCTCGTCTACACTTCAAATGAATGTAAATGCGACACTTCCTTGCAGGGAAATAGCGTTTGCAGATGTCTACGTATCGAAGCAATAGAGTTCAAATGCTTCTTTAAACGAGATACTGCATCTCATATCTATGTTTCATGATAAGATATAATATTCATTGCGAAGTGTTATGTATTCCTCGTCTACACTTCAAATGAATGTGAATGCGATACTTCCTCGCTAGGAAATAGCGTTTGCAGATGTCTACGTATCGTAGCAATGGATTTCTAATGCTTCTTAAAACGCGATATCGCATCACATTTCTATGTTTCATGGTAAGATATAATATGATTTGCGAAGTGTTATGTATTCCTCGTCTACACTTCAAATGAATGTAAATGCGGCACTTCCTTGCAAGGAAATAGCGTTTGCAGATGTCTACGTATCGAAGCAATAGAGTTCAAATGCTTCTTAAAACGAGATATTGCATCTCATATCTATGTTTCATGATAAGATATAATATTCATTGCGAAGTGTTATGCATTCCTCGTATACGATTCAAATGAATGTGAATGCGATACTTCCTCGCTAGGAAATAGCGTTTGCAGATGTCTACGTATCGTAGCAGTAGCTTTCTAATGGTTCTTAAAACGCGATATCGCATCTCATTTCTATGTTTCATGGTAAGATATAATATGATTTGCGAAGTGTTATGTATTCCTCGTCTACACTTCAAGTGAATGTAAATGCGACACTTCCTAGCAAGGAAATAGCGTTTGCAGATGTCTACGTATCGAAGCAATAGAGTTCAAATGCTTCTTAAAACGAGATATTGCATCTCATATCTATGTTTCATGATAAGATATAATATTCATTGCGAAGTGTTATGCATTCCTCGTCTACGATTCAAATGATTGTAAATGCGACACTTCCTTGCAAGGGAATTGCGTTTGCAGATGTCTACGTATCGTAGCAATAGATTTCTTATGATTCTTAAAACGCGATATCGCATCTCATTTCTATTTTTCATGGTAAGATATAATATGATTTGCGAATTGCTATGTATTCCTTGTCTGCACTTCAAATGAATGTAAATGCGATACTTCCTTGCAAGGGAATAGCGTTTGCAGATGTCTACGCATCGTAGCAATAGAGTTCTAATGCTTCTTAAAACGCGATATCGCATCTCATTTCTATGTTTCATGGTAAGATATAATATTATTTGCGAAGTGTTATGTATTCCTCGTCTGCACTTCAAATGAATGTAAATGCGACACTTCCTTGCAAGGGAATAGCGTTTGCATATGTCTACGTATCGTAGCAATAGATTTCTAATGCTTCTTAAAACGCGATATCGCATCTCATTTCTATGTTTCATGGTAAGATATAATATGATTTGCGAATTGCTATGTATTCCTTGTCTGCACTTCAAATGAATGTAAATGCGACACTTCCTTGCAAGGGAATAGCGTTTGCAGATGTCTACGTATCGTAGCAATAGATTTCTAATGCTTCTTAAAACGCGATATCGCATCTCATTTCTATGTTTCATGGTAAGATATAATATGATTTGCGAAGTGACATGTATTCCTCGTCTACACTTCAAATGAATGTAAATGCGACACTTCCTTGCAAGGAAATAGCGTCTGCAGATGTCTACGTATCGTAGCAACAGAGTTCTTATGATTCTTAAAACGCGATATCGCATTTCATTTCTATGTTTCATGATAAGATATAATATTTATTGCGTAGTGTTATGCATTCCTCGTCTACGATTCAAATGAATGTAAATGCGACACTTCCTTGCAAGGAAATAGCGTTTGCAGATGTCTAGGTACCGTAGCAATAGAGTTCTAATGCTTCTTAAAACGCGATATCGCATCTCATTTCTATGTTTCATGGTAAGATATAATCTTCATTGCGTAGTGTTATGCATTCCTCGTCTACGATTCAAATGAATGTAAATGCGACACTTCCTTGCAAGGAAATAGCGTTTGGAGATGTCTAGGTATCGTAGCAATGGAGTTCTAATGCTTCTTAAAACGCGATATCGCATCTCAATTCTATGTTTCATGGTAAGATATAATATGATTTGCGAAGTGTTATGTATTCCTCGTCTGCACTTCAAATGAATGTAAATGCGACACTTCCTTGCAAGGGAATTGCGTTTGCAGATGTCTACGTATCGTAGCAATAGATTTCTTATGATTCTTAAAACGCGATATCGCATCTCATTTCTATGTTTCATGGTAAGATATAATATGATTTGCGAAGTGTTATATATTCCTCGTCTACTCTTCAAATGAATGTAAATGCGATACTTCCCTGCTAGGAAATAGTGTCAGCAGATGTCTACCTATCGTAGCAATAGAGTTCTAATGCTTCTTAAAACGCGATATCGCATCTCATTTCTATGTTTCATGGTAAGATATAATATGATTTGCGAAGTGTTATGTATTCCTCGTCTGCACTTCAAATGATTGTAAATGCGACACTTCCTTGCAAGGGAATTGCGTTTGCAGATGTCTACGTATCGTAGCAATAGATTTCTTATGATTCTTAAAACGCGATATCGCATCTCATTTCTATGTTTCATGGTAAGATATAATATGATTTGCGAAGTGTTATGTATTCCTCGTCTACACTTCAAATGAATGTGAATGCGATACTTCCTCGCTAGGAAATAGCGTTTGCAGATGTCTACGTATCGTAGCATTAGCTTTCTAATGCTTCTCAAAACGCGATATCGCATCTCATTTCTATCTTTCATGGTAAGATATAACATGATTTGCGAAGTGTCATGTATTTCTCGTCTACACATCAAATGAATGTAAATGCGACACTTCCTTGCTAGGAAATAGCGTCTGCAGATGTCTAGGTATCGTAGCAATAGAGTTCAAATGCTTCTTAAAACGAGATATTGCATCTCATATCTATGTTTCATGATAAGATATAATATTCATTGCGAAGTGTTATGCATTCCTCGTCTACGATTCAAGTGAATGCAAATGCGAAACTTCCTTGCAAGGAAATAGCGTTTGCAGATGTCTGCGTATCGAAGCAATAGCTTTCTAAAGCTTCTTAAAGCGCGATATCGCATCTCATTTCTATGTTTCATGGTAAGATATAATATGATTTGCGAAGTGTTATGTATTCCTCGTCTACACTTCAAATGAATGTAATTGCGACACTTCCTTGATAGGAAATAGTGTCTGCAGATGTCTAGGTTTCGTAGCAATAGAGTTCTTATGATCCTTAAAACGCGATATCGCATCGCATTTCTATGTTTCATGGTAAGATATAATATGATTTGCGAAGTGTTATGTATTCCTCGTCTACACTTCAAGTGAATGTAAATGCGACACTTCCTTGCTAGGAAATAGCGTTTGCAGATGTCTAGGTATCGTAGCAATGGAGTTCAAATGCTTCTTGAAACGAGATATTGCATCTCATATCTATGTTTCATGATAAGATATAACATTCATTGCGAAGTGTTATGCATTCCTCGTATACGATTCAAATGAATGTGAATGCGATACTTCCTCGCTAGGAAATAGCGTTTGCAGATGTCTACGTATCGTAGCATTAGCTTTCTAATGCTTCTTAAAACGTGATATCGCATCTCATTTCTATGTTTCATGGTAAGATATAATATGATTTGCGAAGTGTCATGTATTCCCCGTCTACACTTCAAATGAATGTAAATGCGACACTTCCTTGCTAGGTAATAGCGTCTGCAGATGTCTAGGTATCGTAGCAATGGCGTTCAAATGCTTCTTGAAACGAGATATTGCATCTCTTATCTATGTTTCATGACAAGATATAATATTCATTGCGAAGTGTTAAGCATTCCTCGCCTACGATTCAAATGAATGTAAAGTCGGCACTTCCTTGCAAGGAAATAGCGTTTGCAGATGTCTACGTATCGTAGCAATAGAGTTTTTATGATTCTTAAAACGCGATATCGCATCCCATTACTATGTTTCATGGTAAGATATAATATGATTTGCGAAGTGTTATGTATTCCTCGTCTACACTTCAAATGAATGTGAATGCCACACTTCCACGCTAGGAAGTAGCGTTTGCAGATGTCTACGTATCGTAGCAATAGAGTTCTAATGCTTCTTAAAACGCGATATCGCATCTCATTTCTATGTTTCATGGTAAGATATAATATGATTTGCGAATTGTTATGTATTCCTTGTCTGCACTTCAAATGAATGTAAATGCGACACTTCCTTGCAAGGAAATAGCGTCTGCAGATGTCTACGTATTGTAGCAACAGAGTTCTTATGATTCTTAAAACGCGATATCGCATCTCATTTCTATGTTTCATGATAAGATAAAATATTCATAGCGTAGTGTTATGCATTCCTCGTCTACGGTTCAAATGAATGTAAATGCGACACTTCCTTGCAAGGAAATAGCGTTTGCAGATGTCTAGGTATCGTAGCAATAGAGTTCTTATGATCCTTAAAACGCGATATCGCATCGCATTTCTATGTTTCATGGTAAGATATAATATGATTTGCGAAGTGTTATGTATTCCTCGTCTACACTCCAAATGATTGTGAATGCGACACTTCCTTGCAAGGAAATAGCGTTTGCAGATGTCTACGTATCGTAGCAATGGAGTTCTTATGATTCTTAAAACGCGATATCGCATCTCTATTCTATGTTTCATGGTAAGATACAACATGATTTGCGAAGTATTATGCATTCCTCGTCTACACTTCAAATGAATGTAAATGCGAAACTTCCTTGCAAGGATATAGCGTTTGCAGATGTCTACGTATCGTAGCAATGGAGTTCTTATGATTCTTAAAACGCGATATCGCATCTCAATTCTATGTTTCATGGTAAGATACAATATGATTTGCGAAGTGTTATGCATTCCCCGTCTACGATTCAAATGATTGTAAATGCGACACTTCCTTGCAAGGAAATAGCGTTTGCAGATGTCTACGTATCGAAGCAATAGAGGTCAAATGCTTCTTAAAACGAGATATTGCATCTCATATCTATGTTTCATGATAAGATATAATATTCGTTGCGAAGTGTTATATATTCCTCGTCTACTCTTCAAATGAATGTAAATGCGACACTTCCTTGCTAGGAAATAGAGTTTGCAGATGTCTAGGTATCGTAGCGATAGGGTTCTAATGCTTCTTAAAACGCGATATCGCATCCCATTTCTATGTTTCATGGTAAGATATAATATGATTTGCGAAGTGTTATGTATTCCTCGTCTACACTTCAAATGAATGTGAATGCGATACTTCCTCGCTAGGAAATAGCGTTTGCAGATGTCTACGTATCGTAGCATTAGCTTTCTAATGCTTCTTAAAACGCGATATCGCATCTCATTTCTATCTTTCATGGTAAGATATAACATGATTTGCGAAGTGTCATGTATTTCTCGTCTACACATCAAATGAATGTAAATGCGACACTTCCTTGCTAGGAAATAGCGTCTGCAGATGTCTAGGTATCGTAGCAATAGAGTTCAAATGCTTCTTAAAACGAGATATTGCATCTCATATCTATGTTTCATGATAAGATATAATATTCATTGCGAAGTGTTATGCATTCCTCGTCTACGATTCAAGTGAATGCAAATGCGAAACTTCCTTGCGAGGAAATAGCGTTTGCAGATGTCTGCGTATCGAAGCAATAGCTTTCTAAAGCTTCTTAAAGCGCGATATCGCATCTCATTTCTATGTTTCATGGTAAGATATAATATGATTTGCGAAGTGTTATGTATTCCTCGTCTACACTTCAAATGAATGTAATTGCGACACTTCCTTGATAGGAAATAGTGTCTGCAGATGTCTAGGTTTCGTAGCAATAGAGTTCTTATGATCCTTAAAACGCGATATCGCATCGCATTTCTATGTTTCATGGTAAGATATAATATGATTTGCGAAGTGTTATGTATTCCTCGTCTACACTTCAAGTGAATGTAAATGCGACACTTCCTTGCTAGGAAATAGCGTTTGCAGATGTCTAGGTATCGTAGCAATGGAGTTCAAATGCTTCTTGAAACGAGATATTGCATCTCATATCTATGTTTCATGATAAGATATAACATTCATTGCGAAGTGTTATGCATTCCTCGTATACGATTCAAATGAATGTGAATGCGATACTTCCTCGCTAGGAAATAGCGTTTGCAGATGTCTACGTATCGTAGCATTAGCTTTCTAATGCTTCTTAAAACGCGATATCGCATCTCATTTCTATGTTTCATGGTAAGATATAATATGATTTGCGAAGTGTCATGTATTCCCCGTCTACACTTCAAATGAATGTAAATGCGACACTTCCTTGCTAGGTAATAGCGTCTGCAGATGTCTAGGTATCGTAGCAATGGCGTTCAAATACTTCTTGATACGAGATATTGCATCTCTTATCTATGTTTCATGACAAGATATAATATTCATTGCGAAGTGTTAAGCATTCCTCGCCTACGATTCAAATGAATGTAAAGTCGGCACTTCCTTGCAAGGAAATAGCGTTTGCAGATGTCTACGTATCGTAGCAATAGAGTTTTTATGATTCTTAAAACGCGATATCGCATCCCATTACTATGTTTCATGGTAAGATATAATATGATTTGCGAAGTGTTATGTATTCCTCGTCTACACTTCAAATGAATGTGAATGCCACACTTCCACGCTAGGAAGTAGCGTTTGCAGATGTCTACGTATCGTAGCAATAGAGTTCTAATGCTTCTTAAAACGCGATATCGCATCTCATTTCTATGTTTCATGGTAAGATATAATATGATTTGCGAATTGTTATGTATTCCTTGTCTGCACTTCAAATGAATGTAAATGCGACACTTCCTTGCAAGGAAATAGCGTCTGCAGATGTCTACGTATTGTAGCAACAGAGTTCTTATGATTCTTAAAACGCGATATCGCATCTCATTTCTATGTTTCATGATAAGATAAAATATTCATAGCGTAGTGTTATGCATTCCTCGTCTACGGTTCAAATGAATGTAAATGCGACACTTCCTTGCAAGGAAATAGCGTTTGCAGATGTCTAGGTATCGTAGCAATAGAGTTCTTATGATCCTTAAAACGCGATATCGCATCGCATTTCTATGTTTCATGGTAAGATATAATATGATTTGCGAAGTGTTATGTATTCCTCGTCTACACTCCAAATGATTGTGAATGCGACACTTCCTTGCAAGGAAATAGCGTTTGCAGATGTCTACGTATCGTAGCAATGGAGTTCTTATGATTCTTAAAACGCGATATCGCATCTCTATTCTATGTTTCATGGTAAGATACAACATGATTTGCGAAGTATTATGCATTCCTCGTCTACACTTCAAATGAATGTAAATGCGAAACTTCCTTGCAAGGATATAGCGTTTGCAGATGTCTACGTATCGTAGCAATGGAGTTCTTATGATTCTTAAAACGCGATATCGCATCTCAATTCTATGTTTCATGGTAAGATACAATATGATTTGCGAAGTGTTATGCATTCCCCGTCTACGATTCAAATGATTGTAAATGCGACACTTCCTTGCAAGGAAATAGCGTTTGCAGATGTCTACGTATCGAAGCAATAGAGTTCAAATGCTTCTTAAAACGAGATATTGCATCTCATATCTATGTTTCATGATAAGATATAATATTCATTGCGAAGTGTTATGTATTCCTCCTCTACACTTCAAATGAATGTAATAGCGACACTTCCTTGCTCGGAAATAGTGTCTGCAGATGTCTACGTATCGAAGCAATAGAGTTCAAATGCTTCTTAAAACGAGATATTGCATCTCATATCTATGTTTCATGATAAGATATAATATACATTGCGAAGTGTTATATATTCCTCGTCTACTCTTCAAATGAATGTAAATGCGACACTTCCTTGCTAGGAAATAGAGTTTGCAGATGTCTAGGTATCGTAGCGATAGGGTTCTAATGCTTCTTAAAACGCGATATCGCATCCCATTTCTATGTTTCATGGTAAGATATAATATGATTTGCGAAGTGTTATGTATTCCTCGTCTACACTTCAAATGAATGTAATTGCGACACTTCCTTGATAGGAAATAGTGTCTGCAGATGTCTAGGTATCGTAGCAATAGGGCTCTTATGATCCTTAAAACGCGATATCTCATGGCATTTCTATGTTTCATGGTAAGATATAATATGATTTGCGAAGTGTTATGTATTCCTCGTCTATACTTCAAATGAATGTAAATGCGACACTTCCCTGCTAGGAAATAGCGTTTGCAGATGTCTACGTATCGAAGCAATAGAGTTCAAATGCTTCTTAAAACGAGATATTGCATCTCATATCTATGTTTCATGATAAGATATAATATACATTGCGAAGTGTTATATATTCCTCGTCTACTCTTCAAATGAATGTAAATGCGACACTTCCTTGCTAGGAAATAGAGTTTGCAGATGTCTAGGTATCGTAGCGATAGGGTTCTAATGCTTCTTAAAACGCGATATCGCATCCCATTTCTATGTTTCATGGTAAGATATAATATGATTTGCGAAGTGTTATGTATTCCTCGTCTACACTTCAAATGAATGTAATTGCGACACTTCCTTGATAGGAAATAGTGTCTGCAGATGTCTAGGTATCGTAGCAATAGGGCTCTTATGATCCTTAAAACGCGATATCTCATGGCATTTCTATGTTTCATGGTAAGATATAATATGATTTGCGAAGTGTTATGTATTCCTCGTCTATACTTCAAATGAATGTAAATGCGACACTTCCCTGCTAGGAAATAGCGTTTGCAGATGTCTACGTATCGAAGCAATAGAGTTCAAATGCTTCTTAAAACGAGATATTGCATCTCATATCTATGTTTCATGATAAGATATAATATTCATTGCGAAGTGTTATGTATTCCTCGTCTACACTTCAAATGAATGTAATTGCGACACTTCCTTGCTCGGAAATAGTGTCTGCAGATGTCTAGGCATCGTAGCGATAGCGTTCTAATGCTTCTTAAAACGCGATATCGCATCTCATTTCTATGTTTCATGGTAAGATATAATATGATTTGCGAAGGGTTATGTATTCCTCGTCTACACTTCAAATGAATGTGAATGCGACATTTCCTTGCAAGGAAATAGCGTCTGCAGATGTCTACGTATCGTAGCAATAGAGTTCTTATGATTCTTAAAACGCGATATCGCATCTCAATTCTATGTTTCATGGTAAGATACAATATGATTTGCGAAGTGTTATGCATTCCCCGTCTACGATTCAAATGATTGTAAATGCGACACTTCCTTGCAAGGAAATAGCGTTTGCAGATGTCTACGTATCGAAGCAATAGAGTTCAAATGCTTCTTAAAACGAGATATTGCATCTCATATCTATGTTTCATGATAAGATATAATATTCATTGCGAAGTGTTATGTATTCCTCGTCTACACTTCAAATGAATGTAATAGCGACACTTCCTTGCTCGGAAATAGTGTCTGCAGATGTCTACGTATCGAAGCAATAGAGTTCAAATGCTTCTTAAAACGAGATATTGCATCTCATATCTATGTTTCATGATAAGATATAATATACATTGCGAAGTGTTATATATTCCTCGTCTACTCTTCAAATGAATGTAAATGCGACACTTCCTTGCTAGGAAATAGAGTTTGCAGATGTCTAGGTATCGTAGCGATAGAGTTCTAATGCTTCTTAAAACGCGATATCGCATCCCATTTCTATGTTTCATGGTAAGATATAATATGATTTGCGAAGTGTTATGTATTCCTCGTCTACACTTCAAATGAATGTAATTGCGACACTTCCTTGATAGGAAATAGTGTCTGCAGATGTCTAGGTATCGTAGCAATAGGGCTCTTATGATCCTTAAAACGCGATATCTCATGGCATTTCTATGTTTCATGGTAAGATATAATATGATTTGCGAAGTGTTATGTATTCCTCGTCTATACTTCAAATGAATGTAAATGCGACACTTCCTTGCTAGGAAATAGCGTTTGCAGATGTCTACGTATCGAAGCAATAGAGTTCAAATGCTTCTTAAAACGAGATATTGCATCTCATATCTATGTTTCATGATAAGATATAATATTCATTGCGAAGTGTTATGTATTCCTCGTCTACACTTCAAATGAATGTAATTGCGACACTTCCTTGCTCGGAAATAGTGTCTGCAGATGTCTAGGCATCGTAGCGATAGCGTTCTAATGCTTCTTAAAACGCGATATCGCATCTCATTTCTATGTTTCATGGTAAGATATAATATGATTTGCGAAGGGTTATGTATTCCTCGTCTACACTTCAAATGAATGAGAATGCGACATTTCCTTGCAAGGAAATAGCGTCTGCAGATGTCTACGTATCGTAGCAATAGAGTTCTTATGATTCTTAAAACGCGATATCGCATCTCATTTCTATGTTTCATGATAAGATATAATATTCATTGCGAAGTGTTATGCATTCCTCGTCTACGATTCGAATGAATGTAAATGCGACATTTCCTTGCAAGGAAATAGCGTCTGCAGATGTCTACGTATCGTAGCAATAGAGTTCTTATGATTCTTAAAACGCGATATCGCATCTCATTTCTATGTTTCATGATAAGATATAATATTCATTGCGAAGTGTTATGCATTCCTCGTCTACGATTCGAATGAATGTAAATGCGACACTTCCTTGCAAAGAAATAGTGTTTGCAGATGTCTACGTATCGTAGCAATAGATTCCTAATGCTTCTTAAAACGCGATATCGCATATCATTTCTATGTTTAATGGTAAGATATAATATGATTTGCGAAGTGTTATGTATTCCTCGTCTACACTTCAAATGAATGTAATTGCGACACTTCCTTGCTCGGAAGTAGTGTCTGCAGATGTCTAGGCATCGTAGCGATAGCGTTCTAATGCTTCTTAAAACGCGATATCGCATCTCATTTCTATGTTTCATGGTAAGATATAATATGATTTGCGAAGGGCTATGTATTCCTCGTCTACACTTCAAATGAATGTGAATGCGACATTTCCTCGCTAGGAAATAGCGTTTGCAGATGTCTACGTATCGTAGCAATAGATTTCTAATGCTTCTTAAAACGCGATATCGCATCTCATTTCTATGTTTCATGGTAGGACATAATATGATATGCGAAGTGTCATGTATTCCTCGTCTACACTTCAAATGAATGTAAATGCGACACTTCCTTGCAAGGAAATAGCGTCTGCAGATGTCTACGTATCGTAGCAATAGAGTTCTTATGATTCTTAAAACGCGATATCGCATCTCATTTCTATGTTTCATGATAAGATATAATATTCATTGCGAAGTGTTATGCATTCCTCGTCTACGATTCAAATGAATGTAAATGCGACACTTCCTTGCAAGGAAATAGCGTTTACAGATGTCTACCTATCGTAGCAATGGAGTTCTAATGCTTCTTAAAACGCGATATCGCATCTCATTTCTATGTTTCATGGTAAAATATAACATGATTTGCGAAGTGTTATGTATTCCTCGTCTACACTTCAAATGAATGTAAATGCGACACTTCCTTGCAAAGAAATAGCGTTTGCAGATGTCTACGAATCGTAGCAATAGATTCCTAATGCTTCTTAAAACGCGATATCGCATCTCATTTCTATGTTTCATGGTAAGATATAATATGATTTGCGAAGTGTTATGTATTCCTCGTCTATACTTCAAATGAATGTAAATGCGACACTTCCTTGCTAGGAAATAGCGTTTGCAGATGTCTACGTATCGTAGCAATAGAGTTCTTATGATTCTTGAAACTCGATATCGCATCCCATTTCTATATTTCACGGTAAGATATAATATGATTTGCGAAGTGTTATGTATTCCTCGTCTACACTTCAAATGATTGTGAATGCGACACTTCCTTGCAAGGAAATAGCGTTTGCAGATGTCTACGTATCGTAGCAATGGAGTTCTTATGATTCTTAAAACGCGATATCGCATCTCAATTCTATGTTTCATGGTAAGATACAATATGATTTGCGAAGTGTTACGCATTCCTCGTCTACACTTCAAATGAATGTAAATGCGAAACTTCCTTGCAAGGAAATAGCGTTTGCAGATGTCTACGTATCGTAGCAATAGATTTCTAATGCTTCTTAAAACGCGATATCGCAACTCATTTCTATGTTTCATGGTAAGATATAATATGATTTGCGAAGTGTTATGTATTCCTCGTCTACACTTCAAATGAATGTGAATGCGATACTTCCTCGCTAGGAAATAGCGTTTGCAGATGTCTACGTATCGTAGCATTAGCTTTCTAATGCTTCTTAAAACGCGATATCGCATCTCATTTCTATATTTCATGGTAAGATATAACATGATTTGCGAAGTGTCATGTATTTCTCGTCTACACTTCAAATGAATGTAAATGCGACACTTCCTTGCTAGGAAATAGCGTCTGCAGATGTCTACGTATCGAAGCAATAGAGTTCAAATGCTTCTTAAAACGAGATATTGCATCTCATATCTATGTTTCATGATAAGATATAATATGATTTGCGAAGTGTTATGTATTCCTCGTCTACACTTCAAATGAATGTAAATGCGACACTTCCTTGCAAAGAAATAGCGTTTGCAGATGTCTACGTATCGTAGCAATAGATTCCTAATGCTTCTTAAAACGCGATATCGCATCTCATTTCTATGTTTCATGGTAAGATATAATATGATTTGCGAAGTGTTATATATTCCTCGTCTACACTTCAAATGAATGTGAATGCCACACTTCCTCGCTAGGAAATAGCGTTTGCAGATGTCTACGTATCGCAGCAATAGAGTTCTTATGATTCTTAAAACGCGATATCGCATCTCATTTCTATGTTTCATGGTAAGATATAATATGATTTGCGAAGTGTTATGTATTCCTCGTCTACACTTCAAATGAATGTAAATGCGACACTTCCTTGCAAAAAAATAGCGTTTGCAGATGTCTACGTATCGTAGCAATAGATTCCTAATGCTTCTTAAAACGCGATATCGCATCTCATTTCTATGTTTCATGGTAAGTTGTAACATGATTTGCGAAGTGTTATGTATTCCTCGTCTACACTTCAAATGAATGTGAATGCCACACTTCCACGCTAGGAAATAGCGTTTGCAGATGTCTACGTATCGCAGCAATAGAGTTCTTATGATTCTTAAAACGCGATATCGCATCTCATTTCTATGTTTCATGGCAAGATATAATAAGATTTGCGAAGTGTTATGTATTCCTCGTCTACACTTCAAATGAATGTGAATGCCACACTTCCTCGCTAGGAAATAGCGTTTGCAGGTGTCTACGTATCGCAGCAATAGAGTTCTTATGATTCTTAAAACGCGATATCGCATCTCATTTCTATGTTTCATGGTAAGATATAATATGATTTGCGAAGTGTTATGTATTCCTCGTCTACACTTCAAGTGAATGTAAATGCGACACTTCCTAGCAAGGAAATAGCGTTTGCAGATGTCTACGTATCGAAGCAATAGAGTTCAAATGCTTCTTAAAACGAGATATTGCATCTCATATCTATGTTTCATGATAAGATATAATATTCATTGCGAAGTGTTATGCATTCCTCGTATACGATTCAAATGAATGTGAATGCGATACTTCCTCGCTAGGAAATAGCGTTTGCAGATGTCTACGTATCGTAGCAGTAGCTTTCTAATGCTTCTTAAAACGCGATATCGCATCTCATTTCTATGTTTCATGGTAAGATATAATATGATTTGCGAAGTGTTATGTATTCCTCGTCTACACTTCAAGTGAATGTAAATGCGACACTTCCTAGCAAGGAAATAGAGTTTGCAGATGTCTACGTATCGAAGCAATGGAGTTCAAATGCTTCTTAAAACGTGATATTGCATCTCATATCTATGTTTCATGGTAAGATATAGTATGATTTGCGAAGTGTCATGTATTCCTCCTCTACACTTCAAATGAATGTAAATGCGACACTTCCTGGCAAGGAAATAGCGTTTGCAGATGTCTACGTATCGTAGCAATAGAGTTTTTATGATTCTTAAAACGCGATATCGCATCTCATTTCTATGTTTCATGGTAAGATATAATATGATTTGCGAAGTGTTATGTATTCCTCGTCTACACTTCAAATGAATGTGAATGCCACACTTCCTCGCTTGGAAATAGCGTTTGCAGATGTCTACGTATCGTAGCAATAGAGTTTTTATGATTCTTAAAACGCGATATCGCATCTTATTTCTATGTTTCATGGTAAGATATAATATGAATTGCGAAGTCTCTTGTATTCCTCGTCTACACTTCAAAGGAATGTGAACGCGACACTTCCTCGCTAGGAAATAGCGTTTGCAGATGTCTACGTATCGAAGCAATAGAGTTCTTATGATTCTTAAAAGGCGATATCGCATCTCATTTCTATGTTTCATGGTAAGATATAATATTCATTGCGAAGTGTTATGCATTCCTCGTATACGATTCAAATGAATGTAAATGCGACACTTCCCTGCTAGGAAATAGCGTTTGCAGATGTCTACGTATCGAAGCAATAGAGTTCAAATGCTTCTTAAAACGAGATATTGCATCTCATATCTATGTTTCATGATAAGATATAATATTCATTGCGAAGTGTTATGTATTCCTCGTCTACACTTCAAATGAATGTAATTGCGACACTTCCTTGCTCGGAAATAGTGTCTGCAGATGTCTAGGCATCGTAGCGATAGCGTTCTAATGCTTCTTAAAACGCGATATCGCATCTCATTTCTATGTTTCATGGTAAGATATAATATGATTTGCGAAGGGTTATGTATTCCTCGTCTACACTTCAAATGAATGTGAATGCGACATTTCCTTGCAAGGAAATAGCGTCTGCAGATGTCTACGTATCGTAGCAATAGAGTTCTTATGATTCTTAAAACGCGATATCGCATCTCAATTCTATGTTTCATGGTAAGATACAATATGATTTGCGAAGTGTTATGCATTCCCCGTCTACGATTCAAATGATTGTAAATGCGACACTTCCTTGCAAGGAAATAGCGTTTGCAGATGTCTACGTATCGAAGCAATAGAGTTCAAATGCTTCTTAAAACGAGATATTGCATCTCATATCTATGTTTCATGATAAGATATAATATTCATTGCGAAGTGTTATGTATTCCTCGTCTACACTTCAAATGAATGTAATAGCGACACTTCCTTGCTCGGAAATAGTGTCTGCAGATGTCTACGTATCGAAGCAATAGAGTTCAAATGCTTCTTAAAACGAGATATTGCATCTCATATCTATGTTTCATGATAAGATATAATATACATTGCGAAGTGTTATATATTCCTCGTCTACTCTTCAAATGAATGTAAATGCGACACTTCCTTGCTAGGAAATAGAGTTTGCAGATGTCTAGGTATCGTAGCGATAGAGTTCTAATGCTTCTTAAAACGCGATATCGCATCCCATTTCTATGTTTCATGGTAAGATATAATATGATTTGCGAAGTGTTATGTATTCCTCGTCTACACTTCAAATGAATGTAATTGCGACACTTCCTTGATAGGAAATAGTGTCTGCAGATGTCTAGGTATCGTAGCAATAGGGCTCTTATGATCCTTAAAACGCGATATCTCATGGCATTTCTATGTTTCATGGTAAGATATAATATGATTTGCGAAGTGTTATGTATTCCTCGTCTATACTTCAAATGAATGTAAATGCGACACTTCCTTGCTAGGAAATAGCGTTTGCAGATGTCTACGTATCGAAGCAATAGAGTTCAAATGCTTCTTAAAACGAGATATTGCATCTCATATCTATGTTTCATGATAAGATATAATATTCATTGCGAAGTGTTATGTATTCCTCGTCTACACTTCAAATGAATGTAATTGCGACACTTCCTTGCTCGGAAATAGTGTCTGCAGATGTCTAGGCATCGTAGCGATAGCGTTCTAATGCTTCTTAAAACGCGATATCGCATCTCATTTCTATGTTTCATGGTAAGATATAATATGATTTGCGAAGGGTTATGTATTCCTCGTCTACACTTCAAATGAATGTGAATGCGACATTTCCTTGCAAGGAAATAGCGTCTGCAGATGTCTACGTATCGTAGCAATAGAGTTCTTATGATTCTTAAAACGCGATATCGCATCTCATTTCTATGTTTCATGATAAGATATAATATTCATTGCGAAGTGTTATGCATTCCTCGTCTACGATTCGAATGAATGTAAATGCGACATTTCCTTGCAAGGAAATAGCGTCTGCAGATGTCTACGTATCGTAGCAATAGAGTTCTTATGATTCTTAAAACGCGATATCGCATCTCATTTCTATGTTTCATGATAAGATATAATATTCATTGCGAAGTGTTATGCATTCCTCGTCTACGATTCGAATGAATGTAAATGCGACACTTCCTTGCAAAGAAATAGTGTTTGCAGATGTCTACGTATCGTAGCAATAGATTCCTAATGCTTCTTAAAACGCGATATCGCATATCATTTCTATGTTTAATGGTAAGATATAATATGATTTGCGAAGTGTTATGTATTCCTCGTCTACACTTCAAATGAATGTAATTGCGACACTTCCTTGCTCGGAAGTAGTGTCTGCAGATGTCTAGGCATCGTAGCGATAGCGTTCTAATGCTTCTTAAAACGCGATATCGCATCTCATTTCTATGTTTCATGGTAAGATATAATATGATTTGCGAAGGGCTATGTATTCCTCGTCTACACTTCAAATGAATGTGAATGCGACATTTCCTCGCTAGGAAATAGCGTTTGCAGATGTCTACGTATCGTAGCAATAGATTTCTAATGCTTCTTAAAACGCGATATCGCATCTCATTTCTATGTTTCATGGTAGGATATAATATGATATGCGAAGTGTCATGTATTCCTCGTCTACACTTCAAATGAATGTAAATGCGACACTTCCTTGCAAGGAAATAGCGTCTGCAGATGTCTACGTATCGTAGCAATAGAGTTCTTATGATTCTTAAAACGCGATATCGCATCTCATTTCTATGTTTCATGATAAGATATAATATTCATTGCGAAGTGTTATGCATTCCTCGTCTACGATTCAAATGAATGTAAATGCGACACTTCCTTGCAAGGAAATAGCGTTTACAGATGTCTACCTATCGTAGCAATGGAGTTCTAATGCTTCTTAAAACGCGATATCGCATCTCATTTCTATGTTTCATGGTAAAATATAACATGATTTGCGAAGTGTTATGTATTCCTCGTCTACACTTCAAATGAATGTAAATGCGACACTTCCTTGCAAAGAAATAGCGTTTGCAGATGTCTACGAATCGTAGCAATAGATTCCTAATGCTTCTTAAAACGCGATATCGCATCTCATTTCTATGTTTCATGGTAAGATATAATATGATTTGCGAAGTGTTATGTATTCCTCGTCTATACTTCAAATGAATGTAAATGCGACACTTCCTTGCTAGGAAATAGCGTTTGCAGATGTCTACGTATCGTAGCAATAGAGTTCTTATGATTCTTGAAACTCGATATCGCATCCCATTTCTATATTTCACGGTAAGATATAATATGATTTGCGAAGTGTTATGTATTCCTCGTCTACACTTCAAATGATTGTGAATGCGACACTTCCTTGCAAGGAAATAGCGTTTGCAGATGTCTACGTATCGTAGCAATGGAGTTCTTATGATTCTTAAAACGCGATATCGCATCTCAATTCTATGTTTCATGGTAAGATACAATATGATTTGCGAAGTGTTACGCATTCCTCGTCTACACTTCAAATGAATGTAAATGCGAAACTTCCTTGCAAGGAAATAGCGTTTGCAGATGTCTACGTATCGTAGCAATAGATTTCTAATGCTTCTTAAAACGCGATATCGCAACTCATTTCTATGTTTCATGGTAAGATATAATATGATTTGCGAAGTGTTATGTATTCCTCGTCTACACTTCAAATGAATGTGAATGCGATACTTCCTCGCTAGGAAATAGCGTTTGCAGATGTCTACGTATCGTAGCATTAGCTTTCTAATGCTTCTTAAAACGCGATATCGCATCTCATTTCTATATTTCATGGTAAGATATAACATGATTTGCGAAGTGTCATGTATTTCTCGTCTACACTTCAAATGAATGTAAATGCGACACTTCCTTGCTAGGAAATAGCGTCTGCAGATGTCTAGGTATCGTAGCGATAGAGTTAGAATGCTTCTTAAAACGCGATATTGCATCTCATATCTATGAATCATGATAAGATATAATATTCATTGCGAAGTGTTATGCATTCGTCGTCTACGATTCAAATGAACGTAAATGCGACACTTCCTTGCAAGGAAATAGCGTTTGCAGATGTCTACGTATCGAAGCAATAGAGATAAAATGCTTCTTAAATCGAGATATTGCATGTCATTTCTATGTTTCATGGTAAGATATAATATGATCTGCGAAGTGTCATGTATTCCTCGTCTACACTTCAAATGAATGTAAATGCGACACTTCCTTGCTAGGAAATAGCGTCTGCAGATGTCTAGGTATCGTAGCAATAGAGTTCAAATGCTTCTTAAAACGAGATATTGCATCTCATATCTATGTTTCATGATAAGATATAATATTCATTGCGAAGTGTTATGCGTTCCTCGTCTACGATTCAAATGAATGTGAATGCGATACTTCCTCGCTAGGAAATAGCGTTTGCAGATGTCTACGTATCGTAGCAGTAGCTTTCTAATGCTTCTTAAAACGCGATCTCGCACCTCATTTCTATGTTTCATGGTAAGATATAATATGATTTGCGAAGGGTTATGTATTCCTCGTCTACACTTCAAATGAATGTGAATGCGACACTTCCTCGCTAGGAAATAGCGTTTGCAGATGTCTACGTATCGTAGCAATAGATTTCTAATGCTTCTTGAAACGAGATATTGCATCTCATATCTATGTTTCATGATAAGATATAATATTCATTGCGAAGTGTTAAGCATTCCTCGCCTACGATTCAAATGAATGTAAAGTCGGCACTTCCTTGCAAGGAAATAGCGTTTGCAGATGTCTACGTATCGTAGCAATAGAGTTTTTATGATTCTTAAAACGCGATATCGCATCCCATTACTATGTTTCATGGTAAGATATAATATTCATTGCGAAGTGTTAAGCATTCCTCGCCTACGATTCAAATGAATGTAAAGTCGGCACTTCCTTGCAAGGAAATAGCGTTTGCAGATGTCTACGTATCGTAGCAATAGAGTTTTTATGATTCTTAAAAGGTGATATCGCATCCCATTACTATGTTTCATGGTAAGATATAATATGATTTGCGAAGTGTTATGTATTCCTCGTCTACATTCCAAATGATTGTGAATGCGACACTTCCTTGCAAGGAAATAGCGTTTGCAGATGTCTACGTATCGTAGCAATGGAGTTCTTATGATTCTTAAAACGCGATATCGCATCTCAATTCTATGTTTCATGGTAAGATACAATATGATTTGCGAAGTGTTATGCATTCCTCGTCTACACTTCAAATGATTGTAAATGCGAAACTTCCTTGCAAGGAAATAGCGTTTGCAAATGTCTACGTATCGTAGCAATAGATTTCTAATGCTTCTTAAAACGCGATATCGCATCTCATTTCTATGTTTCATGGTAAGATATAATATGATTTGTGAAGTGTTATGTATTCCTCGTCTACACTTCAAATGAATGTAAATGCGATACTTCCTCGCTAGGAAATTGCGTTTGCAGATGTCTACGTATCGTAGCATTAGCTTTCTAATGCTTCTTAAAACGCGATATCGCATCTCATTTCTATATTTCATGGTAAGATATAACATGATTTGCGAAGTGTCATGTATTTCCCGTCTACACTTCAAATGAATATAAATGCGACACTTCCTTGCTAGGAAATAGCGTTTGCAGATGTCTACGTATCGAAGCAATAGAGTTCAAATGCTTCTTAAAACGAGATATTGCATCTCATATCTATGTTTCATGATAAGATATAATATGATTTGCGAAGTGTTATGTATTCCTCGTCTACACTTCAAATGAATGTAAATGCGACACTTCCTTGCAAAGAAATAGCGTTTGCAGATGTCTACGTATCGTAGCAATAGATTCCTAATGCTTCTTAAAACGCGATATCGCATCTCATTTCTATGTTTCATGGTAAGATATAATATGATTTGCGAAGTGTTATATATTCCTCGTCTACACTTCAAATGAATGTGAATGCCACACTTCCTCGCTAGGAAATAGCGTTTGCAGATGTCTACGTATCGCAGCAATAGAGTTCTTATGATTCTTAAAACGCGATATCGCATCTCATTTCTATGTTTCATGGTAAGATATAATATGATTTGCGAAGTGTTATGTATTCCTCGTCTACACTTCAAATGAATGTAAATGCGACACTTCCTTGCAAAAAAATAGCGTTTGCAGATGTCTACGTATCGTAGCAATAGATTCCTAATGCTTCTTAAAACGCGATATCGCATCTCATTTCTATGTTTCATGGTAAGTTGTAACATGATTTGCGAAGTGTTATGTATTCCTCGTCTACACTTCAAATGAATGTGAATGCCACACTTCCACGCTAGGAAATAGCGTTTGCAGATGTCTACGTATCGCAGCAATAGAGTTCTTATGATTCTTAAAACGCGATATCGCATCTCATTTCTATGTTTCATGGCAAGATATAATAAGATTTGCGAAGTGTTATGTATTCCTCGTCTACACTTCAAATGAATGTGAATGCCACACTTCCTCGCTAGGAAATAGCGTTTGCAGGTGTCTACGTATCGCAGCAATAGAGTTCTTATGATTCTTAAAACGCGATATCGCATCTCATTTCTATGTTTCATGGTAAGATATAATATGATTTGCGAAGTGTTATGTATTCCTCGTCTACACTTCAAGTGAATGTAAATGCGACACTTCCTAGCAAGGAAATAGCGTTTGCAGATGTCTACGTATCGAAGCAATAGAGTTCAAATGCTTCTTAAAACGAGATATTGCATCTCATATCTATGTTTCATGATAAGATATAATATTCATTGCGAAGTGTTATGCATTCCTCGTATACGATTCAAATGAATGTGAATGCGATACTTCCTCGCTAGGAAATAGCGTTTGCAGATGTCTACGTATCGTAGCAGTAGCTTTCTAATGCTTCTTAAAACGCGATATCGCATCTCATTTCTATGTTTCATGGTAAGATATAATATGATTTGCGAAGTGTTATGTATTCCTCGTCTACACTTCAAGTGAATGTAAATGCGACACTTCCTAGCAAGGAAATAGAGTTTGCAGATGTCTACGTATCGAAGCAATGGAGTTCAAATGCTTCTTAAAACGTGATATTGCATCTCATATCTATGTTTCATGGTAAGATATAGTATGATTTGCGAAGTGTCATGTATTCCTCCTCTACACTTCAAATGAATGTAAATGCGACACTTCCTTGCAAGGAAATAGCGTTTGCAGATGTCTACGTATCGTAGCAATAGAGTTTTTATGATTCTTAAAACGCGATATCGCATCTCATTTCTATGTTTCATGGTAAGATATAATATGATTTGCGAAGTGTTATGTATTCCTCGTCTACACTTCAAATGAATGTGAATGCCACACTTCCTCGCTTGGAAATAGCGTTTGCAGATGTCTACGTATCGTAGCAATAGAGTTTTTATGATTCTTAAAACGCGATATCGCATCTTATTTCTATGTTTCATGGTAAGATATAATATGAATTGCGAAGTCTCTTGTATTCCTCGTCTACACTTCAAAGGAATGTGAACGCGACACTTCCTCGCTAGGAAATAGCGTTTGCAGATGTCTACGTATCGAAGCAATAGAGTTCTTATGATTCTTAAAAGGCGATATCGCATCTCATTTCTATGTTTCATGGTAAGATATAATATTCATTGCGAAGTGTTATGCATTCCTCGTATACGATTCAAATGAATGTAAATGCGACACTTCCTTGCAAGGAAATAGCGTTTGCAGATGTCTACGTATCGTAGCAATAGAGTTTTTATGATTCTTAAAACTCGATATCGCATCTCATTTCTATATTTCATGGTAAGATATAATATGATTTGCGAAGTGTTATGTATTCCTCGTCTACACTCCAAATGATTGTGAATGCGACACTTCCACGCTAGGAAATAGCGTTTGCAGATGTCTACGTATCGTAGCAATAGAGTTCTTATGATTCTTAAAACGCGATATCGCATCTCATTTCTATATTTCACGGTAAGATATAATATGATTTGCGAAGTGTTATGTATTCCTCGTCTACACTCCAAATGATTGTGAATGCGACACTTCCTTGCAAGGAAATAGCGTTTGCAGATGTCTACGTATCGTAGCAATAGAGTTTTTATGATTCTTAAAACGCGATATCGCATCTCATTTCTATGTTTCATGGTAAGATATAATATGATTTGCGAAGTGTTATGTATTCCTCGTCTACACTTCAAATGAATGTGAATGCCACACTTCCTCGCTAGGAAATAGCGTTTGCAGATGTCTACGTATCGAAGCAATAGAGTTCTTATGATTCTTAAAACGCGATATCGCATCTCATTTCTATGTTTCATGGTAAGATATAATATTCATTGCGAAGTGTTATGCATTCCTCGTCTACGATTCAAATGAATGTAAATGCGACACTTCCTTGCAAGGGAATAGCATTTGCAGATGTCTACGTATCGAAGCAATAGAGTTCTTATGATTCTTAAAACGCGATATCGCATCTCATTTCTATGTTTCATGGTAAGATATAATATTCATTGCGAAGTTTTATGCATTCCTCGTCTACACTCCAAATGATTGTGAATGCGACACTTCCTTGCAAGGAAATAGCGTTTGCATATGTCTACGTATAGTAGCAATGGAGTTCTTATGATTCCTAAAACGCGATATCGCATCTCAATTCTATGTTTCATGGTAAGATATAATATGATTTGCGAAGTATTATGCATTCCTCGCCTACACTTCAAATGAATGTAAATGCGAAACTTCCTTGCAAGGAAATAGCGTTTGCAGATGTCTACGTACCGTAGCATTAGCTTTCTAATGCTTCTTAAAACGCGATATCGCATCTCATTTCTATATTTCATGGTAAGATGTAACATGATTTGCGAAGTGTCATGTATTTCTCGTCTACACTTCAAATGAATGTAAATGCGACACTTCCACGCTAGGAAATAGCGTTTGCAGATGTCTACGTATCGTAGCAATAGAGTTCTTATGATTCTTAAAACGCGATATCGCATCTCATTTCTATATTTCACGGTAAGATATAATATGATTTGCGAAGTGTCATGTATACCTCGTATTCAATTCAAAAGAATGTAAATGCGACTACTGCTTGCTAGGAAATAGCGTCTGCAGATGTCTACGCGTCCAGGCCATAGAGTTCTAATGCTTCTTAAAACGCGATATCTCATCTCTCTTCTATGTTTCATGATAAGATATAATATTCATTGCGAAGTGTCATGTATACCTCGTATTCACTTCAAAAGAATGTAAATGCGACTATTGCTTGCTAGGAAATAGCGTTTGCAGAAGTCTACGTATCGTAGCAATAGCGTTCTAATGCTACTTAAATCGCGATATCGCATCTCATTTCTATGTTTCCTGATAAGATATAATATTCATGCCGAAGTGTTATGTATTCCTCGTCTACACTTCAAATGGATGTAAATGCGACACTTCCTTGCAAGGGAATAGCATTTGCAGATGTCTACGTATCGAAGCAATAGAGTTCTTATGATTCTTAAAACGCGATATCGCATCTCATTTCTATGTTTCATGGTAAGATATAATATTCATTGCGAAGTTTTATGCATTCCTCGTCTACACTCCAAATGATTGTGAATGCGACACTTCCTTGCAAGGAAATAGCGTTTGCATATGTCTACGTATAGTAGCAATGGAGTTCTTATGATTCCTAAAACGCGATATCGCATCTCAATTCTATGTTTCATGGTAAGATATAATATGATTTGCGAAGTATTATGCATTCCTCGCCTACACTTCAAATGAATGTAAATGCGAAACTTCCTTGCAAGGAAATAGCGTTTGCAGATGTCTACGTACCGTAGCATTAGCTTTCTAATGCTTCTTAAAACGCGATATCGCATCTCATTTCTATATTTCATGGTAAGATGTAACATGATTTGCGAAGTGTCATGTATTTCTCGTCTACACTTCAAATGAATGTAAATGCGACACTTCCACGCTAGGAAATAGCGTTTGCAGATGTCTACGTATCGTAGCAATAGAGTTCTTATGATTCTTAAAACGCGATATCGCATCTCATTTCTATATTTCACGGTAAGATATAATATGATTTGCGAAGTGTCATGTATACCTCGTATTCAATTCAAAAGAATGTAAATGCGACTACTGCTTGCTAGGAAATAGCGTCTGCAGATGTCTACGCGTCCAGGCCATAGAGTTCTAATGCTTCTTAAAACGCGATATCTCATCTCTCTTCTATGTTTCATGATAAGATATAATATTCATTGCGAAGTGTCATGTATACCTCGTATTCACTTCAAAAGAATGTAAATGCGACTATTGCTTGCTAGGAAATAGCGTTTGCAGAAGTCTACGTATCGTAGCAATAGCGTTCTAATGCTACTTAAATCGCGATATCGCATCTCATTTCTATGTTTCCTGATAAGATATAATATTCATGCCGAAGTGTTATGTATTCCTCGTCTACACTTCAAATGGATGTAAATGCGACACTTCCTTGCTAAGATGTAGCTGGTCCAGATGTCTACGTACAGAAGCAGTAGAGTTCTAATGCTTCTTAAAACGCGGCATCGCATCTCATTTCTATGTTTCACGATATGATGTAAAATTCATTGTGAAGTGTTATGTATACCTCGTTTACACATCAAAAGAATGTAAATGCGACACTTCCTTGCTAGGAAATAGCGTTTGCAGATGTCTACGTATTGAAGCAATAGTGTTCTGATGCTTCTTAAATCGCGATATCGCATCTCATTTCTATGTTTCGTGACAAGATATAATATTCATTGCGAAATGTGACTTATACCTCGCATACAGTTCAAATGAATGTAATTGCGATACTTCCTTCCTAGGAAATGGCGTTTGCAGATGTCTACGTATCGAAGCAATTGTGTTCTAATGCTTCTTAAATCGCGATATCGCATCTCATTTCTATGTTTCATGATAAGATATAATATTCATTGTGCAGTGTTATGTATACCTAGTATTCCTTTCAAGAGAATGTAAATGCGACACTTCCTTGCTAGGAAACAGCGTTTGCAGATGTCTACGTATCGAAGCAATAGAGTTCTAATGCTTCTTAAATCGTCATATCGCATCTCATTTCTACGTTTCATGATAATATATAATATTCATTGCGGTGTGTTATGTATACATCGTATTCACTTCAAAAGAATGCAAATGCGACACTTCCTTGCTAGGAAACAGCGTTTGCAGATGTCTACGTATCGAACCAACAGATTTCTAATACTTCTTAAATCGCGATATCGCATCACATTTCTATGTTTAATGATAAGATATAATATTCATTGTGCAGTGTTATGTATACCTCGTATTCACTTCAAAAGTATGTAAATGCGACACTTCCTTGCTAGGAAGTAGCGTTTGCAGGTGTCTCCGTATCGAAGAAATAGTGTTCTAATGCTTCTTATATCGCGATATCGCATCTCATTTCTATGTTTCGTGATAAGATATAGTATTCATTGCGAAGTGTCATGCTTACCTCGTATTCATTTCAAACGAATGCAAATGCGACACTTCCTTTCTAGGAAATAGCGTTTGCAGATGTCTACGTATCGAAGCAACAGACATCTAATGCTTCATAAATCGCCATACCGCATCTTATTTCTACGTTTCATGATAAGAAATAACATTCATTGTGCAATGTTATGTATACCTCGTATTCACCTCAAAAGAATGTAAATGCGACACTTCCTTGCTAGGATGTAGCGTTTGCAGATGTCTACGTATCGAAGCAATAGAGTTCTAATTCTTCTTAAATCGCGATATCGCATCTCATTTCTATGTTTCATGATAAGATATAATATTCATTGCGAAGTGTCATGTATACCTCACATACACTTCAAATGAATGTGAATGCGACAGTTCCATGCTAGGAAATAGTGTTTGCAGATATCTACGTATGGAAGCAATAGAGTTCTAAAGCTTCTTAAATCGCGATATCGCATCTCATTTCAATGTTTCATGATAAGATATAATGTTCATTGTGCAGTGTTATGAATACCTCCTATTCACTTCAAAAGAATGTAAATGCGACGCTTCCTTGCTAGGAAATAGCGTTTGCAGCTGTATACGTATCGAAGCAATAGACTTCTAATGCTTCATAAATCGCCATATCGCATCTCATTTCTATGTTTTATGATAAGATATAATATTCATTGTGCAGTGTTATGTACACCTCGTATTCACCTCAAAAGAATGTATATGCCTTGACACTTCCTTGCTAGAAAATAGCGTTTGCAGATGTCTACGTATCGAAGCAATAGATTTCTAATGCTTCTTAAATCGTCATATCGCATCTCATATCTACGTTTCTTGATAAGATATAATATTCACTGCGAAGTGCTATGTATACCTCGTATTCACTTCAAAAGAATGTAAATGCGACACTTCCTTGCTAGGAAGTTTCGTTTGCAGATGTCTACCTATCGAAGCAATAGATTTCTAATGCTTCTTAAATCGTCATATCGCATCTCATTTCTATGTTTCATGATAAGATATAATATTCATTGCGAAGTGTCATGTGTACCTCGTATTTCTTTCAAAAGAATGTAAATGCGACACTTCCTTGCTAGGAAGTAGCGCTTGCAGATGTCTACGTATCGTAGCATTATTGTCATAATGCTTCTCAAAACGCGCTATCGCTACTCATTTCTATGTTTCATGATGATATATAATATTCATTGCGAAGTGTCATGTATACCTCGTATTTCTTTCAAAAGAATGTAAATGCGACACTTCCTTGCTAGGAAGTAGCGCTTGCAGATGTCTACGTATCGTAGCATTATTGTTATAATGCTTCTCAAAACGCGATATCGCTACTCATTTCTATGTTTCATGATAACATATAATATTCATTGTGCAGAGTTATGTATAACCTCGTATTCACTTCAAAAGAATGTAAACGCGACACTTCCTTGCCAGGAAACAGCGTTGCAGATGTCTACGTATCGAAGCAATAGAGTTCTAATGCTTCTTAAATCGTCATATCGCATCTCATATCTATGTTTCATGATAAGATATAATATTCATTGCGAAGTGTCATGTATACCTCCTATTCCATTCAAAAGAATGTAAATGCGATACTTCCTTGCTAGGAAGTAGCGTTTGCTGATGCCTACGTATCGAACCAATAGACTTCTAATGCTTCTTAAATCGCCATATCGCATCTCATTTCTATGTTTCATGATAAGATATAATATTCAGTGTGCAGTGTTATGTATATCTCGTCTATACTTCAAATGGATGTAAATGCGACACTTCCTTGCTAGGAAATAGCGTTTGCAGACGTCTACGTTTCGTGGCATTAGATTTCTTATGCTTCTTAAAACGCGATATCGCATCTCACTTCTATGATTCATGATAAGATATAATATTCATTGCAAAGTGTCATGTATACCTCGTATTCGCTTCAAAAGAATGTAAATCCGACTATTCCTTGCTAGGAAATAGCGTTTGCAGATATCTCCGCATCGAGGCAATAGTGTTCTAATGCTTCTTAAAACGCGATATCGCATCTCACTTTTATGTTTCATGATGAGATACAATATTCATTGCGATGTGTCATGTATACCTCGTATTCACTTCAAAAGAATGTAAATGCTACACTTCCATACTAGGAAATAGCGTTTGCAGATGCCTACGCATCGTAGCAATAGAGTTGTAGTGCTTCTCAAAATGCGATATTGCATCCCATTTCTATGCTTCATGATAAGATATAATATTCATTGCGAAGTGTCATGTATACCTCGTATTCACTCCAATCGATTGTAAATGCGACACTTCCTAGCTAGGAAATAGCGTTTTCAGATGTCCACGTTTCGTAGCAATAGAGTTCTAATGCTTCATAAATCGCGATTTCGCATCTCATTTCTATGTTTCGTGATAAGATATAATATTCATTGAGAAGTGTCATGTATACCTCGTATTCACGTCAAAAGAATGTAAATGCGACTATTGCTTGCTAGGAAATAGCGTTTGCAGATGTCTACGTATCGTAGCAAAAGCGTTCTAATGCTACTTAAATCGCGATATCGCATCTCATTTCTATGTTTCGTGATAAGATATAATATTCATTGCGAAGTGTCATGTACACCTCATATTCACTTCAAAAGAATGTAAATGCGACTAATGCTTGCTAGGAAATAGCGTTTCCAGATGTCTACGTATCGTAGCAATAGCGTTCTAATGCTACTTAAATCGCGATATCGCTTCTCATTTATATGTTTCGTGATAAAATACAATATTCATTGCGAAGTGTCGTGTATACCCCGTATTCACTTCAAAAGAATGTAAGTGCGACACTTCCATGCTAGGAAATAGCGTTTGCAGATGTCTCCGCATCGAGGCCATAGAGTTCCAATGCTTCTTAAAACGCGATATCGCATCTCTCTTCTATGTTTCATGATAAGATATAATATTCATTGAGAAGTGTCATGTATACCTCGTATTCACGTCAAGAGAATGTACATGCGACTATTGCTTGCTAGGAAATAGCGTCTGCAGATGTCTACGTATCGTAGCAAAAGCGTTCTAATGCTACTTAAATCGCGATATCAAATCTCGTCTATATGTTTCGTGATGAGATATAATATTCATTGCGAAGTGTCATGTATACCTCATATTCACATCAAAAGAATGTAAATGCGACTATTGCTTGCTAGGAAATAGCATTTGCAGATGTCTACGTATCGTAACGATAGAGTTCTAATGCTACTTAAACCGCGATATCACCTCTCATTTCTATGTTTTGTGATAAGATATAATATTCATTGCGAAGAGTCATGAAACACCTCGTATTCACTTCAAAGGAATGTAAATGCGACACGTCCATGCTAGGAAATATCATTTGCAGATGTCTACGTATCGTAGCGATAGAGTTCTAATGCTACTTAAATCGCGATATCGCCTCCCATTTCTATGTTTCGTGATAAGATATAATATTCATTGCGAAGTGTCATGTACACATCGTATTCACTTCAAAAGAATGTAAATGCGACTAATGCTTGCTAGGAAATAGCGTTTGCAGATGTCTACGTATCGTAGCAATAGCGTTCTAATGCTACATAAATCGCGATATCGCATCTCATTTATATGTTTCGTGATAAGATATAATATTCATTGAGAAGTGTCATGTATACCTCGTATTCACGTCAAAAGAATGTACATGCGACTATTGCTTGCTAGGAAATAGCGTCTGCAGATGTCTACGTATCGTAGCAAAAGCGTTCGAATGCTACTTAAATCGCGATATCAAATCTCGTCTATAGGTTTCGTGATGAGATATAATATTCATTGCGAAGTGTCATGTATGCCTCGTATTCACTTCAAAAGAATGTAAATGCGACTACTCCTTGCTAGGAAATAGCGTTTGCAGATGCCTACGCATCGTAGCAATAGAGTTGTAGAGCTTCTCAAAACGCGATATTGCATCCCATTTCTATGCTTCATGATAAGATATAATATTCATTGCGAAGTGTCATGTATACCTCATATTCACTCCAAACGAATGTAAATGCGACACTTCCTAGCTAGGAAATAGCGTATTCAGATGTCTACGTATCGTGGCAATAGAGTTCTAATGCTACATAAATCGCGATTTCGCATCTCATTTCTATGTTTCGAGATAAGATATAATATTCATTGAGAAATATCATGTATACCTCGTATTCACGTCAAAAGAATGTAAATGCGACTATTGCTTGCTAGGAAATAGCGTCTGCAGATGTCTACGTATCGTAGCAAAAGCGTTCTAATGCTACTTAAATAGCGATATCAAATCTCGTTTATATGTTCCGTGATGAGATATAATACTCATTGCGAAGTGTCATGTATACCTCGTATTCACTTCAAAAGAATGTAAATGCGACTATTGCTTGCTAGGAAATAGCGTTTGCAGATGTCTACGTAACGTAGCAATAGAGTTCTAATGCTACTTAAATCGCGATATCGCATCTCATTTATATGTTTCGTGATAAGATATAATATTCATTGCGAAGTGTCATGTACACCTCGTATTCACTTCAAAAGAATGTAAATGCGACTAATGCTTGCTAGGAAATAGCATTTGCAGATATCTGCGTATCGTAGCGATTAAGTTCTAATGCTACTTAAATCGCGATATCGCCTCTCATTTCTATGTTTCGTGATAACATATAATATTCAATGAGAAGTGTCATGAAACACCTCGTATTCACTTCAAAGGAATGTAAATGCGACTCGTCCATGCTAGGAAATAGCATTTGCAGATGTCTACGTATCGTAGCGATAGAGTTCTAATGCTACTAATTATATCGCTATATCGCCTCCCATTTCTATGTTTCGTGATAAGATATAATATTCATTGCGATGTGTCATGTACACCTCGTATTCACTTCAAAAGAATGTAAATGCGACTAATGCTTGCTAGGAAATTGCGTTTGCAGATGTCTACGTATCGTAGCAATAGCGTTCTAATGCTACATAAATCGCGATATCGCATCTCATTTATATGTTTCGTGATAAGATATAATATTCATTGCGAAGTGTCGTGTATACCACGTATTCACTTCAAAAGAATGTAAGTGCGACACTTCCATGCTAGGAAATAGCGTTTGCAGATGTCTCCGCATCGAGCCAATAGAGTTCTAATGCTTCTTAAAACGCGATATCGCATCTCTCTTCTATGTTTCATGATAAGATATAATATTCATTGCGAAGTGTCATGTATACCTCGTATTCACTTCAAAAGAATGTAAATGCGACTATTGCTTACTAGGAAATAGCATTTGCAGATATCGACGTATCGTAGCGATAGCGTTCTAATGCTACTTAAATCGCGTTATCGCCTCTCATTTCTATGTTTCGTGATAAGATATAATTTTCATTGCGAAGTGTCATGTACACCTCGTATTCACTTCAAAAGTATGTAAATGCGACTATTGCTTGCTAGGAAATAGCGTTTGCAGATGTCTACGTACCGTAGCAATAGAGTTCTAATGCTACTTAAATCGCGATATCGCATCTCATTTATATGTTTCGTGATAAGATATAATATTCATTGCGAAGTGTCATGTACACCTCGTATTCACTTCAAAAGAATGTAAATGCGACTAATGCTTGCTAGGAAATAGCGTTTGAAGATGTCTACGTATCGTAGCAATAGCGTTCTAATGCTACTTAAATCGCGATATCGCATCTCATTTATATGTTTCGTGATAAGATATAATAATCATTGCGAAGTGTCGTGTATAACCCGTATTCACTTCAAAAGAATGTAAGTGCGACACCTCCATGCTAGGAAATAGCGTTTGCAGATGTCTACGTATCGTAGCGGTAGAGTTCTAATGCTACTTAAATCGCGATATCGCCTCTCATTCCTATGTTTCGTGATACGATGTAATATTAATTGCGAAGTGTCATGTACACCTCGCATTCACTTCAAAGGAATGTAAATGCGACACTTCCATGCTAGGAAATAGCGTCTGCAGATGTCTACGCGTCGAGGCAATAGAGTTCTAATGCTTCTTAAAACGCGATATCGCATCTCACTACTATGTTTCATGATAAGATATAATATTCATTGCAAAGTGTCATGTATACCTCGTATTCGCTTCAAAAGAATGTAAATCCGACTATTCCTTGCTAGGATATAGCGTTTGCAGATTTCTCCGCATCGAGGCAATAGTGTTCTAATGCTTCTTAAAACGCGATATCGCATGTCACTTTTATGTTTCATGATGAGATACAATATTCATTGCGAAGTATCATGTATACCTCATATTCACTTCAAGAGAATGTAAATGCGACACTTCCATGCTAGGAAATAGCGTCTGCAGATGTCTACGCGTCGAGGCAATAGAGTTCTAATGCTTCTTAAAACGCGATATCGCATCTCACTTCTATGTTTCATGATAAGATATAATATTCATTGCAAAGTGTCATGTATACCTCGTATTCGCTTCAAAAGAATGTAAATCCGACTATTCCTTGCTAGGAAATAGCGTTTGCAGATATTTCCGCATCGAGGCAATAGTGTTCTAATGCTTCTTAAAACGCGATATCGCATCTCACTTTTATGTTTCATGATGAGATACAATATTCATTGCGAAGTGTCATGTATACCTCATATTCACTTCAAAAGAATGTAAATGCGACACTTCCATGCTAGGAAATAGCGTCTGCAGATGTCTACGCGTCGAGGCAATAGAGTTCTAATGCTTCTTTAAACGCGATATCGCATCTCACTTCTATGTTTCATGATAAGATATAATATTCATTGCAAAGTGTCATGTATACCTCGTATTCGCTTCAAAAGAATGTAAATCCGACTATTCCTTGCTAGGAAATAGCGTTTGCAGATATCTCTGCATCGAGGCAATAGTGTTCTAATGCTTCTTAAAACACGATATCGCATCTCACTTTTATGTTTCATGATGATATACAATATTCATTGCGAAGTGTCATGTATACCTCATATTCACTTCAAAAGATTGTAAATGCCATACTTCCATACTAGGAAATAGCGTTTGCAGATGCCTACGCATCGCAGCAATAGAGTTCTGGTGCTTCTCAAAATGCGATATTGCATCCCATTTCTATGCTTCATGATAAGATATAATATTCAGTGTGCAGTGTTATGTATATCTCGTCTATACTTCAAATGGATGTAAATGCGACACTTCCTTGCTAGGAAATAGCGTTTGCAGACGTCTACGTTTCGTGGCATTAGATTTCTTATGCTTCTTAAAACGCGATATCGCATCTCACTTCTATGATTCATGATAAGATATAATATTCATTGCAAAGTGTCATGTATACCTCGTATTCGCTTCAAAAGAATGTAAATCCGACTATTCCTTGCTAGGAAATAGCGTTTGCAGATATCTCCGCATCGAGGCAATAGTGTTCTAATGCTTCTTAAAACGCGATATCGCATCTCACTTTTATGTTTCATGATGAGATACAATATTCATTGCGATGTGTCATGTATACCTCGTATTCACTTCAAAAGAATGTAAATGCTACACTTCCATACTAGGAAATAGCGTTTGCAGATGCCTACGCATCGTAGCAATAGAGTTGTAGTGCTTCTCAAAATGCGATATTGCATCCCATTTCTATGCTTCATGATAAGATATAATATTCATTGCGAAGTGTCATGTATACCTCGTATTCACTCCAATCGATTGTAAATGCGACACTTCCTAGCTAGGAAATAGCGTTTTCAGATGTCCACGTTTCGTAGCAATAGAGTTCTAATGCTTCATAAATCGCGATTTCGCATCTCATTTCTATGTTTCGTGATAAGATATAATATTCATTGAGAAGTGTCATGTATACCTCGTATTCACGTCAAAAGAATGTAAATGCGACTATTGCTTGCTAGGAAATAGCGTTTGCAGATGTCTACGTATCGTAGCAAAAGCGTTCTAATGCTACTTAAATCGCGATATCGCATCTCATTTCTATGTTTCGTGATAAGATATAATATTCATTGCGAAGTGTCATGTACACCTCATATTCACTTCAAAAGAATGTAAATGCGACTAATGCTTGCTAGGAAATAGCGTTTCCAGATGTCTACGTATCGTAGCAATAGCGTTCTAATGCTACTTAAATCGCGATATCGCTTCTCATTTATATGTTTCGTGATAAAATACAATATTCATTGCGAAGTGTCGTGTATACCCCGTATTCACTTCAAAAGAATGTAAGTGCGACACTTCCATGCTAGGAAATAGCGTTTGCAGATGTCTCCGCATCGAGGCCATAGAGTTCCAATGCTTCTTAAAACGCGATATCGCATCTCTCTTCTATGTTTCATGATAAGATATAATATTCATTGAGAAGTGTCATGTATACCTCGTATTCACGTCAAGAGAATGTACATGCGACTATTGCTTGCTAGGAAATAGCGTCTGCAGATGTCTACGTATCGTAGCAAAAGCGTTCTAATGCTACTTAAATCGCGATATCAAATCTCGTCTATATGTTTCGTGATGAGATATAATATTCATTGCGAAGTGTCATGTATACCTCATATTCACATCAAAAGAATGTAAATGCGACTATTGCTTGCTAGGAAATAGCATTTGCAGATGTCTACGTATCGTAACGATAGAGTTCTAATGCTACTTAAACCGCGATATCACCTCTCATTTCTATGTTTTGTGATAAGATATAATATTCATTGCGAAGAGTCATGAAACACCTCGTATTCACTTCAAAGGAATGTAAATGCGACACGTCCATGCTAGGAAATATCATTTGCAGATGTCTACGTATCGTAGCGATAGAGTTCTAATGCTACTTAAATCGCGATATCGCCTCCCATTTCTATGTTTCGTGATAAGATATAATATTCATTGCGAAGTGTCATGTACACATCGTATTCACTTCAAAAGAATGTAAATGCGACTAATGCTTGCTAGGAAATAGCGTTTGCAGATGTCTACGTATCGTAGCAATAGCGTTCTAATGCTACATAAATCGCGATATCGCATCTCATTTATATGTTTCGTGATAAGATATAATATTCATTGAGAAGTGTCATGTATACCTCGTATTCACGTCAAAAGAATGTACATGCGACTATTGCTTGCTAGGAAATAGCGTCTGCAGATGTCTACGTATCGTAGCAAAAGCGTTCGAATGCTACTTAAATCGCGATATCAAATCTCGTCTATAGGTTTCGTGATGAGATATAATATTCATTGCGAAGTGTCATGTATGCCTCGTATTCACTTCAAAAGAATGTAAATGCGACTACTCCTTGCTAGGAAATAGCGTTTGCAGATGCCTACGCATCGTAGCAATAGAGTTGTAGAGCTTCTCAAAACGCGATATTGCATCCCATTTCTATGCTTCATGATAAGATATAATATTCATTGCGAAGTGTCATGTATACCTCATATTCACTCCAAACGAATGTAAATGCGACACTTCCTAGCTAGGAAATAGCGTATTCAGATGTCTACGTATCGTGGCAATAGAGTTCTAATGCTACATAAATCGCGATTTCGCATCTCATTTCTATGTTTCGAGATAAGATATAATATTCATTGAGAAATATCATGTATACCTCGTATTCACGTCAAAAGAATGTAAATGCGACTATTGCTTGCTAGGAAATAGCGTCTGCAGATGTCTACGTATCGTAGCAAAAGCGTTCTAATGCTACTTAAATAGCGATATCAAATCTCGTTTATATGTTCCGTGATGAGATATAATACTCATTGCGAAGTGTCATGTATACCTCGTATTCACTTCAAAAGAATGTAAATGCGACTATTGCTTGCTAGGAAATAGCGTTTGCAGATGTCTACGTAACGTAGCAATAGAGTTCTAATGCTACTTAAATCGCGATATCGCATCTCATTTATATGTTTCGTGATAAGATATAATATTCATTGCGAAGTGTCATGTACACCTCGTATTCACTTCAAAAGAATGTAAATGCGACTAATGCTTGCTAGGAAATAGCATTTGCAGATATCTGCGTATCGTAGCGATTAAGTTCTAATGCTACTTAAATCGCGATATCGCCTCTCATTTCTATGTTTCGTGATAACATATAATATTCAATGAGAAGTGTCATGAAACACCTCGTATTCACTTCAAAGGAATGTAAATGCGACTCGTCCATGCTAGGAAATAGCATTTGCAGATGTCTACGTATCGTAGCGATAGAGTTCTAATGCTACTAATTATATCGCTATATCGCCTCCCATTTCTATGTTTCGTGATAAGATATAATATTCATTGCGATGTGTCATGTACACCTCGTATTCACTTCAAAAGAATGTAAATGCGACTAATGCTTGCTAGGAAATTGCGTTTGCAGATGTCTACGTATCGTAGCAATAGCGTTCTAATGCTACATAAATCGCGATATCGCATCTCATTTATATGTTTCGTGATAAGATATAATATTCATTGCGAAGTGTCGTGTATACCACGTATTCACTTCAAAAGAATGTAAGTGCGACACTTCCATGCTAGGAAATAGCGTTTGCAGATGTCTCCGCATCGAGCCAATAGAGTTCTAATGCTTCTTAAAACGCGATATCGCATCTCTCTTCTATGTTTCATGATAAGATATAATATTCATTGCGAAGTGTCATGTATACCTCGTATTCACTTCAAAAGAATGTAAATGCGACTATTGCTTACTAGGAAATAGCATTTGCAGATATCGACGTATCGTAGCGATAGCGTTCTAATGCTACTTAAATCGCGTTATCGCCTCTCATTTCTATGTTTCGTGATAAGATATAATTTTCATTGCGAAGTGTCATGTACACCTCGTATTCACTTCAAAAGTATGTAAATGCGACTATTGCTTGCTAGGAAATAGCGTTTGCAGATGTCTACGTACCGTAGCAATAGAGTTCTAATGCTACTTAAATCGCGATATCGCATCTCATTTATATGTTTCGTGATAAGATATAATATTCATTGCGAAGTGTCATGTACACCTCGTATTCACTTCAAAAGAATGTAAATGCGACTAATGCTTGCTAGGAAATAGCGTTTGAAGATGTCTACGTATCGTAGCAATAGCGTTCTAATGCTACTTAAATCGCGATATCGCATCTCATTTATATGTTTCGTGATAAGATATAATAATCATTGCGAAGTGTCGTGTATAACCCGTATTCACTTCAAAAGAATGTAAGTGCGACACCTCCATGCTAGGAAATAGCGTTTGCAGATGTCTACGTATCGTAGCGGTAGAGTTCTAATGCTACTTAAATCGCGATATCGCCTCTCATTCCTATGTTTCGTGATACGATGTAATATTAATTGCGAAGTGTCATGTACACCTCGCATTCACTTCAAAGGAATGTAAATGCGACACTTCCATGCTAGGAAATAGCGTCTGCAGATGTCTACGCGTCGAGGCAATAGAGTTCTAATGCTTCTTAAAACGCGATATCGCATCTCACTACTATGTTTCATGATAAGATATAATATTCATTGCAAAGTGTCATGTATACCTCGTATTCGCTTCAAAAGAATGTAAATCCGACTATTCCTTGCTAGGATATAGCGTTTGCAGATTTCTCCGCATCGAGGCAATAGTGTTCTAATGCTTCTTAAAACGCGATATCGCATGTCACTTTTATGTTTCATGATGAGATACAATATTCATTGCGAAGTATCATGTATACCTCATATTCACTTCAAGAGAATGTAAATGCGACACTTCCATGCTAGGAAATAGCGTCTGCAGATGTCTACGCGTCGAGGCAATAGAGTTCTAATGCTTCTTAAAACGCGATATCGCATCTCACTTCTATGTTTCATGATAAGATATAATATTCATTGCAAAGTGTCATGTATACCTCGTATTCGCTTCAAAAGAATGTAAATCCGACTATTCCTTGCTAGGAAATAGCGTTTGCAGATATTTCCGCATCGAGGCAATAGTGTTCTAATGCTTCTTAAAACGCGATATCGCATCTCACTTTTATGTTTCATGATGAGATACAATATTCATTGCGAAGTGTCATGTATACCTCATATTCACTTCAAAAGAATGTAAATGCGACACTTCCATGCTAGGAAATAGCGTCTGCAGATGTCTACGCGTCGAGGCAATAGAGTTCTAATGCTTCTTTAAACGCGATATCGCATCTCACTTCTATGTTTCATGATAAGATATAATATTCATTGCAAAGTGTCATGTATACCTCGTATTCGCTTCAAAAGAATGTAAATCCGACTATTCCTTGCTAGGAAATAGCGTTTGCAGATATCTCTGCATCGAGGCAATAGTGTTCTAATGCTTCTTAAAACACGATATCGCATCTCACTTTTATGTTTCATGATGATATACAATATTCATTGCGAAGTGTCATGTATACCTCATATTCACTTCAAAAGATTGTAAATGCCATACTTCCATACTAGGAAATAGCGTTTGCAGATGCCTACGCATCGCAGCAATAGAGTTCTGGTGCTTCTCAAAATGCGATATTGCATCCCATTTCTATGCTTCATGATAAGATATAATATTCATTGCGAAGTGTCGTGTATACCCCGTATTCACTTCAAAAGAATGTAAGTGCGACACTTCCATGCTAGGAAATAGCGTTTGCAGATGTCTACGTATCGTAGCGATAGTGTTCTAATGCTACTTAAATCGCGATATCGCCTCTCATTTCTATGTTTCGTGATACGATATAATATTAATTGCGAAGTGTCATGTACACCTCGTATTCACTTCAAGGGAATGTAAATGCGACACTTCCATGCTAGGAAATAGCGTCTGCAGATGTCTACGCGTCGAGGCCATAGAGTTCTAATGCTTCTTAAAACGCGATATCTCATCTCTCTTCTATGTTTCATGATAAGATATAATATTCATTGCGAAGTGTCATGTATACCTCGTATTCACTTCAAAAGAATGTAAATGCGACTATTGCTTGCTAGGAAATAGCGTTTGCAGAAGTCTACGTATCGTAGCAATAGCGTTCTAATGCTACTTAAATCGCGATATCGCATCTCATTTCTATGTTTCGTGATAAGATATAATATTCATTGCGAAGTGTCATGTATACCTCGTATTCACTTCAAAGGAATGTAAATACGACTATTGCTTGCTAGGAAATAGCGTTTGCAGATGTCTACGTATCGTAGCAATAGAGTTCTAATGCTACTTAAATCGCGATATCGCATCTCATTTATATGTTTCGTGATAAGATATAATAATCATTGCGAAGTGTCGTGTATACCCCGTATTCACTTCAAAAGAATGTAAGTGCGACACTTCCATGCTAGGAAATAGCGTTTGCAGATGTCTACGTATCGTAGCGATAGAGTTCTAATGCTACTTAAATCGCGATATCGCCTCTCATTTCTATGTTTCGTGATACGATATAATATTAATTGCGAAGTGTCATGTACACCTCGTATTCACTTCAAAGGAATGTAAATGCGACACTTCCATGCTAGGAAATAGCGTCTGCAGATGTCTACGCGTCGAGGCCATAGAGTTCTAATGCTTCTTAAAACGCGATATCTCATCTCTCTTCTATGTTTCATGATAAGATATAATATTCATTGCGAAGTGTCATGTATACCTCGTATTCACTTCAAAAGAATGTAAATGCGACTATTGCTTGCTAGGAAATAGCGTTTGCAGAAGTCTACGTATCGTAGCAATAGCGTTCTAATGCTACTTAAATCGCGATATCGCATCTTATTTCTATGTTTCGTGATAAGATATAATATTCATTGCGAAGTGTCATGTATACCTCGTATTCACTTCAAAGGAATGTAAATGCGACTATTGCTTGCTAGGAAATAGCGTTTGCAGATGTCTACGTATCGTAGCAATAGAGTTCTAATGCTACTTAAATCGCGATATAGCATCTCATTTATATGTTTCGTGATAAGATATAATATTCATTGCGAAGTGTCATGTATACCTTGTATTCACTTCAAAAGAATGTAAATGCGACTATTGCTTGCTAGGAAATAGCGTTTGCAGAAGTCTACGTATCGTAGCTATTGCGTTCTAATGCCTCTCAAAACGCGAAATCGCATTTCATTCCTATGCTTCATGATAAGATATAATATTCATTGCGAAGTGTCACGTTTACCTCGTATTCACTCCAGACGAATGTAAATGCGACGCTTCCTAGCTAGGAAATAGCGTATTCAGATGTCTACGTATCGTAGCAATAGAGTTCTAATGCTACTTAAATCGCGATATCGCATCTCATTTATATGTTTCGTGAAAAGATTTAATATTCATTGCGAAGTGTCATGTATACCTCGTATTCACTTCAAAAGTATGTAAGTGCGACAATTCCTAGCTAGGAAATAGCGTATTCAGATGTCTACGTATCGTAGCAATAGAGTTCTAATGCTTCATAAATCGCGATTTCGCATCTCATTTCTATGTTTCGTGATAAGATATAATATTCATTGCGAAGTGTCATGTATACCTCGTATTCACTTCAAAAGAATGTAAATGCGACTATTGCTTGCTAGGAAATAGCGTTTGCAGAAGTCTACGTATCGTAGCAATAGCGTTCTAATGCCTCTCAAAACGCGATATCGCATCTCATTCCTATGCTTCATGATAAGATATAATATTCATTGCGAAGTGTCATGTATACCTCGTATTCACTTCAAAAGTATGTAAGTGCGACACTTCCTAGCTAGGAAATAGCGTATTCAGATGTCTACGTATCGTAGCAATAGAGTTCTAATGCTACTTAAACCGCGATATCGCCTTTCATTTCTATGTTTTGTGATAAGATATAATATTCATTGCGAAGAGTCATGAAACACCTCGTATTCACTTCAAAGGAATGTAAATGCGACACGTCCATGCTAGGAAATATCATTTGCAGATGTCTACGTATCGTAGCGATAGAGTTCTAATGCTACTTAAATCGCGATATCGCCTCCCATTTCTATGTTTCGTGATAAGATGTAATATTCATTGCGAAGTGTCATGTACACCTCGTATTCATTTCAAAAGAATGTAAATGCGACTAATGCTTGCTAGGAAATAGCGTTTGCAGATGTCTACGTATCGTAGCAATAGCGTTCTAATGCTACATAAATCGCGATATCGCCTCTCATTTCTATGTTTCGTGATAAGATATAATATTCATTGAGAAGTGTCATGAAACACCTCGTATTCACTTCAAAGGAATGTAAATGCGACACGTCCATGCTAGGAAATAGCATTTGCAGATGCCTACGTATCGTAGCAATAGAGTTCTAATGCTACTTAAATCGCGATATCGCCTCTCATTCCTATGTTTCGTGATACGATGTAATATTAATTGCGAAGTGTCATGTACACCTCGCATTCACTTCAAAGGAATGTAAATGCGACACTTCCATGCTAGGAAATAGCGTCTGCAGATGTCTACGCGTCGAGGCAATAGAGTTCTAATGCTTCTTAAAACGCGATATCGCATCTCACTTCTATGTTTCATGATAAGATATAATATTCATTGCAAAGTGTCATGTATACCTCGTATTCGCTTCAAAAGAATGTAAATCCGGCTATTCCTTGCTAGGATATAGCGTTTGCAGATTTCTCCGCATCGAGGCAATAGTGTTCTAATGCTTCTTAAAACGCGATATCGCATCTCACTTTTATGTTTCATGATGAGATACAATATTCATTGCGAAGTATCATGTATACCTCATATTCACTTCAAAAGAATGTAAATGCGACACTTCCATGCTAGGAAATAGCGTCTGCAGATGTCTACGCGTCGAGGCAATAGAGTTCTAATGCTTCTTAAAACGCGATATCGCATCTCACTTCTATGTTTCATGATAAGATATAATATTCATTGCAAAGTGTCACGTATACCTCGTATTCGCTTCAAAAGAATGTAAATCCGACTATTCCTTGCTAGGAAATAGCGTTTGCAGATATTTCCGCATCGAGGCAATAGTGTTCTAATGCTTCTTAAAACGCGATATCGCATCTCACTTTTATGTTTCATGATGAGATACAATATTCATTGCGAAGTGTCATGTATACCTCATATTCACTTCAAAAGAATGTAAATGCGACACTTCCATGCTAGGAAATAGCGTCTGCAGATGTCTACGCGTCGAGGCAATAGAGTTCTAATGCTTCTTTAAACGCGATATCGCATCTCACTTCTATGTTTCATGATAAGATATAATATTCATTGCAAAGTGTCATGTATACCTCGTATTCGCTTCAAAAGAATGTAAATCCGACTATTCCTTGCTAGGAAATAGCGTTTGCAGATATCTCTGCATCGAGGCAATAGTGTTCTAATGCTTCTTAAAACACGATATCGCATCTCACTTTTATGTTTCATGATGATATACAATATTCATTGCGAAGTGTCATGTATACCTCATATTCACTTCAAAAGATTGTAAATGCCATACTTCCATACTAGGAAATAACGTTTGCAGATGCCTACGCATCGCAGCAATAGAGTTGTAGTGCTTCTCAAAATGCGATATTGCATCCCATTTCTATGCTTCATGATAAGATATAATATTCATTGCGAAGTGTCGTCTATACCCCGTATTCACTTCAAAAGAATGTAAGTGCGACACTTCCATGCCAGGAAATAGCGTTTGCAGATGTCTACGTATCGTAGCGATAGAGTTCTAATGCTACTTAAATCGCGATATCGCCTCTCATTTCTATGTTTCGTGATACGATATAATATTAATTGCGAAGTGTCATGTACACCTCGTATTCACTTCAAAGGAATGTAAATGCGACACTTGCATGCTAGGAAATAGCGTCTGCAGATGTCTACGCGTCGAGGCCATAGAGTTCTAATGCTTCTTAAAACGCGATATCTCATCTCTCTTCTATGTTTCATGATAAGATATAATATTCATTGCGTAGTGTCATGTATACCTCGTATTCACTTCAAAAGAATGTAAATGCGACTATTGCTTGCTAGGAAATAGCGTTTGCAGAAGTCTACGTATCGTAGCAATAGCGTTCTAATGCTACTTAAATCGCGATATCGCATCTCATTTCTATGTTTCGTGATAAGATATAATATTCATTGCGAAGTGTCATGTATACCTCGTATTCACTTCAAAGGAATGTAAATACGACTATTGCTTGCTAGGAAATAGCGTTTGCAGATGTCTACGTATCGTAGCAATAGAGTTCTAATGCTACTTAAATCGCGATATCGCATCTCATTTATATGTTTCGTGATAAGATATAATAATCATTGCGAAGTGTCGTGTATACCCCGTATTCACTTCAAAAGAATGTAAGTGCGACACTTCCATGCTAGGAAATAGCGTTTGCAGATGTCTACGTATCGTAGCGATAGAATTCTAATGCTACTTAAATCGCGATAGCGCCTCTCATTTCTATGTTTCGTGATACGATATAATATTAATTGCGAAGTGTCATGTACACCTCGTATTCACTTCAAAGGAATGTAAATGCGACACTTCCATGCTAGGAAATAGCGTCTGCAGATGTCTACGCGTCGAGGCCATAGAGTTCTAATGCTTCTTAAAACGCGATATCTCATCTCTCTTCTATGTTTCATGATAAGATATAATATTCATTGCGAAGTGTCATGTATACCTTGTATTCACTTCAAAAGAATGAAAATGCGACTATTGCTTGCTAGGAAATAGCGTTTGCAGAAGTCTACGTATCGTAGCTATTGCGTTCTAATGCTACTTAAATCGCGATATCGCATCTCATTTATATGTTTCGTGATAAGATTTAATATTCATTGCGAAGTGTCATGTATACCTCGTATTCACTTCAAAAGTATGTAAGTGCGACGCTTCCTAGCTAGGAAATAGCGTATTCAGATGTCTACGTATCGTAGCAATAGAGTTCTAATGCTACTTAAATCGCGATATCGCATCTCATTTATATGTTTCGTGATAAGATTTAATATTCATTGCGAAGTGTCATGTATACCTCGTATTCACTTCAAAAGTATGTAAGTGCGACACTTCCTAGCTAGGAAATAGCGTATTCAGATGTCTACGTATCGTAGCAATAGAGTTCTAATGCTTCATAAATCGCGATTTCGCATCTCATTTCTATGTTTCGTGATAAGATATAATATTCATTGCGAAGTGTCATGTATACCTCGTATTCACTTCAAAAGAATGTAAATGCGACTATTGCTTGCTAGGAAATAGCGTTTGCAGAAGTCTACGTATCGTAGCAATAGCGTTCTAATGCCTCTCAAAACGCGATATCGCATCTCATTCCTATGCTTCATGATAAGATATAATATTCATTGCGAAGTGTCACGTTTACCTCGTATTCACTCCAGACGAATGTAAATGCGACACTTCCTAGCTAGGAAATAGCGTATTCAGATGTCTACGTATCGTAGCAATAGAGTTCTAATGCTACATAAATCGCGATTTCGCATCTCATTTCTATGTTTCGTGATAAGATATAATATTCATTGCGAAGTGTCATGTATACCTCGTATTCACTTCAAAAGAATGTAAATGCGACTATTGCTTGCTAGGAAGTAGCGCTTGCAGAAGTCTACGTATAGTAGCAATAGCGTTCTAATGCTTCTTAAAACGCGATATCGCATCTCTCTTCTATGTTTCATGATAAGATATAATTTTCATTGCGAAGTGTCATGTATACCTCGTATTCACTTCAAAAGATTGTAAATGCGACTACTGCTTGCTAGGAAATAGCGTTTGCAGATGTCTACGTATCGTAGCAATAGAGTTCTAATGCTACTTTTATCGCGATATCGCATCTCATTTATATGTTTCGTGATAAGATTTAATATTCATTGCGAAGTGTCATGTATACCTCGTATTCACTTCAAAAGTATGTAAGTGCGACACTTCCATGCTAGGAAATAGCGTTTCCAAATGTCTCCGCATCGAGGCCATAGGGTTCTAATGCTTCTTAAAACGCGATATCGCATCTCTCTTCTATGTTTCGTGATAAGATATAATATTCATTGCGAAGTGTCCTGTATACCTCGTATTCACTTCAAAGGAATGTAAATGCGACTATTGCTTGCTAGGAAATTGCGTTTGCAGATGTCTACGTATCGTAGCAATAGAGTTCTAATGCTACTTAAATCGCGATATCGCATCTCATTTATATGTTTCGTGATAAGATATAATATTCATTGCGAAGTGTCATGTATACCTCGTATTCACTTCAAAAGAATGTAAATGCGACTATTGCTTGCTAGGAAATAGCGTTTGCAGAAGTCTACGTATCGTAGCATTAGCGTTCTAATGCCTCTCAAAACGCGATATCGCATCTCATTCCTATGCTTCATGATAAGATATAATATTCATTGCGAAGTGTCACGTTTACCTCGTATTCACTCCAGACGAATGTAAATGCGACACTTCCTAGCTAGGAAATAGCGTATTCAGATGTCTACGTATCGTAGCAATAGAGTTCTAATGCTACATAAATCGCGATTTCGCATCTCATTTCTATGTTTCGTGATAAGATATAATATTCATTGCGAAGTGTCATGTATACCTCGTATTCACTTCAAAAGAATGTAAATGCGACTACTGCTTGCTAGGAAATAGCGTATTCAGATGCCTACGTATCGTAGCAATAGAGTTCTGATGCTACTTAAAACGCGATATCGCATCTCTCTTCTACGTTTCATGATAAGATATAATTTTCATTGCGAAGTGTCATGTATACCTCGTATTCACTTCAAAAGATTGTAAATGCGACTACTGCTTGCTAGGAAATAGCGTTTGCAGATGTCTACGTATCGTAGCAATAGAGTTCTAATGCTACTTTTATCGCGATATCGCATCTCATTTATATGTTTCGTGATAAGATTTAATATTCATTGCGAAGTGTCATGTATACCTCGTATTCACTTCAAAAGTATGTAAGTGCGACACTTCCATGCTAGGAAATAGCGTTTCCAGATGTCTCCGCATCGAGGCCATAGGGTTCTAATGCTTCTTAAAACGCGATATCTCATCTCTCTTCTATGTTTCATGATAAGATATAATATTCATTGCGAAGTGTCATGTATACCTCGTATTCACTTCAAAAGAATGTAAATGCGACTATTGCTTGCTAGGAAATAGCGTTTGCAGAAGTCTACGTATCGTAGCAATAGCGTTCTAATGCTACTTAAATCGCGATATCGCATCTCATTTCTATGCTTCGTGATAAGATATAATATTCATTGCGAAGTGTCATGTATACCTCGTATTCACTTCAAAGGAATGTAAATGCGACTATTGCTTGCTAGGAAATAGCGTTTGCAGATGTCTACGTATCGTAGCAATAGAGTTCTAATGCTACTTAAATCGCGATATCGCATCTCATTTATATGTTCCGTGATAAGATATAATATTCATTGCGAAGTGTCATGTATACCTCGCATTCACTTCAAAAGAATGTAAATGCGACTATTGCTTGCTAGGAAATAGCGTCTGCAGATGCCTACGTATCGTAGCAATAGAGTTCTAATGCTCCTTAGATCGCAATATCGCATCTCATTTCTATGTATCGTGATAAATCATAATATTCATTCCGAAGTGTCATGTATACCTCGTATTCACTTCAAAAGAATGTAAATGCGAATCTTCCCTGCTCGGAAATAGCGTTTGCAGATGTCCACGTATCGTAGCAGTAGAGTTCTAATGCTTCTCAAAACGCAATATCGCATCCCATTCCTATGCTTCATGATAATATGTAATATCCATTGCGAAGTGTTATGTATACCCCGTATTCACTCCAAACGAATGTAAATGCGACACTTCCTTGCTAGGAAATAGAGTATTCAGATGTCTACGTATCGTAGCAGTAGAGTTCTAATGCTACTTATATCGTGATATCGAATCTCATTTCTATGTTTCGTGATAAAATATAATATTCATTGCGAAGTGTCATGTATATCTCGTATTCACTTCAACAGAATGTAAATGCGACTACTTGCTAGGAGATAGCGTTTGCAGATGTCTCCGCATAGAGACCGTAGAGTTCTAATGCTTCTTAAAACGCGATATCGCATCCCTCTTCCGTGTTTCATGATAAGATATAATATTCATTGCGAAGTGTCATGTATACCTCGTATTCACTTCAAAAGAATGTAAATGCGACTACTGCTTGCTAGGAAATAGCGTATTCAGATGCCTACGTATCGTAGCAATAGAGTTCTGATGCTACTTAAATCGCGATATCGCATCATATTTCTATGTTTCGTGATAAGATATAATATTCATTGCGAATGGTCATGTATACCTTGTATACACTTCAAAAGAATGTAAGTGCGACACTTCCATGCTAGGAAATAGCGTTTGCTGTTGTCTCCGCATCGATGCCATAGAGTTCTAATGCTTCTTAAAACGCGATATCGCATCTCCCTTCTATGTTTCATGATAAGATATAATATTCATTGCGAAGTGTCATGTATACCTCGTATTCACTTCAAAAGAATGTAAGTGGGACACTTCCATGCTAGGAAATAGCGTTTGCTGATATCTCCGCATCGATGCCATAGAGTTCTATTGCTTCTTAAAACGCGATATCGCATCTCATTTCTCTGTTTCATTATAAGATATAATATTCATTGCGAAGTGTCATGTATACCTCGTATTCACATCAAAAGAATGTAAATGCGACTATTCCTTGCTAGGGCATAGCGTTTGCAGATGCCTAGGTATCGTAGCAATACAGTTCAAATGCTTCTGAGATCGCGATATCGCATCTCATTTCTATGCTTCATGATAAGATATAATATTCATTGCGAAGTGTCATGTATATCTCGTACTCACTTCAACAGAATGTAAATGCGACTACTTGCTAGGAGATAGCGTTTGCAGATGTCTCCGCATAGGGACCGTAGAGTTCTAATGCTTCTTAAAACGCGATATCGCATCACTCTTCCGTGTTTCATGATAAGATATAATATTCATTGCGAAGTGTCATGTATACCTCGTATTCACTTCAAAAGAATGTAAATGCGACTACTGCTTGCTAGGAAATAGCGTATTCAGATGCCTACGTATCGTAGCAATAGAGTTCTAATGCTACTTAAATCGCGATATCGCATCACATTCCTATGTTTCGTGATAAGATATAATATTCATTGCGAATGGTCATGTATACCTTGTATACACTTCAAAAGAATGTAAGTGCGACACTTCCATGCTAGGAAATAGCGTTTGCTGTTGTCTCCGCATCGATGCCATAGAGTTCTAATGCTTCTTGAAACGCGATATCGCATCTCTCTTCTATGTTTCATGATAAGATATAATATTCATTGCGAAGTGTCATGTATACCTCGTATTCACTTCAAAAGAATGTAAATGCGACTATTGTTCGCTAGGAAATAGCGTTTTCAGATGTCTACGTATCGTAGCAATAGCGTTCTAATGCTTCTTATATCGCGATATCGCATCCCATTTCTATGTTTCGCGATAAGTTATAATATTCATTCCGAAGTGTCACGTAAACCTCGAATTCACTTCAAAAGAATGTAAATGCGACTATTGTTCGCTAGGAAATAGCGTTTTCAGATGTCTACGTATCGTAGCAATAGCGTTCTAATGCATCTTATATCGCGATATCGCATCTCATTTCTATGTTTCGCGATAAGTTATAATATTCATTGCGAAGTGTCATGTATACCTCGTATTCACTTCAAAAGAATGTAAATGCGACTATTCCTTGCTAGGAAATAGCGTTTGCAGATGCCTACGTATCGTAGCAATAGAGTTCTAATGCTTCTTAGATCGCGATATCGCATCTCATTTCCATGTTTCGTGATAAGTCATAATTATCATTCCGAAGTGTCATGTATACTTCGTATTCACTTCAAAGGAATGTAAGTGCCACACTTCCATGCTAGGAAATAGCGTTTGCAGATATCATCGCATCGAGGCCATAGGGTTCTAATGCTTCTTGAAACGCGATATCGCAACTCTCTTCTATGTTTCATGATAAGATATAATATTCATTGCGAAGTGTCATGTAAACCTCGAATTCACTTCAAAAGAATGTAAATGCGACTATTGCTTGCTAGGAAATAGCGATTGCAGTTGTCTACGTATCGTAGCAATAGAGTTCTAATACTTCTCAAAACTCGATATCGCATCCCATTTCTATGTTTCCTGATAAGATATAATATTCATGCCGAAGTGTCATGTATACCTCGTATTCACTTCAAAAGAATGTAAATGCGACTATTGCTTGCTAGGAAATCGCGTTTGCAGATATCTACGTATCGTAGCAATGGAGTTCTAATGCTTCTCAAAACGCGATATCGCATCTCATTTCTATGCTTCATGATAGATATAATATTCATTGCGAAGTGTCATGTATACCTCGTATTCACTTCAAAAGTATGTAAATGCGACTATTGCTTACTAGGAAATAGCGTTTTCAGATGTCTACGTATCGTAGCAATAGCGTTCTAATGCTACTTAAATCGCGATATCACATCTCATTTACATGTTTCGTGATAAGATATAATATTCATTGCGAAGTGTCACTTATACCTCGTATTCACTTCAAAAGAATGTAAATGCGACACTTCCTTGCTAGGTAATAGCGTTTGCAAATGTCTACAAATCGAATCTAAAGCTTCTTAAAACACGATATCGCATCTCACTTCTATGTTTCATGATAAGGTATAATATTCATTGCGAAGTGTCACTTATACCTCGTATTCACATCAAATGAATGTAAATGCGACACTTCCTTGCTAGGAAATAGCGTTTCCAGATGTCTACGAATCGAGGCAATAGTGCTTTAATGCTTCTTAAAACGCGATATCGCATCTCATATCTATGTATCATGATAAGATATAATATGCATTCCGATGTGTCATGTATACCTCGTGTTCACTTCAAAAGAATGTAAATGCGACACTTCCATGATAGGATATAGCGTTTGTAGATGTCTCCTCATCGTTGGCGACAGGGTCCGAATTCTTCTTATAGCGCGATATCGCATCACACTTCTATGTTTCATGATAAGATATAATGTTCATTGCGGCGTGTCATGTACACCTCTTATTCGCATCAAAAGAATGTAAATGCGACACTTCCTTGCTAGGAAATAGCGTTTGCAGATCTCTACGTATCGAAGCAATAGAGCTCTAATTCTTCTTAAAACGGGATATCGCATCTCATTTCTATGTTCCATGATAAGATATAATATTCATTGCGAAGTGTCATGTATACCTCGTATTCACTTCAAAAGAATGTAAGTGGGACACTTCCATGCTAGGAAATAGCGTTTGCTGATGTCTCCGCATCAATGCCATAGAGTTCTATTGCTTCTTAAAACGCGATATCGCATCAACCTTCTATGTTTCATGATAAGATATAATATTCATTGCGAAGTGTCATGTATACCTCGCATTCACTACAAAAGAATGAAAATGCGACACTTCCATGCTAGGAAATAGCGTTTGCTGATATCTCCGCATCGATGCCATAGAGTTCTATTGCTTCTTAAAACGCGATATCGCATCTCATTTCTCTGTTTCATTATAAGATATAATATTCATTGCGAAGTGTCATGTATACCTCGTATTCACATCAAAAGATTGTAAATGCGACTATTCCTTGCTAGGGCATAGCGTTTGCAGATGCCTAGGTATCGTAGCAATACAGTTCAAATGCTTCTGAGATCGCGATATCGCATCTCATTTCTATGCTTCATGATATGATATAATATTCATTGCGAAGTGTCATGTATATCTCGTACTCACTTCAACAGAATGTAAATGCGACTACTTGCTAGGAGATAGCGTTTGCAGATGTCTCCGCATAGAGACCGTAGAGTTCTAATGCTTCTTAAAACGCGATATCGCATCCCTCTTCCGTGTTTCATGATAAGATATAATATTCATTGCGAAGTGTCATGTATACCTCGTATTCACTTCAAAAGAATGTAAATGCGACTACTGCTTGCTAGGAAATAGCGTATTCAGATGCCTACGTATCGTAGCAATAGAGTTCTAATGCTACTTAAATCGCGATATCGCATCACATTTCTATGTTTCGTGATAAGATATAATATTCATTGCGAATGGTCATGTATACCTTGTATACACTTCAAAAGAATGTAAGTGCGACACTTCCATGCTAGGAAATAGCGTTTGCTGTTGTCTCCGCATCGATGCCATAGAGTTCTAATGCTTCTTGAAACGCGATATCGCATCTCTCTTCTATGTTTCATGATAAGATATAATATTCATTGCGAAGTGTCATGTATACCTCGTATTCACTTCAAAAGAATGTAAATGCGACTATTGTTCGCTAGGAAATAGCGTTTTCAGATGTCTACGTATCGTAGCAATAGCGTTCTAATGCTTCTTATATCGCGATATCGCATCCCATTTCTATGTTTCGCGATAAGTTATAATATTCATTCCGAAGTGTCACGTAAACCTCGAATTCACTTCAAAAGAATGTAAATGCGACTATTGTTCGCTAGGAAATAGCGTTTTCAGATGTCTACGTATCGTAGCAATAGCGTTCTAATGCATCTTATATCGCGATATCGCATCTCATTTCTATGTTTCGCGATAAGTTATAATATTCATTGCGAAATGTCATGTATACCTCGTATTCACTTCAAAAGAATGTAAATGCGACTATTCCTTGCTAGGAAATAGCGTTTGCAGATGCCTACGTATCGTAGCAATAGAGTTCTAATGCTTCTTAGATCGCGATATCGCATCTCATTTCCATGTTTCGTGATAAGTCATAATTATCATTCCGAAGTGTCATGTATACTTCGTATTCACTTCAAAGGAATGTAAGTGCCACACTTCCATGCTAGGAAATAGCGTTTGCAGATATCATCGCATCGAGGCCATAGGGTTCTAATGCTTCTTGAAACGCGATATCGCATCTCTCTTCTATGTTTCATGATAAGATATAATATTCATTGCGAAGTGTCATGTAAACCTCGAATTCACTTCAAAAGAATGTAAATGCGACTATTGCTTGCTAGGAAATAGCGATTGCAGTTGTCTACGTATCGTAGCAATAGAGTTCTAATACTTCTCAAAACTCGATATCGCATCTCATTTCTATGTTTCCTGATAAGATATAATATTCATGCCGAAGTGTCATGTATACCTCGTATTCACTTCAAAAGAATGTAAATGCGACTATTGCTTGCTAGGAAATCGCGTTTGCAGATATCTACGTATCGTAGCAATGGAGTTCTAATGCTTCTCAAAACGCGATATCGCATCTCATTTCTATGCTTCATGATAAGATATAATATTCATTGCGAAGTGTCATGTATACCTCGTATTCACTTCAAAAGTATGTAAATGCGACTATTGCTTACTAGGAAATAGCGTTTTCAGATGTCTACGTATCGTAGCAATAGCGTTCTAATGCTACTTAAATCGCGATATCACATCTCATTTACATGTTTCGTGATAAGATATAATATTCATTGCGAAGTGTCACTTATACCTCGTATTCACTTCAAAAGAATGTAAATGCGACACTTCCTTGCTAGGTAATAGCGTTTGCAAATGTCTACAAATCGAAGCAATAGATTTCTAAAGCTTCTTAAAACACGATATCGCATCTCACTTCTATGTTTCATGATAAGGTATAATATTCATTGCGAAGTGTCACTTATACCTCGTATTCACATCAAATGAATGTAAATGCGACACTTCCTTGCTAGGAAATAGCGTTTCCAGATGTCTACGAATCGAGGCAATAGTGCTTTAATGCTTCTTAAAACGCGATATCGCATCTCGTATCTATGTATCATGATAAGATATAATATGCATTCCGATGTGTCATGTATACCTCGTGTTCACTTCAAAAGAATGTAAATGCGACACTTCCATGATAGGATATAGCGTTTGTAGATGTCTCCTCATCGTTTGCGACAGGGTCCGAATTCTTCTTATAGCGCGATATCGCATCACACTTCTATGTATCATGATAAGATATAATGTTCATTGCGACGTGTCATGTACACCTCTTATTCGCATCAAAAGAATGTAAATGCGACACTTCCTTGCTAGGAAATAGCGTTTGCAGATCTCTACGTATCGAAGCAATAGAGCTCTAATTCTTCTTAAAACGGGATATCGCATCTCATTTCTATGTTCCATGATAAGATATAATATTCATTGCGAAGTGTCATGTATACCTCGTATTCACTTCAAAAGAATGTAAGTGGGACACTTCCATGCTAGGAAATAGCGTTTGCTGATGTCTCCGCATCGATGCCATAGAGTTCTATTGCTTCTTAAAACGCGATATCGCATCACCCTTCTATGTTTCATGATAAGATATAATATTCATTGCGATGTGTCATGTATACCTCGCATTCACTACAAAAGAATGAAAATGCGACACTTCCATGCTAGGAAATAGCGTCTGCAGGTATCTACGCGTCGAGGCAATAGAGTTCTAATGCTTCTTAGATCGCGATATCGCATCTCATTTCTCTGTTTCATTATAAGATATAATACTCATTGCGAAGTGTCATGTATACCTCGTATTCACATCAAAAGAATGTAAATGCGACTATTCCTTGCTAGGGCATAGCGTTTGCAGATGCCTAGGTATCGTAGCAATACAGTTCAAATGCTTCTTAGATCGCGATATCGCATCTCATTTCTATGCTTCATGATAAGATATAATATTCATTGCGAAGTGTCATGTATATCTCGTATTCACTTCAACAGAATGTAAATGCGACTACTTGCTAGGAGATAGCGTTTGCAGATGTCTCCGCATAGAGACCGTAGAGTTCTAATGCTTCTTAAAACGCGATATCGCATCCCTCTTCCGTGTTTCATGATAAGATATAATATTCATTGCGAAGTGTCATGTATACCTCGTATTCACTTCAAAAGAATGTAAATGCGACTACTGCTTGCTAGGAAATAGCGTATTCAGATGCCTACGTATCGTAGCAATAGAGTTCTAATGCTACTTAAATCGCGATATCGCATCACATTTCTATGTTTCGTGATAAGATATAATATTCATTGCGAATGGTCATGTATACCTTGTATACACTTCAAAAGAATGTAAGTGCGACACTTCCATGCTAGGAAATAGCGTTTGCTGTTGTCTCCGCATCGATGCCATAGAGTTCTAATGCTTCTTGAAACGCGATATCGCATCTCTCTTCTATGTTTCATGATAAGATATAATATTCATTGCGAAGTGTCATGTATACCTCGTATTCACTTCAAAAGAATGTAAATGCGACTATTGTTCGCTAGGAAATAGCGTTTTCAGATGTCTACGTATCGTAGAAATAGCGTTCTAATGCTTCTTATATCGCGATATCGCATCTCATTTCTATGTTTCGCGATAAGTTATAATATTCATTCCGAAGTGTCACGTAAACCTCGAATTCACTTCAAAAGAATGTAAATGCGACTATTGTTCGCTAGGAAATAGCGTTTTCAGATGCCTACGTATCGTAGCAATAGCGTTCTAATGCATCTTATATCGCGATATCGCATCTCATTTCTATGTTTCGCGATAAGTTATAATATTCATTGCGAAGTGTCATATATACCTCGTATTCACTTCAAAAGAATGTAAATGCGACTATTCCTTGCTAGGAAATAGCGTTTGCAGATGCCTACGTATCGTAGCAATAGAGTTCTAATGCTTCTTAGATCGCGATATCGCATCTCATTTCCATGTTTCGTGATAAGTCATAATTATCATTCCGAAGTGTCATGTATACTTCGTATTCACTTCAAAGGAATGTAAGTGCCACACTTCCATGCTAGGAAATAGCGTTTGCAGATATCATCGCATCGAGGCCATAGGGTTCTAATGCTTCTTAAAACGCGATATCGCATCTCTCTTCTATGTTTCATGATAAGATATAATATTCATTGCGAAGTGTCATGTAAACCTCGAATTCACTTCAAAATAATGTAAATGCGACTATTGCTTGCTAGGAAATAGCGATTGCAGTTGTCTACGTATCGTAGCAATAGAGTTCTAATACTTCTCAAAACTCGATATCGCATCTCATTTCTATGTTTCCTGATAAGATATAATATTCATGCCGAAGTGTCATGTATACCTCGTATTCACTTCAAAAGAATGTAAATGCGACTATTGCTTGCTAGGAAATAGCGTTTTCAGATGTCCACGTATCGTAGCAATGGAGTTCTAATGCTTCTCAAAACGCGATATCGCTTCTCATTTCTATGCTTCATGATAAGATATAATATTCATTGCGAAGTGTCACTTATACCTCGTATTCACTTCAAAAGAATGTAAATGCGACACTTCCTTGCTAGGTAATAGCGTTTGCAAATGTCTACAAATCGAAGCAATAGATTTCTAAAGCTTCTTAAAACACGATATCGCATCTCATTTCTATGTTTCATGATAAGATCTATTATTCATTGCGAAGTGTCACTTACACCTCGCGTACACTTCAAATGAATGTAAATGCGACACTTTCTTGCTAGGAAACAGCGTTTGCAGATGTCTATGTATCGAAGCAATAGAGCTCTAATGCTTCTTAAAACACGATATCGCATCTCACTTCTATGTTTCATGATAAGGTATAATATTCATTGCGAAGTGTCACTTATACCTCGTATTCACATCAAATGAATGTAAATGCGACACTTCCTTGCTAGGAAATAGCGTTTGCAGATGTCTACGTATCGAAGCAATAGAGTTGTAATGCTTCATAAATCGTCATATCGCACCTCATATCTACGTTTCATGATAATATATAATATTCATTGCGAAGTGTTATGTATACCTCGCATACACTTCAAATGAATGTAAATGCGGCACTTCCTTGCTAGGAAACAGCACTTGCAGATGTCTACGTATCGAAGCAATAGAGTTCTAATGATTCTCAAAACGCGATATCGCTACTCGTTACTATGTTTCACGATAATATATAATATTCATTGTGGAGTGTTATGTATACCTCGTTTTCACTTCAAAAGAATGTAAATGTGACACTTCCTTGCTAGGAAACAGCGTTTGCAGATGTCTACGTATCGAAGAAATAGAGTTCTAAAGCTTGCTAATTCGCGATATCGCACCTCATTTCTATGTTTCATGATAATACATAATATACATTGCGAAGTGTCATGTATACGTCTCATACACTTCAAATGAATGTGAATGCGACAGTTCCTTGCTAGGAAATAGCGTTTGCAGATATCTACGTACCGAAGCAGTAGAATTCTAATGCTCCTTAAATCGTCATATCGCATCTCATTTCTATGTTTCATGATAAGTTATAATATTCATTGCGAAGTGTCATGTACACCTCGCGACACTTCAAATTAATGTGAAAGCGACAGTTCCTTGCTAGGAGATAGTGTTTGCAGATATCTACGTATCGAAGCAATAGAGTTCTAAAGCTTCTTAAATCGCGATATCGCAACTCATTTCTATGTTTCATGCTAAGATATAATATTAATTGTGCAGTGTTATGTATATCTCGTCTATACCTCAAATGAATGCAAATGCGACACTTCCTTGCTAGGAAATAGCGTTTGCAGATGTCTACGTATCGTGGCATTAGATTTCTAATGCTTCTTAAATGGCCATATCGCATCTCACTTCTATGCTTCATGATAAGATATTATATTCATTGTGCAGTGTTATGTATACCTCGTATTCACTTCAAAAGAATGTAAATGTGACACTTCCTTTCTACGAAATAGCGCTTGCAAATATCTACGTATCGTAGCAATAGAGTCCTTATGCTCCTTAAAACGCGATATCGCATCTCATTTCTATCTTTCATGATAATATATAATATTCATTGCGAGGTGTCATGTGTACCTCCCATACAATTCAACTGAATGTAAATGCGACACTTCCCTGCTAGGAAATAGCGTTTGCAGATGTCTACGTATCGAAGCAATAGAGCTCTAATGCTTGTTAAATCGCGATATCGCATCTCACTTCTATGTTTCATGATAAGATATTATATTCATTGTGCAGTGTTATGTATACCTCGTATTCACTTCAAAAGAGTGTAAATGAGGCACTTCCTTGCTAGGAAATAGCGTTTACAGATGTCTACGTATCGAAGCAATAGAGTTCAAATGCTCCTTAAATCGCCACATCGCATCTCATATCTATGTTTCATGATAAGATATAATATTCATTGTGGACTGTTATGTATACCTCGTATTCACTTCAAAAGAATGTAAATGCGACACTTGCATGCTAGGAAATAGCGTTTGCGGATGTCTACGAATCGAAGCAATAGTGTTCTAATGCTTCTTAAATCGCGATATCGCTACACATTTCTATGTTCCATGATATGATATTATATTCATTGTGGAGTGTTATGCTTCCCTCGTATTCACTTCATAAGAATGTAAATGCGACGCTTCCTTACTAGGAAATAGCGTTTGCAGATGTCTCCGTATAGAAGCCATAGAGATCTCATGCCTCTTAAATCGCGATATCGCATCTCATATACATGTTTCGTGATAAAATGTAATATTCATTGCGAAGTGTCATGTATACCTCGTATTCACTTCAAAACAATGTAAATGCAGCACTTCCTTCCTAGGAAATAGCGTTTGCAGATGTCTACGTATCCAAGCAATAGAGATATAATGCTTCTTAAATCGCGATTTCGCATTTCATTTCTATGTTTCATGATAAGATATAATATTCATTGTGCAGTGTTATGTATATCTCGTCTATACCTCAAATGAATGTAAATGCGACACTTCCTTGCTAGGAAATAGCGTTTGCAGATATCTACGTATCGAAGCAAAAGAGTTCTAAAGCTTCATAAATCGCGATATCGCATCTCATTTCTATGTTTCATGATAAGATATAATATACAATGTGCAGTGCTATGTATACCTCGTATGCACTTCAAAGGAATGTAAATGAGACACTTCCTTGCTAGGAAATAGCGTTTGCAGATGTCTACGTATCGAAGCAATAGAGTTCCAAAGCTTGCTAATTCGCGATATCGCATCTCATTTCCATGTTTCATGATAATATATAATATTCATTGCGAAGTGTCATGTATACCTCGCATAGACTTCAAATGAATGAAAATGCGACAGTTCCTTGCTTGGAAATAGCGTTTGCAGATATCTACGTAGCGAAGCAAAAGAGTTCTAAAGCTTCTTAAACAGCGATATCGAATCTCATTTTTTTATTTAATGATAAGTTATAATATTCATTGTGCAAAGCTATGTATACCTCGTATTCACTTCAAAAGAATGTAAATGCGACACTTCCTTGCAAGAAATAGCGTTTGCAGATGTCTACGTATCCAAGCAATAGAGTTTCAATGCTTCTTAAATCGCGATATCGTATCTCATTTCTATGTTTCATGTTAAGATATAATATTCAACGTGCAGTGTTATCTATATCTCGTCTATACTTCAAATGGATGTAAATGCGACACTTCCTTGCTAGGAAATAGCGTTTGCAGATGTCTACGTATCGTGGCATTAGATTTCTAATGCTTCTCAAAACGCGATATCACTACTCATTACTATGTTTCACGATAATATATAATATTCATTGTGGTGTGTTATGTATACCTCGTATTCACTTCAAGAGAATGTAATTGCGACACTTCCTTGCTAGGAAATAGCGTGTGCAGATGTCTACGTATCGAAGCAATAGAGTTCTAATGCTTCTTATATCGTCATTTCGCATCTCATATCTACGTTTCCTGATAAGATATAATATTCACTGTGCAGAGTTATGTATATCTCGTCTATACTTCAAATGGATGTAAATGCTACACTTCCTTGCTAGGAAATAGCGTTTGCAGATGTCTACATATCGAAGCAATGGATTTCTAAAGCTTGCTAATGCGCGATATCGCATCTCATACCTATGTTTCATGATAATATATAATATTCATTGCGATGTGTCATGTATACCTCGCATACACTTCAAATGAATGTGAATGCGACAGTTCCTTGCTAGGAAATAGTGTTTGCAGATATCCACGTATCGAAGCAATAGAGTTCTAAATCTTCTTAAATCGCGATATCGCATCTCATTTCTATGTTTAATGATACGATATAATATTCATTGTGCAGTGTTATGTATACCTCGTATTCACTTCAATAGAATGTAAATGCGACACTTCCCTGCTAAGAAGTAGCGTTTGCAGATGTCTACGTATCGAACCAATAGGCATCTAATGCTTCTTAAATCGCCATATCGCATCTCATTTCTATGTTCCATGATAAGATATAATATTCATTGTGCAGTGTTATGTATATCTCATCTATACTTCAAGTGAATGTAAATGTGACACTTCCTTGCTAGGAAATAGCGTTTGCAGATGTCTACGTTTCGTGGCATTAGAGTTCTAATGCTTCTCAAAACGCGATATCGCTTCTCATTTCTATGTTTCATGATAATATATAATTTTCATTGCGTAGTGTTATGTATACCTCGTATTCACATCAAAAGAATGTAAACGCAACACTTCCTTGCTAAGAAGTAGCGTTTGCAGATGTCTACGTATCGAACCAATAGGCATCTAATGCTTCTTAAATCGCCATATCGCATCTCATTTCTATGTTCCATGATAAGATATAATATTCATTGTGCAGTGTTTTGTATATCTCATCTATACTTCAAGTGAATGTAAATGCGACACTTCCTTGCTAGGAAATAGCGTTTGCAGATGTCTACGTTTCGTGGCATTAGAGTTCTAATGCTTCTCAAAACGCGATATCGCTTCTCATTTCTATGTTTCATGATGATATATAATTTACATTGCGAAGTGTTATGTATACCTCGTAATCACATCAAAAGAATGTAAACGCAACACTTCCTTGCCAGGAAATAGCGTTTGCGGATGCCTACGTATCGAAGAAATAGACATCTAATGCTTCATAAATCGCCATATCGCACCTCATTTCTATGTTTCATGATAAGATATAATATTCATTGTGCAGTGTTATGTATACCTGGTATTTACTTCAAAAGAATGTAATCGCGACACATCCTTGCTTGGAGATAGCGTTTGCAGATGTCTACGTGTCGAAGCAATAGATTTCTAATGCTTCTTAAATCTCCATATGGCATCTCAGTTCTATGTTTCATGGTAAGATATAATGTTCATTGTGGAGTGTTATGTAAACCTCGTAATCACTTCAAAAGTATGTAAACGCGACACTTCGTTCCTAGGAAATAGCGTTTGCAGATGTCTACGTATCGTAGCATTAGTGTTCTAATGCTTCTCAAAACGCAATATCGCTATTCATTACTATGTTTCATGATAATATATAATATTCACTGTGGAGTGTTATGTATATCTCGTCTATACTTCAAGTGAATGTAAATGCGACACTTCCTTGCTAGGAAATAGCGTTTGCAGATGTCTACGTACCGAAGCAATAGGGATCTAATGCTTGTTAAATCGCCATATCGCTTCTCATTCCTACGTTTCATGATAATATATAATATTCATTGTGGTGTGTTATGTATACCTCGTATTCACTTCAAGAGAATGTAATTGCGACACTTCCTTGCTAGGAAATAGCGTTTGCAGATGTCTACGTATCGAAGCAATAGAGTTCTAATGCTTCTTATATCGTCATTTCGCATCTCATATCTACGTTTCCTGATAAGATATAATATTCACTGTGCAGAGTTATGTATATCTCGTCTATACTTCAAATGGATGTAAATGCTACACTTCCTTGCTAGGAAATAGCGTTTGCAGATGTCTACATATCGAAGCAATGGATTTCTAAAGCTTGCTAATGCGCGATATCGCATCTCATACCTATGTTTCATGATAATATATAATATTCATTGCGATATGTCATGTATACCTCGCATACACTTCAAATGAATGTGAATGCGACAGTTCCTTGCTAGAAAATAGTGTTTGCAGATATCTACGTATCGAAGCAATAGAGTTCTAAATCTTCTTAAATCGCGATATCGCATCTCATTTCTATGTTTAATGATACGATATAATATTCATTGTGCAGTGTTATGTATACCTCGTATTCACTTCAATAGAATGTAAATGCGACACTTCCCTGCTAAGAAGTAGCGTTTGCAGATGTCTACGTATCGAACCAATAGGCATCTAATGCTTCTTAAATCGCCATATCGCATCTCATTTCTATGTTCCATGATAAGATATAATATTCATTGTGCAGTGTTATGTATATCTCATCTATACTTCAAGTGAATGTAAATGTGACACTTCCTTGCTAGGAAATAGCGTTTGCAGATGTCTACGTTTCGTGGCATTAGAGTTCTAATGCTTCTCAAAACGCGATATCGCTTCTCATTTCTATGTTTCATGATAATATATAATTTTCATTGCGTAGTGTTATGTATACCTCGTATTCACATCAAAAGAATGTAAACGCAACACTTCCTTGCTAAGAAGTAGCGTTTGCAGATGTCTACGTATCGAACCAATAGGCATCTAATGCTTCTTAAATCGCCATATCGCATCTCATTTCTATGTTCCATGATAAGATATAATATTCATTGTGCAGTGTTTTGTATATCTCATCTATACTTCAAGTGAATGTAAATGCGACACTTCCTTGCTAGGAAATAGCGTTTGCAGATGTCTACGTTTCGTGGCATTAGAGTTCTAATGCTTCTCAAAACGCGATATCGCTTCTCATTTCTATGTTTCATGACGATATATAATTTAGATTGCGAAGTGTTATGTATACCTCGTAATCACATCAAAAGAATGTAAACGCAACACTTCCTTGCCAGGAAATAGCGTTTGCGGATGCCTACGTATCGAAGAAATAGACATCTAATGCTTCATAAATCGCCATATCGCACCTCATTTCTATGTTTCATGATAAGATATAATATTCATTGTGCAGTGTTATGTATACCTCGTATTTACTTCAAAAGAATGTAATCGCGACACTTCCTTGCTTGGAGATAGCGTTTGCAGATGTCTACGTGTCGAAGCAATAGATTTCTAATGCTTCTTAAATCTCCATATGGCATCTCAGTTCTATGTTTCATGGTAAGATATAATGTTCATTGTGGAGTGTTATGTAAACCTCGTAATCACTTCAAAAGTATGTAAACGCGACACTTCGTTCCTAGGAAATAGCGTTTGCAGATGTTTACGTATCGTACCATTAGTGTTCTAATGCTTCTCAAATCGCGATATTGCTACTCATTACCATGTTTCATGGAAATATATAATATTCATTGCGAAGTGTCATGTATACATCGCATACACTTCAAATGGATGTGAATGCGACAGTTCCTTGCTAGAAAATAGTGTTTGCAGATATCTACGTATCGACGCAATAGGGTTCTAATGCTTCTTAAATCGCGATATCGCATCTCATTTCTATGTTTCATGACAAGATATAATATTCCTTGTGCAGTGTTATGAATACCTCGTATTCACTTCAAAAGAATGTAAATGCGACACTTCCTTGCTAGGAAGTAGCGTTTGCAGATGTCTACGTATCGAAGCAATAGGGATCTAATGCTTCTTAAATCGCCATATCGCATCTCATTTCTATGTTTCATGACAATATATAATATTCACTGCGAAATGTCATGTATACCTCGCATACACTTCAAATGAATGTAAATGCGACACTTCCTTGCTAGGAAATAGCGTTTACAGATATCTACGTATCGTAGCAAGAGAGTTCTAACGCTTCTCAAAACGCGATATCGCTACTCATTACCATGTTTCATGATAATATATAATATTCATTTTGGAGTGTTATGTATACCTCGTATTCACTTCAAAAGAACGTAAATGCGACACTTCCTTGCCAGGAAATAGCGTTTGCTGATGTCTACGTATCGTAGCACTAGAGTTCTAATGCTTGTCAAAACGCGATATCGCTACTCATTACTATGTTTCATGATAATATATAATATTCATTGTGCAGTGTAATGTATACCTCGTATTTACTTCAAAAAAATGTAAATGCGACACTTCCTTGCTAGGAAATAGCACTTGAAGATGTCTACGTATCGAACCAATAGGTTTCTAATGCATCTTAAATCGCCATATCGCATCTCATTTCTATGTTTCATGATAAGATATAATATTCATTGTGCAGTGCTATGTATATCTCGTCTATACTTCAAATGAATGTAAATGCGACACTTCCTTGCTAGGAAATAGCGTTTGCAGATGCCTACGTATCGTAGAATTGGAGTTCTAATGCCTCTCAAAACGCGATATCGCCTCTTATTTCTATGTATCATGATATTATATAATATTCATTGCGAAGTGTCATGTATACCTCGCATACACTTAAAATGAATGTAAATGCGACACTTGCTTGCTAGGAAATAGCGTTTGCAAATGTCTACGCATCGAAGCTCTAGACATCTAATGCTTCATAAATCGCCATATCGCAACTCATTTCTATGTTCCATGATAAGATATAATATTCATTGTGCAGTGTTATGTATATCTCATCTATACTTCAAGTGAATGTAAATGTGACACTTCCTTGCTAGGAAATAGCGTTTGCAGATGTCTACGTTTCGTGGCATCAGAGTTCTAATGCTTCTCAAAACGCGATATCGCTTCTCATTTCTATGTTTCATGATAATATATAATTTTCATTGCGTAGTGTTATGTATACCTCGTATTCACATCAAAAGAATGTAAACGCAACACTTCCTTGCTAAGAAGTAGCGTTTGCAGATGTCTACGTATCGAACCAATAGGCATCTAATGCTTCTTAAATCGCCATATCGCATCTCATTTCTATGTTCCATGATAAGATATAATATTCATTGTGCAGTGTTTTGTATATCTCATCTATACTTCAAGTGAATGTAAATGCGACACTTCCTTGCTAGGAAATAGCGTTTGCAGATGTCTACGTTTCGTGGCATTAGAGTTCTAATGCTTCTCAAAACGCGATATCGCTTCTCATTTCTATGTTTCATGATGATATATAATTTACATTGCGAAGTGTTATGTATACCTCGTAATCACATCAAAAGAATGTAAACGCAACACTTCCTTGCCAGGAAATAGCGTTTGCGGATGCCTACGTATCGAAGAAATAGACATCTAATGCTTCATAAATCGCCATATCGCACCTCATTTCTATGTTTCATGATAAGATATAATATTCATTGTGCAGTGTTATGTATACCTGGTATTTACTTCAAAAGAATGTAATCGCGACACATCCTTGCTTGGAGATAGCGTTTGCAGATGTCTACGTGTCGAAGCAATAGATTTCTAATGCTTCTTAAATCTCCATATGGCATCTCAGTTCTATGTTTCATGGTAAGATATAATGTTCATTGTGGAGTGTTATGTAAACCTCGTAATCACTTCAAAAGTATGTAAACGCGACACTTCGTTCCTAGGAAATAGCGTTTGCAGATGTCTACGTATCGTAGCATTAGTGTTCTAATGCTTCTCAAAACGCAATATCGCTATTCATTACTATGTTTCATGATAATATATAATATTCACTGTGGAGTGTTATGTATATCTCGTCTATACTTCAAGTGAATGTAAATGCGACACTTCCTTGCTAGGAAATAGCGTTTGCAGATGTCTACGTACCGAAGCAATAGGGATCTAATGCTTGTTAAATCGCCATATCGCTTCTCATTCCTACGTTTCATGATAATATATAATATTCATTGTGGTGTGTTATGTATACCTCGTATTCACTTCAAGAGAATGTAATTGCGACACTTCCTTGCTAGGAAATAGCGTTTGCAGATGTCTACGTATCGAAGCAATAGAGTTCTAATGCTTCTTATATCGTCATTTCGCATCTCATATCTACGTTTCCTGATAAGATATAATATTCACTGTGCAGAGTTATGTATATCTCGTCTATACTTCAAATGGATGTAAATGCTACACTTCCTTGCTAGGAAATAGCGTTTGCAGATGTCTACATATCGGAGCAATGGATTTCTAAAGCTTGCTAATGCGCGATATCGCATCTCATACCTATGTTTCATGATAATATATAATATTCATTGCGATATGTCATGTATACCTCGCATACACTTCAAATGAATGTGAATGCGACAGTTCCTTGCTAGGAAATAGTGTTTGCAGATATCTACGTATCGAAGCAATAGAGTTCTAAATCTTCTTAAATCGCGATATCGCATCTCATTTCTATGTTTAATGATACGATATAATATTCATTGTGCAGTGTTATGTATACCTCGTATTCACTTCAATAGAATGTAAATGCGACACTTCCCTGCTAAGAAGTAGCGTTTGCAGATGTCTACGTATCGAACCAATAGGCATCTAATGCTTCTTAAATCGCCATATCGCATCTCATTTCTATGTTCCATGATAAGATATAATATTCATTGTGCAGTGTTATGTATATCTCATCTATACTTCAAGTGAATGTAAATGTGACACTTCCTTGCTAGGAAATAGCGTTTGCAGATGTCTACGTTTCGTGGCATTAGAGTTCTAATGCTTCTCAAAACGCGATATCGCTTCTCATTTCTATGTTTCATGATAATATATAATTTTCATTGCGTAGTGTTATGTATACCTCGTATTCACATCAAAAGAATGTAAACGCAACACTTCCTTGCTAAGAAGTAGCGTTTGCAGATGTCTACGTATCGGACCAATAGGCATCTAATGCTTCTTAAATCGCCATATCGCATCTCATTTCTATGTTCCATGATAAGATATAATATTCATTGTGCAGTGTTTTGTATATCTCATCTATACTTCAAGTGAATGTAAATGCGACACTTCCTTGCTAGGAAATAGCGTTTGCAGATGTCTACGTTTCGTGGCATTAGAGTTCTAATGCTTCTCAAAACGCGATATCGCTTCTCATTTCTATGTTTCATGACGATATATAATTTAGATTGCGAAGTGTTATGTATACCTCGTAATCACATCAAAAGAATGTAAACGCAACACTTCCTTGCCAGGAAATAGCGTTTGCGGATGCCTACGTATCGAAGAAATAGACATCTAATGCTTCATAAATCGCCATATCGCACCTCATTTCTATGTTTCATGATAAGATATAATATTCATTGTGCAGTGTTATGTATACCTCGTATTTACTTCAAAAGAATGTAATCGCGACACTTCCTTGCTTGGAGATAGCGTTTGCAGATGTCTACGTGTCGAAGCAATAGATTTCTAATGCTTCTTAAATCTCCATATGGCATCTCAGTTCTATGTTTCATGGTAAGATATAATGTTCATTGTGGAGTGTTATGTAAACCTCGTAATCACTTCAAAAGTATGTAAACGCGACACTTCGTTCCTAGGAAATAGCGTTTGCAGATGTTTACGTATCGTACCATTAGTGTTCTAATGCTTCTCAAATCGCGATATTGCTACTCATTACCATGTTTCATGGAAATATATAATATTCATTGCGAAGTGTCATGTATACATCGCATACACTTCAAATGGATGTGAATGCGACAGTTCCTTGCTAGGAAATAGTGTTTGCAGATATCTACGTATCGACGCAATAGGGTTCTAATGCTTCTTAAATCGCGATATCGCATCTCATTTCTATGTTTCATGACAAGATATAATATTCCTTGTGCAGTGTTATGAATACCTCGTATTCACTTCAAAAGAATGTAAATGCGACACTTCCTTGCTAGGAAGTAGCGTTTGCAGATGTCTACGTATCGAAGCAATAGGGATCTAATGCTTCTTAAATCGCCATATCGCATCTCATTTCTATGTTTCATGACAATATATAATATTCACTGCGAAATGTCATGTATACCTCGCATACACTTCAAATGAATGTAAATGCGACACTTCCTTGCTAGGAAATAGCGTTTACAGATATCTACGTATCGTAGCAAGAGAGTTCTAACGCTTCTCAAAACGCGATATCGCTACTCATTACCATGTTTCATGATAATATATAATATTCATTTTGGAGTGTTACGTATACCTCGTATTCACTTCAAAAGAACGTAAATGCGACACTTCCTTGCCAGGAAATAGCGTTTGCTGATGTCTACGTATCGTAGCACTAGAGTTCTAATGCTTGTCAAAACGCGATATCGCTACTCATTACTATGTTTCATGATAATATATAATATTCATTGTGCAGTGTAATGTATACCTCGTATTTACTTCAAAAAAATGTAAATGCGACACTTCCTTGCTAGGAAATAACACTTGAAGATGTCTACGTATCGAACCAATAGGTTTCTAATGCATCTTAAATCGCCATATCGCATCTCATTTCTATGTTTCATGATAAGATATAATATTCATTGTGCAGTGCTATGTATATCTCGTCTATACTTCAAATGAATGTAAATGCGACACTTCCTTGCTAGGAAATAGCGTTTGCAGATGCCTACGTATCGTAGAATTGGAGTTCTAATGCCTCTCAAAACGCGATATCGCCTCTTATTTCTATGTATCATGATATTATATAATATTCATTGCGAAGTGTCATGTATACCTCGCATACACTTAAAATGAATGTAAATGCGACACTTGCTTGCTAGGAAATAGCGTTTGCAAATGTCTACGCATCGAAGCTCTAGACATCTAATGCTTCATAAATCGCCATATCGCAACTCATTTCTATGTTTCATGATAAGATAAAATATCCATTGTGCAGTGTTATGAATACCTCGTATTCCTTTCAAAAGAAAGTAAATGCAACACTTCCTTACTAGGAAATAGAATTTGCACATGTGTACGTTTCGTGGCATTAGGGTTCTAATGCTTCTTAAATCGTCATATCGCATCTCATATCTACGTTTCATGATAAGATACAATATTCATTGCGAAGTGTCATGTATACCTCGTATTCCTTTCAAAAGAAAGTAAATGCAACACTTCCTTACTAGGAAATAGAATTTGCACATGTGTACGTTTCGTGGCATTAGGGTTCTAATGCTTCTCAAAACGCGATATGGATTCTCATTTCTTTGTTTCATGATAATATTTAATATTCATTGCGAAGTGTCATGTATACCTCGCATACACTTAAAATGAATGTAAATGCGACACTTCCTTGCTTGGAAATAGCGTTTGCAGATGTTTACGTATCGAAGCAATAGATTTCTAATGCTTCTTAAATCGTCATATCGCATCTCATATCTACGTTTCATGATAAGATACAATATGTACATGTAAGATACAATGTAAACGCGACACTTCCTTGCCAGGAAATAGCGTTTGAGGATGTCTATGTTTCGTGGCATTAGAGTTCTAATGCTTCTCAAAACGCGATATCGCTACTGATTACCATGTTTCATGATAATATATAATATTCATTGTGGAGTGTTATGTATACCTCGTATTCACTTCAAAAGAATGTAAATGCGACACTTCCTTCCTAGGAAATAGCGTTTGCAGATGTCTACGTATCGAAGCAATAGATTTCTAAAGCATGCTAATTCACGATATCGCATCTCATATCTATGTTTCATGATAATATATAATATTCATTGCAAAATGCCATGTATACATCGCATACACTTCAATTGAATGTACATGCGACTCTTCCTTGCTAGGAAATAGCGTTTGCAGATGACTACGTATCGAAGCAATAGAATTCTAATGCTTCTTAAATCGTCATATCGCATCTCATTTCTGTGTTTCATGATAAGATATAATATTCACAGCGAAGTGTCATGTATGCCTCGTATTCCTTCCCACAGAATGTAAATGCGACACTTCCTTGTTAGGGATAGCGTCTGCAGATGTCTACATATCGAAGCAATAGAGTTCTAATGCTTCTTAAACCGCCATATTACATCTCATTTCTGTGTTTCATGACAAGATATAATTTTCATTGTGGAGTGTTACGTATACCTCGTATTCACTTCAAAAGAATGTAAACGCGACACTTCCTTGCCAGGAAATAGCGTTTGCAGATGTCTACGTATCGTAGCATTAGAGTTCTAATGCTTCTTAAATCGCGATATCGCATCTCATTTCTATGTTTCATGATGAGATATAATATCCATTGTGCAGTGTTATGTATACCTCGTATTCACATCAGAAGAATATAAATGCGACACTTCCTTGCTAGGAAGTAGCGTTTGCAGATGTCTACGTATTGAAGCAATAGAGTTCTAATGCTTCTTAAATCGCCACATCGCATCTCATTTCTATGTTTCATGATAAGATATAATATTCATTTTGCAGTGTTATGTCTATCTCATCTATACTTCAAATGAATGTAAATAAGACACTTCCTTGCTAAGAAATTGCGTTTGCAGATGTCTACGTATGGAAGCAATAGAGTTCTAAGGCTTCTTAAATCGCGATATCGCATCTCATTTCTATGTTTCATGACAAGATATAATATTCATTGTGCAGTGTTATGTATACCTCGTATTCACCTCAAAAGAATGTATATGCCTTGACACTTCCTTCCTAGGAAATTGCGTTTGCAGATGTCTACGTATCGAAGCAATAGTGTTCTAATGCTTCTTAAATCGTCATATCGCATCTCATATCTACGTTTCTTGATAAGATATAATATTCACTGCGAAGTGCTATGTATACCTCGTATTCCTTTCAAAAGAATGTAAATGCGACACTTCCTTGTTAGGAAGTAGCGTTTGCAGATGTATATGTATCGAAGCAATAGAGTTCCAATGCTTCTTAAATCGTCATATCGCATCTCATTTCTATGTTTCATGATAAGATATAATATTCATTGCGATTTTTCATGTATACCTGGTATTCCTTTCAAAATAATATAAATGCGGCACTTCCTTGCTAGGAAATAGCGCTGGCAGATGTCTATGTATCGAAGCAATATATTTCTAATGCTTTCTAATTCGCGATATCGCATCTCATATCTATGTTTCATGATAATATATAATATTAATTGCGAAGTGTCATGTATACCTCGCATACACTTCAAATGAATGTGAATGCGACAGTTCCATGCTAGGAAATAGTGTTTGCAGATATCAACGTATGGAAGCAATAAAGTTCTAAAGCTTCTTAAATCGCGATATCGCATCTCATTTCTATGTTTCATGATAAGATATAATGTTCATTGTGTAGTGTTATGTATACCTCGTATTCACATGAAAAGAATGTAAATGCGACACTTCCTTGCTAGGAAGTAGCGTTTGCAGATGCCTACGTATCGTAGCATTAGTGCTCTAATGCTTCTCAAAAGGCGATATCGTTTCTCCCTTCTATGTTTCATGATAATATATAATATTCATTGCTTAGTGTCATGTATATCTCGCATGCACTTCAAATGAATGTAAATGCGACACTTCCTTGCTAGGAAATAGCGTTTGCAGATGTCTATGTATCGAAGCAATAGAGTTCTAATGCTTCTCAAAACGCGATATCGCATCTCATTTCTATGTTTCATGATAAGATATAGTATTCATTGTGCAGTGTTATGTATATCTCGTCAACTCTTCAAATGAATGTAAATGCGACACTTCCTTGCTAGGAAATACCGTTTGCCGATGTCTACGTCTCGAAGCAATAGAGTTCTAATGCTTCTTAAATCGTCATATCGCATCTCATATCTACGTTTCTTGATACGATATAATATTCATTGCGAAGTGCTATGTATACCTCGTATTCCTTTCAAAAGAATGTAAATGCGACACTTCCTTGCTTGGAAATGGCGTTTGCAGGTGTCTCCGTATCGAAAAAATAGTGTTCTAATGCTTCTTAAATCGCGATATCGCATCTCATTTCTATGTTTCGTGATAAGATATAGTATTCATTGCGAAGTGTCATGCTTACCTCGTATTCATTTCAAACGAATGCAAATGCGACACTTCCTTTCTAGGAAATAGCCTTTGCAGATGTCTACGTATCGAAGCAATAGACATCTAATGCTTCATAAATCGCCATATCGAATCTTATTTCTATGTTTCATGATAAGATATAATATTCATTGTGCAATGTTATGTATACCTCGTATTCACCTCAAAAGAATGTAAATGCGACACTTCCTTGCTAGGATGTAGCGTTTGCAGATGACTACGTATCGAAGCAATAGAGTTCTAATTCTTCTTAAATCGCGATATTGCATCTCATTTCTATGTTTCATGATAAGATATAATATTCATTGCGAAGTGTCATGTATACCTCGCATACACTTCAAATGAATGTGAATGCGACAGTTCCATGCTAGGAAATAGTGTTTGCAGATATCTACGTATGGAAGCAATAGAGTTCTAAGGCTTCGTAAATCGCGATATCGCATCTCATTTCTATGTTTCATGATAAGATATAATGTTCATTGTGCAGTGTTATGAATACCTCCTATTCACTTCAAAAGAATGTAAATGCGACACTTCCTTGCTAGAAAATAGCGTTTGCAGATGTCTACGTATCGAAGCAATAGGGTTCCAATGCTTCTCAAATCGTCATATCGCATCTCATTTCTATGTTTCATGATAAAATATAATATTCATTGCTATGGGTCATGTATACCACGTATTCCTTTCAAAAAAATGTAAATGCGACACTTCCTTGATAGGAAGTAGCGTTTGCAGATGTCTACGTATCGAAGCAATAGAGTTCTAATGCTTCTTAAATCGCAATATCGCATCTCATTTCTATGATTCATGATAATATATAATATTCACTGCGAAGTGTCACGTATACCTCGCATACACTTAAAATGAATGTAAATGCGACACTTCCTTACTAGGAAATAGCGTTAACAGATGTCTACGTTTCGAAGCAATAGAGTTCTAATGCTTCTTAAATCGCCATATCGCATCTCATATCTATGCTTCATGATAGATATAATATTTATTGTGCAGTGCTATGTACACCTCGCATACACTTCAAATGAATGTAAATGCGACACTTCCTTGCTAGGAAATAGCGTTGGTAGATGTCTACGTATCGAAGCAATATAGTTCTAATGCTTCTCAAAACGCGATATCGCATCTCATTCCTACGTTTCATGATAAGATATAATATTCATTGTGCAGTGTTATGTATACCTCGTATTCACCTCAAAAGAATGTGTATCCCTTGACACTTCCTTGCTAGAAAATAGCGTTTGCAGATGTCTACGTATCGAAGCAATAGGGTTCCAATGCTTCTCAAATCGTCATATCGCATCTCATTTCTATGTTTCATGATAAAATATAATATTCATTGCTATGGGTCATGTATACCTCGTATTCCTTTCAAAAAAATGTAAATGCGACACTTCCTTGCTAGGAAATAGCGTTTGCAGATGTCTACGTACCGTAGCAAAGAGTTCTAATGCTTCTTAAAACGCGATATCGCATGTCACTTCTATGCTTCATGATAAGATATAATATTCATATCGATGTGTCATGTATACCTCGCATACACTTCAAGTGAACGTAAATGCGACACTTTCTTGCTAGGAAATAACGTTTGCAGATGTCTACGTATCGAAGCAATAGTGTTCTAATGCTTCTTAAATCGCGATATCGCATCTCATTTCTATGTTTCATGATGAGATATAATATCCATTGTGCAGTGTTATGTATACCTCGTATTCACATCAGAGGAATATAAATGCGACACTTCCTTGCTAGGAAGTAGCGTTTGCAGATGTCTACGTATTGAAGCAATAGAGTTCTAATGCTTCTTAAATCGCCACATCGCATCTCATTTCTATGTTTCATGATAAGATATAATATTCATTTTGCAGTGTTATGTCTATCTCATCTATACTTCAAATGAATGTAAATGAGACACTTCCTTGCTAAGAAATTGCGTTTGCAGATGTCTGCGTATAGTGGGATTAGAGTTCTAATGCTTCTCAAAACGAGGTATCGCTACTCATTTCTGTGTTTCGTGATAATATATAATATTCATTGCGAAGTGCCATGTATATCTCGCGTACACTTCAATTGAATGTAAATGCGACACTTCCTTGCTAGGAAATAGCGTTTGCAGATGTCTGCGTATCGTGGCATTAGAGTTCTAATGCTTCTCAAAACGCGGTATCGCTTTTCATTTCTATGTTTCGTGATAATATATAATATTCATTGCGAAGTGCCATGTATATCTCGCATACACTTCAATTGAATGTACATGCGACACTTCCTCGCTAGGAAATAGCGTTTGCATATGTCTACGTATCGAACCAATAGAGTTCTAATGCTTCTTAAATCGCCATATCTCATCTTATATCTATGTTTCATGATAATATATAATATTCATTGTGGAGTGTTATGTATACCCCGTATTCACTTCAGAAGAATGTAAACGCGATACTTCCTTGCCCGGAAATAGCGTTTGAAGATGTCTACGTATCGTAGCATTAGTGTTCTAATGCTTCTCAAAACGCAATATCGCTACTCATTAACATGTTTCATGATAATATACAATATTCATTGTGCAGTGTCATGAATACCACGTATTCACTTCAAAAGAATGTAAATGCGACACTTCCTTGCTAGGAAATAGCGTTTGCAGATGTCTACGTTTCGTGGCATTAGGGTTCTAATGCTTCTCAAAACGTGATATCGCATCTCATTTCTATGTTTCATGATAATATATAATATTCATTGCGAAGTGACATGTATTCCTCGTATTCACTTCAAAAGAATGTAAATGCGACACTTCCATGCTAGGAAATGGCGTTTGCAGATGCCTACGTATCGTAGTAATAGAGTTCTAATGCTTCTTAAATCGCCATATCGCATCTCATTTCTATGTTTCATGATAAGATATAATATTCATTGTGCAGTGTTATGTATACCTCGTATTCACCTCAAAAGAATGTATATGCCTTGACACTTCCTTGCTAGGAAATAGCGTTTGCAGATGTCTACGTATCGAAGCAATAGAGTTCTAATGCTTCTTAAATCGTCATATCGCATCTCATATCTACGTTTCTTGATAAGATATAATATTCATTGCGAAGTGCTATGTATACCTCGTATTCCTTTCAAAAGTATGTAAATGCGACACTTCCTTGCTTGGAAATGGCGTTTGCAGATGTCTACGTTTCGAAGCAATAGGGATCTAATGCATCTTAAACCGCCATATCGCTTCTCATTTCTATGTTTCATGATAAAATATAATGTTCATTGCGATGTGTCATGTATACCTCGTATTCCTTTCAAAAGAATGTAAATGCGACACTTCCTTGATAGGAAATAGCGTTTGCAGGTGTCTCCGTATCGAAGAAATAGTGTTCTAATGCTTCTTAAATCGCGATATCGCATCTCATTTCTATGTTTCGTGATAAGATATAGTATTCATTGCGAAGTGTCATGCTTACCTCGTATTCATTTCAAACGAATGCAAATGCGACACTTCCTTCCTAGGAAATAGCGTTTGCAGATGTCTACGTATCGAAGCAATAGACATCTAATGCTTCATAAATCGCCATATCGCATCATATTTCTATGTTTCATGATAAGATATAATATTCATTGTGCAATGTTATGTATACCTCGTATTCACCTCAAAAGAATGTAAATGCGACACTTCCTTGCTAGGATGTAGCGTTTGCAGATGTCTACGTATCGAAGCAATAGAGTTCTAATTCTTCTTAAATCGCGATATCGCATCTCATTACTATGTTTCATGATAAGATATAATATTCATTGCGAAGTGTCATGTATACCTCGCATACACTTCAAATGAATGTGAATGCGACAGTTCCATGCTAGGAAATAGTGTTTGCAGATATCTACGTATGGAAGCAATAGAGTTCTAAGGCTTCTTAAATCGCGATATTGCATCTCATTTCTATGTTTCATGATAAGATATAATGTTCATTGTGCAGTGTTATGAATACCTCCTATTGACTTCAAAAGAATGTAAATGCGACACTTCCTTGCTAGGAAATAGCGTTTGCAGCTGTATACGTATCGAAGCAATAGACTTCTAATGCTTCATAAATCGCCATATCGCATCTCATTTCTATGTTTTATGATAAGATATAATATTCATTGTGCAGTGTTATGCATATCTCGTCTACTCTTCAAATGAATGTAAATGCGACACTTTCTTGCTAGGAAATACCGCTTGCCGATGTCTACGTATCGAAGCAATAGTGTTCTAATGCTTCTTAAATCGCCATGTCGCATCTCATTTCTATGTTTCATGACAAGATATAATATTCATTGTGCAGTGTTATGTATACCTCGTATTCACCTCAAAAGAATGTATATGCCTTGACACTTCCTTCCTAGGAAATTGCGTTTGCAGATGTCTACGTATCGAAGCAATAGAGTTCTAATGCTTCTTAAATCGTCATATCGCATCTCATATCTACATTTCTTGATAAGATATAATATTCATTGCGATTTTTCATGTATACCTGGTATTCCTTTCAAAATAATATAAATGCGGCACTTCCTTGCTAGGAAATAGCGCTGGCAGATGTCTATGTATCGAAGCAATATATTTCTAATGCTTTCTAATTCGCGATATCGCATCTCATATCTATGTTTCATGATAATATATAATATTAATTGCGAAGTGTCATGTATACCTCGCATACACTTCAAATGAATGTGAATGCGACAGTTCCATGCTAGGAAATAGTGTTTGCAGATATCAACGTATGGAAGCAATAAAGTTCTAAAGCTTCTTAAATCGCGATATCGCATCTCATTTCTATATTTCATGATAAGATATAATGTTCATTGTGCAGTGTTATGAATACCTCGTATTCACTTCAAAAGAATGTAAATGCGACACTTCCTTGCTTGGAAATGGCGTTTGCAGATGTCTACGTATCGAAGCAATAGTTTTCTAATGCTCCTTAAATCGCGATATCGCATCTCATCTCTATGTTTCATGGTAAGATATAATATTCATTGTGCAGTGTTATGTATACCTCGTATTCACATGAAAAGAATGTAAATGCGACACTTCCTTGCTAGGAAGTAGCGTTTGCAGATGCCTACGTATCGTAGCATTAGTGCTCTAATGCTTCTCAAAAGGCGATATCGTTTCTCCCTTCTATGTTTCATGATAATATATAATATTCATTGTGCAGTGTTATGTATACCTCGTATTCACCTCAAAAGAATGTAAATGCGACACTTCCTTGCTAGGATGTAGCGTTTGCAGATGTCTACGTATCGAAGCAATGGAGTTCTAATGCTTTTTAAATCGCGATATCGTTCCTCATTTCTATGTTTCATCATAAGATATAATATTCATTGTGCAGTGTCATGTATACCTCGCATTCACTTCAAAAGAATGTAAATGTCACAATTCCGTGCTAGGAAATAGCGTTGGCAGATGTCTACGTATCGAAGCAATAGAGTTCTAATGCTTCTCAAAACGCGATATCGCATCTCATTTCTATGTTTCATGATAAGATATAGTATTCATTGTGCAGTGTTATGTATATCTCGTCTACTCTTCAAATGAATGTAAATGCGACACTTCCTTGCTAGGAAATACCGTTTGCCGATGTCTACGTCTCGAAGCAATAGAGTTCTAATGCTTCTTAAATCGTCATATCGCATCTCATATCTACGTTTCTTGATAAGATATAATATTCATTGCGAAGTGCTATGTATACCTCGTATTCCTTTCAAAAGAATGTAAATGCGACACTTCCTTGCTTGGAAATGGCGTTTGCAGATGTCTACGTATCGAAGCAATAGGGATCTAATGCATCTTAAACCGCCATATCGCTTCTCATTTCTATGTTTCATGATAAAATATAATATTCATTGCGATGTGTCATGTATACCTCGTATTCCTTTCAAAAGAATGTAAATGCGACACTTCCTTGATAGGAAATAGCGTTTGCAGGTGTCTCCGTATCGAAAAAATAGTGTTCTAATGCTTCTTAAATCGCGATATCGCATCTCATTTCTATGTTTCGTGATAAGATATAGTATTCATTGCGAAGTGTCATGCTTACCTCGTATTCATTTCAAACGAATGCAAATGCGACACTTCCTTTCTAGGAAATAGCCTTTGCAGATGTCTACGTATCGAAGCAATAGACATCTAATGCTTCATAAATCGCCATATCGCAACTTATTTCTATGTTTCATGATAAGATATAATATTCATTGTGCAATGTTATGTATACCTCGTATTCACCTCAAAAGAATGTAAATGCGACACTTCCTTGCTAGGATGTAGCGTTTGCAGCTGTATACGTATCGAAGCAATAGACTTCTAATGCTTCATAAATCGCCATATCGCATCTCATTTCTATGTTTTATGATAAGATATAATATTCATTGTGCAGTGTTATGTATACCTCGTATTCACCTCAAAAGAATGTGTATCCCTTGACACTTCCTTGCTAGAAAATAGCGTTGGTAGATGTCTACGTATCGAAGCAATATAGTTCTAATGCTTCTCAAAACGCGATATCGCATCTCATTCCTACGTTTCATGATAAGATATGATATTTAATGTGCAGTGTTATGTACTCCTCGTATTAACTTCAAAAGAAAGTGAATGCGACAATACCTTGCTAGGAAATAGCGTTTGCAGATGTCTCCGTATCGCAGAAATAGTGTTCTAATGCTTCTTAAATCGCGATATCGCATCACATTTCTATGTTTCGTGATAAGATATAATATTCATTGCGAAGTGTCATGCATACCTCGTATTCACATCAAAAGAATGTAAATGCAACACTTCCTTGCTAGGAAATAGCGTCTGCAGATATCTACGTATCGAAGCAATAGAATTCTAATGCTTCTTAGATTGTCATTTCGCCTCTCATTCCTATGTTTCATGATAAGATATAATATTCATTGCGAAGTGTCATGTATACCTCGTATTTCGTTCAAAAGAATGTAAATGCGACACTTCCTTGCTAGGAAGTAGCGCTTGATGATGTCTGCGTATCGTAGCATTATTGTTATAATGCTTCTCAAAACGCGATATCGCTACTCATTTCTATGTTTCATGATAATATATAATATTCATTGCGAAGTGTCATATATACCTCGTATTTCTTTCAAAAGAATGTAAATGCGACACTTCCTTGCTAGGAAGTAGCGCTTGCAGATGTCTACGTATCGTAGCATTATTGTTATAATGCTTCTCAAAACGCGATATCGCTACTCATTTCTATGTTTCATGATAAGATATAATATTCATTGTGCAGTGTTATGTATACCTCGAATTCACTTCAATAGAATGTAAATGCTACAATTCCTTGCTAGGAAACAGCGTTTGCAGATGTCTACGTATCGAAGCAATAGGTTTCTAAAGCTTGCTAATTCGCGATATCGCATCTCATATCTATGTTTCATGATAATATATAATATTCATTGCGAAGTGTCATGTATATCTCGTCTATACTTCAAATGGATGTAAATGCGACACTTCCTTGCTAGGAAATAGCGTTTGCAGATGTCTACGTCTCGAAGCAATAGATTTCTAAAGCTTGCTAATTCGCGATATCGCATCTCATATCTATGTTTCATGATAATATATAATATTCATTGCGAAGTTTAATGTACACCTCGCATACAATTCAAACGAATGTGAATGCGACAGTTCCTTGAGAGGAAAAAGTGTTTGCAGATGTCTACGTATCGAAGCAATTGTGTTCTAATGCTTCTTAAGTTGCGATATCGCATCTCATTTCTATGTTTCATGATAAGATATAATATTCATTGTGCAGTGTTATGTATACCTCGTATTCACTTCAAAATAATGTAAATGCGACACTTCCTTGCTAGGAAATAGCGTTTGCAGATGTCTACGTATCGTAGCATTAGAGTTCTAATGCTTCTCAAAACGCGATACCGCTACACATTACCATGTTACATGATAATATATAGTATTCATTGTGGAGTGTTATGTATACCTCGTATTCACTTCAAAAGAATGTAAATGCGACACTTCCTTGCTAGGAAATAGCGTTTGCAGATGTCGACGTATCGAAGCAATAGTGTTCTAATGCTTCTTAAATCGCGATACCTCATCTGATTTCTATGTTTCATGATAAGATATAATATTCATTGTGCAGTGTTATGTATACCTCGTATTCACTTCACGAGAATGTAAATGCGACACCTCCTTGCTAGGACGTAGTTTTTCAGATGTCTACATATCGAAGCAATAGAGTTCTAATGCTTCTTAAATCGTCATACCGCATCTCATTTCTATGTGTCATGATAAGATACAATATTCATTGCGAAGTGTCATGTATACCTCGTATTCCTTTGAAAAGAATGTAAATGCGACACTTCCTTGCTAGGAAGTAGCGTTTACAGATGTCTACGTATCGAACCAATAGACTTCTAATGCTTCTCAAAACGCGATATCGCTTCTCATTTCTATGTTTCATGATAATATATAATTTTCATTGCGAAGTGTTATGTATACCTCGTATTCACTTCAAAAGAATGTAAACGCGACACTTCCTTGCCAGGAAACAGCGTTTGCAGATGTCTACGTATCGAAGAAATAGACATCTAATGCGTCATAAATCGCCATATCGCATCTCATTTCTATGTTTCATGATAAGATATAATATTCATTGTGCAGTGTTATGTATACCTCGTATTGACCTCAAAAGAATGCAATTGCGGCACTTTCTTGCTAGGAAATAGCGTTTGCAGATGTCCACGTATCGAAGCAATAGAGTTCTAATGCTTCTTAAATCGTCATATCGCATCTCATATTTATGTTTCATGATAATATATAATATTCATTGCGAAGTGTCATGTATACCTCGCATACAATACAAATGAATGTGAATGCGACAGGGCCTTGCTAGGAAATAGTGTTTGCACATATCTAGTATCGAAGCAATAGAGTTCTAAAGCTTCTTAAATCGCGATATCGCATCTCATTTCTATGTTTCATGGTAAGATATAATACTCATTGTGCATTGTTATGAATACCTCGAATTCACTTCAAGAGAATGTAAATGCGACACTTCTTTGCTTGGAAATAGCGTTTGCAAATGTCTTCGTATTGAAGCAATGGTTTTCTAATGCTTCTTAAACCGTCATATCGCATCTCATATCTACGTGTCTTGATAAGATATAGTATTCATTGCGAAGTGTCTTGTATACCTCGTATTCCTTTCAAAAGAATGTAAATGCGACACTTCCTTGCCAGGAAGTAGCGATTGCAGATGTCTACGTATCGAAGCAATAGGGATCTAATGCTTCTTAAATCGCCATATCGCATCTCATTTCTATGTTTAATGATAAGATATAATATTCATTGTGCAGTGTTATGTATACCTCGTATTCACTTCAAAAGAATGTAAACGCGACACTTCCTTGCCAGGAAACAGCGTTTGCAGATGTCTCCGTATCGAAGCAATAGAGTTCTAATGCTTCTTAAATCGTCATATCGCATCTCATATCTATGTTTCATGATAAGATATAACATTCATTGCGAAGTGTCATGTATACCTCCTATTCCTTTCAAAAGAATGTAAATGCGATACTTCCTTGCTAGGAAGTAGATGCCTACGTATCGAACCAATAGACTTCTAATGCTTCTTAAAACACGATATCGCATCTCACTTCTATGTTTCATGATAAGATATAATATACATTGCAAAGTGTCATGTATACCTCGTATTCGCTTCAAAAAAATGTAAATCCGACTATTTCTTGCTTGGAAATAGCGTTTGCAGATATCTCCTCATCGAGGCAATAGTGCTTTAATGCTTCTTAAAACGCGATATCGCATCTCACATTTATGTTTCATGATGAGATACAATATTCATTGCGATGTGTCATGTATACCTCGTATTCACTTCAAAGGAATGTAAATGCTACACTTCCTAGCTAGGAAATAGCGTATTCAGATGTCTACGTATCGTAGCAATAGAGTTCTAACGCTTCATAAATCGCGATTTCGCATCTCATTTCTATGTTTCGTGATAAGATATAATATTCATTGAGAAGTGTCATGTATACCTCGTATTCACGTCAAAAGAATGTAAATGCGACTATTGCTTGCTAGGAAATAGCGTTTGCAGAAGTTTACGTATCGTAGCAATAGCGTTCTAATGCTTCTTAAAACGCGATATACCATCCCTCTTCTATGCATCATGATAAGATATAATATTCATTGCGAAGTGTCATGTATACCTCGTATTCACTTCAAAAGAATGTAAATGCTACTATTTCTTGCTAGGAAATAGCGTTTGCAGATGTCTACGTATCGTAGCAATAGAGTTCTAATGCTTCTTAAAACGCGATATCGCATCTCACTTCTATGCTTCATGATAAGATACATTATTCTTTGCGAAGTGTCATGTATACCTCGTATTCACTTCAAAAGAATGTAAATGCGACTATTGCTTGCTAGGAAAAAGCATTTGCAGATGTCTACGTATCGTAGCGATAGAGTTCTAATGCTACTTAAATCGCGATATCGCCTCTCATTTCTATGTTTCGTGATAAGATATAATATTCATTGCGAAGTGTCATGAAACACCTCGTATTCACTTCAAAGGAATGTAAATGCGACACGACCAGGCTAGGAAATATCATTTGCAGATGTCTACGTATCGTAGCGATAGAGTTCTAATGCTACTTAAATCGCGATATCGCCTCCCATTTCTATGTTTCGGGATAAGATATAATATTCATTGCGAAGTGTCATGTACACCTCGTATTCACTTCAAAAGAATGTAAATGCGACTAATGCTTGCTGGGAAATAGCATTTGCAGATATCTACGTATCGTAGCGATGGAGTTCTAATGCTACTTAAATCGCGATCTCGCCTCTCATTTCTATGTTTCGTGATAAGATATAATATTCATTGCGAAGTGTCATGAAACACCTCGTATTCACTTCAAAGGAATGTAAATGCGACACGTCCATGCTAGGAAATGGCGTATTCAGATGTCTACGTATTGTAGCAATAGAGTTCTAATGCTACTTATATCGCGATATCGCATCTCATTTCTATGTTTCGTGATAAGATATAATATTCATTGCGAAGTGTCATGTACACCTCGTATTCACTTCTAAAGAATGTAAATGCGACTAATGCTTGCTAGGAAATAGCGTCTGCAGATGTCTACGTATCGTAGCAAAAGCGTTCTAATGCTACTTAAATCGCAATATCAAATCTCGTCTATATGTTTCGTGATGAGATATAATATTCATTGCGAAGTGTCACGTTTACCTCGTATTCACTCCAAACGAATGTAAATGCGACACTTCCTAGCTAGGAAATAGCGTATTCAGATGTCTACGTATCGTAGCAATAGGGTTCTAACGCTTCATAAATCGCGATATCGCCTCCCATTTCTATGTTTCGTGATAAGATATAATATTCATTGAGAAGTGTCATGTATACCTCGTATTCACGTCAAAAGAATGAAAATGCTACTATTGCTTGCTAGGAAATAGCGTTTGCAGATGTGTACGTATCGTAGCAATAGCGTTCTAATGCTACTTAAATCGCAATATCACATCTCGTTTATATGTTTCGTGATAAGATATAATATTCATTGCGAAGTGTCATGTGTACCTCGTATTCACTTCAAAAGAACGTAAATGCGACTATTGCTTGCTAGGAAATAGCGTTTGCAGAAGTCTACGTATCGTAGCAATAGCGTTCTAATGCTTCTTAAAACGCGATATCGCATCTCTCTTCTATGTTTCATGATAAGATATAATATTAATTGCGAAGTGTCATGTACACCTCGCATTCACTTCAAAGGAATGTAAATGCGACACTTCCATGCTAGGAAATAGCGTCTGCAGATGTCTACGCGTCGAGGCAACAGTGTTCTAATGCTTCTTAAAACGCGATATCGCATCTCACTTCTATGTTTCATGATAAGATATAATATTCATTGCGAAGTGTCATGTATACCTTGTATTCACTTCAAAAGAATGTAAATGCGACTATTGCTTGCTAGGAAATAGCATTTGCAGATATCTACGTATCGTAGCGATAGAGTTCTAATGCTACTTAAATCGCGATATCGCCTCTCATTTCTATGTTTCGTGATAAGATATAATATTCATTGCGAAGTGTCATGATACACCTCGTATTCACTTCAAAGGAATGTAAATGCGACACTTCCATGCTAGGAAATAGCGTCTGCAGATGTCTACGCGTCGAGGCAATAGAGTTCTAATGCTTCTTAAAACGCGATATCGCATCTCACTTCTATGTTTCATGATAAGATATAATATTCATTGCAAAGTGTCATGTATACCTCGTATTCGCTTCAAAAGAATGTAAATCCGACTATTCCTTGCTAGGAAATAGCGTTTGCAGATATCTCCGCATCAAGGCAATAGTGTTCTAATGCTTCTTAAAACGCGATATCGCATCTCACTTTTATGTTTCATGATGAGATACAATATTCATTGCGAAGAGTCATGTATACCTCATATTCACTTCAAAAGATTGTAAATGCCATAATTCCATACTAGGAAATAGCGTTTGCAGATGCCTACGCATCGAAGCAATAGAGTTGTAGTGCTTCTCAAAACGCGAAATTGCATCCCATTTCTATGCTTCATGATAAGATATAATATTCATTGCGAAGTGTCATGTATACCTCGTATTCACTCCAAACGAATGTAAATGCGACACTTCCTAGCTAGGAAATAGCGTATTCAGATGTCTACGTATCGTAGCAATAGAGTTCTAATGCTTCATAAATCGCGATTTCGCATCTCATTTCTATGTTTCGTGATAAGATATAATATTCATTGAGAAGTGTCATGTATACCTCGTATTCACGTCAAAAGAATGAAAATGCTACTATTGCTTGCTAGGAAATAGCGTTTGCAGATGTGTACGTATCGTAGCAATAGCGTTCTAATGCTACTTAAATCGCAATATCACATCTCGTTTATATGTTTCGTGATAAGATATAATATTCATTGCGAAGTGTCATGTGTACCTCGTATTCACTTCAAAAGAACGTAAGTGCGACTATTGCTTGCTAGGAAATAGCGTTTGCAGAAGTCTACGTATCGTAGCAATAGCGTTCTAATGCTTCATAAATCGCGATTTCGCATCTCATTTCTATGTTTCGTGATAAGATATAATATTCTTGCGAAGTGTCATGTATACCTCGTATTCACTTCAAAGTAATGTAAATGCGACTATTGCTTGCTAGGAAATAGCGTTTGCAGATGTGTACGTATCGTAGCAAAAGCGTTCTAATGCTACTTAAATCGCAATATCACATCTCGTTTATATGTTTCGTGATAAGATATAATATTCATTGCGAAGTGTCATGTATACCTCGTATTCACGTCAAAAGAATGTAAATGCGACTATTGCTTGCTAGGAAATAGCGTTTGCAGATGTCTACGTATCGTAGCAATAGAGTTCTAATGCCTCTTAAAACGCGATATCGCATCTCATTTCTATGCATCATGATAAGATATAATATTCATTGCGAAGTGTCATGTATACCTCGTATTCACTTCAAAAGAATGTAAATGCTACTATTTCTTGCTAGGAAATAGCGTTTGCAGATGTCTACGTATCGTAGCAATAGAGTTCTAATGCTTCTTAAAACGCGATATCGCATCTAACTTCTATGCTTCATGATAAGATACATTATTCTTTGCGAAGTGTCATGTATACCTCGTATTCACTTCAAAAGAATGTAAATGCGACTATTGCTTGCTAGGAAATAGCATTTGCAGATGTCTACGTATTGTAGCGATAGAGTTCTAATGCTACTTAAATCGCGATATCGCCTCTCATTTCTATGTTTCGTGATAAGATATAATATTCATTGCGAAGTGTCATGAAACACCTCGTATTCACTTCAAAGGAATGTAAATGCGACACGACCATGCTAGGAAATATCATTTGCAGATGTCTACGTATCGTAGCGATAGAGTTCTAATGCTACTTAAATCGCGATATCGCCTCCCATTTCTATATTTCGTGATAAGATATAATATTCATTGCGAAGTGTCATGTACACCTCGTATTCACTTCAAAAGAATGTAAATGCGACTAATGCTTGCTAGGAAATAGCGTTTGCAGATGTCTACGTATCGTAGCAATAGCGTTCTAATGCTACTTAAATCGCGATATCGCATCTCATTTATATGTTTCGTGATAAGATATAATATTCATTACGAAGTGTCGTGTATACCCCGTATTCACTTCAAAAGAATGTAAGTGCGACACTTCCTAGCTAGGAAATAGCGTATTCAGATGTCTACGTATCGTAGCAATAGAGTTCTAATGCTTCATAAATCGCGATTTCGCATCTCATTTCTATGTTTCGTGATAAGATATAATATTCATTGAGAACTGTCATGTATACCTCGTATTCACGTCAAAAGAATGAAAATGCTACTATTGCTTGCTAGGAAATAGCGCCTGCAGATGTCTACGTATCGTAGCAATAGAGTTCTAATGCTACTTAAATCGCGATATCAAATCTCGTCTATATGTTTCGTGATGAGATATAATATTCATTGCGAAGTGTCATGTATACCTCGTATTCACTTCAAAAGAATGTAAATGCGACTATTGCTTGCTAGGAAATAGCGTTTGCAGAAGTCTACGTATCGTAGCAATAGCGTTCTAATGCTACTTAAATCGCGATATCGCATCTCATTTCTATGTTTCATGATAAGATATAATATTCATTGTGCAGTGTTATGTATACCTCGTATTCACTTCAAAAGAATGTAAATGCGACACCTACTTGCTAGGACGTAGTTTTTCAGATGTCTACATATCGAAGCAATAGAGTTCTAATGCTTCTTAAATCGTCATACCGCATCTCATTTCTATGTTTCATGATAAGATACAATATTCATTGCGAAGTGTCATGTATACCTCGTATTCCTTTGAAAAGAATGTAAATGCGACACTTCCTTGCTAGGAAGTAGCGTTTACAGATGTCTACGTATCGAACCAATAGACTTCTAATGCTTCTCAAAACGCGATATTGCTTCTCATTTATATGTTTCGTGATAAGATATAATATTCATTGCGAAGTGTCGTGTATACCCCGTATTCACTTCAAAAGAATGTAAGTGCGACACTTCCATGCTAGGAAATAGCGTTTGCAGATGTCTCCGCATCGAGGCCATAGAGTTCTAATGCTTCTTAAAACGCGATATCGCATCTCTCTTCTATGTTTCATGATAAGATATAATATTCATTGCGAAGTGTCATGTATACCTCGTATTCACTTCAAAAGAATGTAAATGCGACTATTGCTTGCTAGGAAGTAGCATTTGCAGATGTCTACGTATCGTAGCGATAGAGTTCTAATGCTACTTAAATCGCGATATCGCCTCCCATTTCTATGTTTCGTGATAAGATATAATATTCATTGCGAAGTGTCATGTACACCTCGTATTCACTTCAAAAGAATGTAAATGCGACTAATGCTTGCTAGGAAATAGTGTTTGCAGATGTCTACGTATCGTAGCAATAGCGTTCTAATGCTACTTAAATCGCGATATCGCATCTCATTTATATGTTTCGTGATAAGATATAATATTCATTGCGAAGTGTCGTGTATACCCCGTATTCACTTCAAAAGAATGTAAGTGCGACACTTCCTTGCTAGGAAATAGCGTTTGCAGAAGTCTCTGTATCGATGCAATAGAGTTCTAATGCTTCTTAAATCGCGATATCGCATATCATTTCTATGTTTCGTGGTAAGATATAATATTAATTCGGGAATGTTATGTATACCTCGTATTCCCTTCAAAAGGATGTAAGTGCGACACTTCCTTCCTTGGAAATAGTGTTTCCAGATCTCTACCTATCGAAGCAATGGAGTTCTAATGCTTCTTGAAACGCGATATGGTATCTCAGTTCTATGTTGCATGATAAGATGTAATATTTATTGCGAAGTGTTATGTATACCTCGTATACACTTCAATTAAATTTAAATGCCACACTTCCTTGCTACGAAAAGCGTTTCCAGATTTCTATGTATCGAAGCAATAGAGTTCTGATGCTCCTTAAAACGCGATATCGCATCTCATTTGTATGTTTCATGATAACATATAGTATTCATTCCGAAGTGTTATGTACACCTCGTCTACACTTCAAAAGAATGTAAGTGCCACACCTCCATTCTAGGAAATGCGTTTCCAGATATCTACGTATAGAACCAATAGTGTTCCAATATTTCTTAAAACGCGATATAGAATCTCGTTTCTATGTTCCATGATATGATATAGTATTCATTACAAAGTGTTATGTATAGCTCGTCTACACATCAAAAGAATGTAAATGCCACAATTCCTTGCTAGGAAATGCGTTTCCAGATGTCTACGTATCAAAGCATTAGAGTTCTAATGCGTCTTAAAACGCGATATCGCGTCTCAATTCTATGTTTCACGATATGATATAAAATTCATTGTGAAGTGTCATGTATACCTCGTCTACACATCAAAAGAATGTAACTGCCACATTTCCTTCCTAGGTAATAGCGTTTCCAGATTTCTACGTATCGAAGCAATACAGTTCTAATGTTCCTTTAAACGCGATATCGCTTCTCAATTCTATGTTGCATGATAAGCTTTAATATTCACAGCGAAGTGTTATGTATACCTCGTCTACACATCAAACGAATGTAAATGACACATTTCCTTGCTAGGAAATAGCGTTTCCAGATTTCTACGTATCGAAGCTATAGGATTGTAATGCTTCTTCAAACGCGACATCGCATCTCAGTTCTATGTATCACGATAAGATATAATATTCATTGCGAAGAGATATGTATACCTCGTCTACACTTGAAAAGAATGTAAATTCCACACCTCCTTTCTAGGAAATGCGTTTCCAGACGTCTACGTATCGAAGCAACAGAGTTCTTATGCTTCTTAAAAAGCGATATCGCATCGCAGTTCTATGTTTCATGATAAGATATAATTATTCATTTGCGAAGTGTTATGTATACCTCGTCTACATTTCCAAAGAATGTAAATGTCACACATCCTTGCTAGGAAATATCGTTTCCAGATGCCTACATATCGAAGCAATAGAGTTGTATTGCTTCTTAAAACGCGATAACGCATTATGTTTTGTGTTTCACGTAAGATATAATATTCATTGTGAAGTGTTAGGTATACCTCGAATACACTTCAAAAGAATGTAAATGCCACACTTCCTTGCTAGGTAATGCGTTTCCAGATTTCTACGTATCGAAGCAATAGAGTTCTGATACTTCCTAAAACGCGATATAGCGTCTCATCTGTATGTTTCATGATAAGATATAATATTCATTCCGAAGTGTTATGTACACCTCGTCTACACTTCAAAAGAATGTATGTGCCACACCTCCTTTCTAGGAAATGCGTTTCCAGATATCTACGTATAGAACTAATTGAGTTCCAATATTTCTTAAAACGCGATATAGAATCCCGTTTCTGTGTTCCATGATATGATATAGTATTCATTACGAAGTGTTATGTATAGCTCGTCAACACTTCAAAAGCATGAAAGTGCCACACCACCTTTCTAGGAAATGCGTTTCAGATATCTACGTATAGAACCAATAGTGTACCAATATTTCTTAAAACGCGATATAGAATCTCGTTTCTATGTTCCATGATATGATATAGTATTCATTACGAAGTGTTATCTATAGCTCTTCAACACTTCAAAAGCATGTAAATGCCACACTTCCTTGCTAGGAAATGGGTTTCCAGATGTCTACGTATGGAAGCATTAGAGTTCTAATGCGTCTTAAAACGCGATATCGCATCGCAGTTCTATGTTTCATGATAAGATATAATTATTCATTGCGAAGTGTTATGTATACCTCCTCTACATTCCAAAGGAATGTAAATGTTACACTTCCTTGCTGGGCAATAGCGTTCCCAGATGTCTACGTATCGAAGCAATACAGGTTTATTGCGTCTCAAAACGCGATATCGCTTCCTATTTCTATGTTTCGTGATAAGATGTAATATTCATTGCGTAGTGTTATGCATACTTTGACTACACTTCAAAAGAATGTGAATGCCACACTTTCTTGCCAGAAAGTAGCGTATGCAGATATCTACCTATCGAAGCAGTGGAGTTCTATTGCTTCTTAGAACGCGATGTCGCATCGCAATTCTATGTTTCATGATATAATACAAGATTCATTACGAAGTGTTATTTATACCTCGTCTACACTTCAAAAGAATGTAAATGCACACTGCCTTGCTAGGAAATGCATTTCCAGATGTCTACATATCGAAGAAATGGAGATCTAATGCTTCTTAAAACTCGATACCGCATCTCATTTCTATGTTTCATGGTAAGATATAATATTCATCGGGACGTGTTGCATACATCGTCTACACTTCAAAGAAATGAAAATGCCACGCATTTTTGCTAGGAAATGCGTTTCCAGATGACTACGTATCGAAGCAATGGAGTTCTAATGCTTCCAAAACGCGATATCGCATCTCATGTATGTTTCATGATAAGATATAATATTCATTGCGAAGTGTTATGTATACCTCGTCTACACTTCAAAAGAATGCAAATGCCACACTTCTTGGCTAGGAAATTGCGTTTCTAGATGTCTACGCATCGAAGCAATAGATTTCTAACTCTTTATAAAACGCGATATCGCATATCAGTTCTAAGTCACATGATAAGATGTAATTTCAATGCAACGCGTTATGTATATCTCCTCTACACTTCAAATGAATGTAAATGCATCATTTCCTTGCTACGGAATTTTGTTTCTATATCTGAAGGTTTTGAAGCAATAGAGTTCTAATGCTTCGTAAAACGCGGCTGCGCATCTTACTTCTATATTTCATGATAAGATGTAATATTCATAGCATCGCGTTATGTTTATCTGCTTCTGCACATGAATTGAGTGTGAACCCTACACTTTCTTGCCCGGGGATAGCGTTTCTAGATGTCCAGGTGCCGAAGCATTTAATTTGTTATGCTTCATGCACCTCAATATCGCATTTCATATAAACAGTTCAAAGTAAGTTAGAAGGTTGTAAAGCTCTATGCATCGCATTATGCTTATCAGCTGTTGTGCTTTATAATGCTCTGGGATGTGAGAAGGTCCTCAACCATCCTTAACCCCTAAAGAGAAGTCAAAAGTCCAGCGGCCCTGCAGGTGGGCCATGGGAGCGCGCAACGCAATTTAAATGATCAGGAGGATCCCCTCGGGGACACCCAAGGGGGCGAGAAGAGGAAATCGCCGAAATCCACTGATCGATGGACCCGAACAATACCGAAGCCTACAGCCCACTCCACCAAGGAGCCCCGAGGAGGATGCAGGAGACCCGAGGACCACCAGCGAATTCAAGGAACCTGAAGAAGAGAACGTGAGAACTTATTCACTAAAGCGTCCCATTTCTTGTGTCGCATATTGTATATTGTATCTTATATCGTGAAGCGAGTTATGATACCCGGTAATTTGCGGCGTGTTGCGTAGTTTCCCGTAGCCCTTGTTAGTTAAACCCACGTGGAGACCATAAGTAAACATGCCGTGACTTCAGTATCTCGCGACCTGAGTGTGTGTACTTGGCTAGGCGTAGTCGAGAAGAGGAGCATTTCGAAGTTTCAAGGGTTGTTCCGCTCCAGGGTTCTCGGGGTCGTGTAGTCTATCCCTTTGCTACTTTCTGAGCAGCTGGCGCCCAAGAAAAGTTGTACGTGAGCGGATACCTTGGAACCATAGATTGCTTTAGATTAAAGTACGTTTTACACCTTAAAGCATTTAGATAATTAACCCCTTCGAGTTTCCCTGACTTACTATATATAGGTTTCCATCACAACTAATAGGAACCATCACTTTACCTAGATATATAGAACACACACAGTTTTAAACGTAGAATTGAGAATTTGAGAACTTACTTTGAAACGTTAGTAGTGAGGAATTCCATCGGATTTCATAGAAATTCAGAACTTACTTGCTATGAAACATAGGCAGATAAGGGCCATCGCGTTGCTTAGAACTTTAGAACTTGCTTACTTCAACAAAGATTTCTATTGGCTTCGTCCGTTCTTTTAGAAGAGTTTTTGATAAACCACATACTTTTCACGCTTCTGATATCTTTGAAAGTTCGCGAGATGTAATCGTTTAAGTTTTAAAATGATTACTTAGTGTGGATTATTATTTAGTAACTCGCTCATAAACGAGTCTGCATAGGATTTAATCCATAAGTTTTTAAGCCTGGAATTTATGCAGTTATTTGTTATTCACTTATTGCTCAAACGACAAAGATTCTGACCACTTCAAAATGGTTGACTTTCATCAATTTTCTTAAAAATTGAAATACTGCCCAACTGCTTGCATTAAAGACTGTAATTAAAGCTTTCGAAACATTTTACCTCTTATAGATGAATTCTGGAATTGAAATTGAATGTTTGACTTTTCTAGCTCCTGTTTAGACATCTTTCTATTGGAATGTTCAAGTATTTTTCATATTCGTAATTATTAAAAATGTTTTACTTGATTCTTTTATTTAATATTTAGAATTTTCTGAGAAATATCTTTTATCGTAATGAACTATATAATTGCAATTATAATTCTTTATGAAGTAATAATAACAGAAAGGTATGTATCCATTCTTGTAGTTTTGTAAAAAGTATTTAATCTTACTATCTAAAATGAAACATTGAGATCTGTTTACAATCTAATGGAAATTAATTACCTTTTGATTCAAATTCACAATGATAATCTTCCATAGTTCAACAATTTTGTGAGCTGTCCTCAGGAATCCGCAGCTCAGTACTTATATAAAATGAACGACACAAAGAACAGCCTGACCAAACGTATTCGAACCGATTTTTCAATACTAATCTTATCATGTTTAACTTATGCTACAAACTATTGAAATGCCCTTCGAAAAGTGTTTATTCACAGTGAAGTAAACGGTAAGTATTACGCCTTGCACCACTGTTCACAATACGTATGTTTCATTTACTATCAAAACCGTGAGTATTATCGCCTTTCTTTACTTTTTGTAACCTTCAATGCCTTCATGTTACAGATCGTTAAACTTGCTTTAAAATGCTCTATCGTATTACGGAAGAATGGACATACCAATTCATTTTAAAAAATGAAGGTAACCTTCATATGTCCAACATAACTCCACTTACAAAAAAACTATTTTCATCAACGGATGGCCCCTTTGTACTATGCAATTTTATATTAGCAAAAACTTCTATGAAACTTATAGTTTCGTGGATATCTGAGGTGCTACTTATTACTGCCCCACCCTGTATATTGTTATGGATGTGTCCAACAAGGCAACGATGAACAGAGTTAAATTTAATATTATGATGTTTATTATTTTACTCATAGTATATTTGTTTTTCTGGAATTTTGCCAAAAAACAATGTTTACGATGTCGACAGATGAATATATTTGCCTTAGAATTACAAGAGCCAACAATTTCGAAAGTAGAATATTACTTTATTTCGCTAACCGAATCATTGCAAACGTTAAGTAAAGTGCTTTGCCTTTCAAAACAGTCAGATGCAAATTACGATACAACGTTTCCAAGAAATGGTACGTGCCACTGTTCTTTAATTTCAGTTTATTTAATCAAAGGAAATTTAATTGAAATATCCGCAAAATTTGAGGACAAAAAGTTATTGTAATTTTACGCAACATATATGATGGTGATAAAGGATAAGTATACGGAACTGAAAATGAAAAGTAGCGAGCAGAAAAAGAAACTGATGGAGCTACAAAGTAGATTGATACATCCGTCAAACGATGATTCTAGGTTAATAAAATCTGTTAATCAAAGAACTATTGCAAAAATCAAGTATAATCAATATTACTTCTGCTCAAAGGCTATAATAGAATTGGACCGAAATGGGTACAAAACAGGCCATTATATCTATACGTTCTATTCTATGCAAAGGCAAATATTTCAAAGAGAAAAGATGTGTTACTTACAAATTACTTATGTTCCTAGATATCTCTATTAAAGCACCGAGATATAGCACACGGGCAACACGGCCGTGACAATGACACTATCAGCTCAACATAGCTACACGCGTGGTTGTGGCGTAGGCTGACATTTACTAATGGGGAAGCTGTTTCCATAAAAATTATAAGCAAATATGAAAAATAACTAAACTGTGCAATTTACTTATTTTGATTCCAAAATAGATACACCGGCACAAAACAAAGATATAAGAACTCGATTTTATTATTTTCTATAAACTAGCTCGATAGGGCGATTTTTTCCATAAAGTCGATAATTACTTTGTCATAAAAATATACACACTTATTTTATATATATTTTCTTCAATTTATTGTTGCAAATTCATGCAATTGAGGGTTACATTAAATACGATGACAGCATGTTATTTCAAAAATTACACAAGGCGAAGTTAGGGACGCAACAGCATGAATTTTTATTTTATAAGTAATATTTCTTTTATAATTAATATTTTTAGTCTATGATGGATTGAAAGAAATATATACGACTCGCTCAATAACTATAAATATAGGAAAACGACCATCAAAATGTCTATCAATACTCATATGCTGAACATCTACTGACATCTAACGGTTCTAATTTGTATGAAAGCACAGGTTCCCCATTGCCAAATGAGATCCTGCGTCATTGCTGAGGAGATTCATGAATGGAGCGATGATACGCGTGTCACCATGGTGCTGGTGCTGCGCGATTCGCTTGTCTAGAACGTGCTGGTAACACGTTCTGGCATTTTAGTTAACGAATCCGGTCACAGATGACTACGAATCAGTTGACACTCCTCGGAAGTGGCAATATAGTGCCGGCATGGTATCGCTACCATCTTGCCGTTTGTTATCTGGGATGCTTTTTAGTGCATTATTCGGAATTGAATTTGAACACATAGCTACTTAATCGCAAATTTGTATGTACTGTGACGTGGTGACGTCACAAGGCTCGCTCACCCCCCCCCCCCCCTGCTTCGGTTAGACTAGCTCGCAGATCACCACCCATGCGAGAAGCGCGACACGGACCATTGCGATAGCTGTATTTGCGAGGAGCGTGAAATACACGATGGTAGAACCTCCCCCCCCCCCGTTCGTTCCTCTCTCTCCGTTCGACGGATAAGACTGGCGAGCTGATGGAAGAAGCGACCCATAAGACGCCTCTTCGGCGGATAATAAGACCGCAGGTTCGCGGAAGGGCTGTGCGCCGAGGTAGCGCGACGGGCTCGAAGGTGGAGGAGTCGGGAAGTGAGCAAGAAGAGACCCTGAAGCCCGAAGGATACGATCCAGAGCTCTGCAACGATAAGACCGCTGCCATAGTCCATGGAGACAAACAGGATGGTTCTCGGGTGTGAGAAGGACCTCTACCCCTCCCTTGAGCCCATGGAGAGGAAAACTCAAGATGCGCAGCGGAATTGCAGGTGAGCCGTGGAAAGCGCGGCGCGCGACACGCGCCGCAGTTCAAATAATCCAGAGGACCCCCTCTAGACACACCAGAGGGGGCGATCAGGGAAGATCGCCGAAATCCACCGATCGATGCCCCGAACAATACCGAAGCGTATGGCCCTACCCCATCAAGGAGCCCTAAGGAGGATCTAAGGGGATCCGAAGACCCCCAGCAAACCTATATAATGAGCTAGTCAGCACGAAGACAGCCTCTTATTCTTCTGAACGACTTAGCGACTACTTAGCGAGAGAGAGAGAGAGAGAGAGAGAGAGAGAGAGAGAGAGAGAGAGAGAGAGAGACGGACTGAACGAGATCCATACTTGTTGGAAACGAGAACGTGAGTCCTTATACGCTAAAGCGTCCCATTTGTTCCCTGCCGCAATTGTGATATCGCGTATTGTAATTTGTATTGTATAACGGGTGGTGATCCCCGGTCATTCGCGGCGTGTCGTATACCCTTTTGTAATACCGCGTCGAGGCAATCTAGAAAGAAGCCGTGAGTTCAGTATCCCGCGACCCTAATTTGCGCACTCGGCTAGAAGCAGTCGAGCGAAAGAGTATTTCGAAATTTCCAGGGTTATCTTGCACCGGGTTTCCCCGGGTTGCGTGGTTTATTAGTTTCTGCTACTTCTTGAGTAGCTGGCGCCCAAAAAGTCCCAACCTCGCAGCTTCGAAATACTTGCTGGATAGGAAATTTATTGCTCTGTACTTCGCGTTGCCGAAGCACGCGGATATTCTGTACCCCGATATAACCCCGGACTAAACTTCTGGATACCCCGTTATTATTGGTTCTATATGCCCTTTTCTTGCGGATTGTAACGGGAAAAACCGTCACAGTACTTAATTATACATGACTGCATAAGAAGGATGTCATATACTTTTATAATCAATGCGATATAAGAATATAAAACGATGAACTATCCACTCCCATCAGGAGTAAAAACAATGTTTGGTACGCAAAGTTCATTGCAAAATATAATCAAGCAGTTAATATATCAAATCACTGCACACAATAAATCACTGAATGTATAATGATATGAATAGTAAGAAAAACATATTTACCTGTTAGATGTTTATAAATTCAAATTTAAAAGTCCAAGTCACATTTAATATATTATTGTTTAACAAGGTGTTTTAATGTTGTTTCAAATAGGCGTGCAGAACTAGCTCGTACTTCTGTCAATGTAATTTCATTCGAAAAATACAAAGGATAAGAGGAAATATTCTCCAATATATAACATATATAAATCAACGGATGCAAGAGAGAACACTCGATCTCGGTGTAACGAGACCGGGGCGTCATCCTGCAGTAATCGTATAACGCCTGTTCCTAGATGGTGTAGAGAGTGAATGTGGAGGGTGAAAAGCATAAAATAACAACAATGTAACTAAAGAGAAAGAGAAAGAGAATATGTGGAAGCATTGCATTTATTAAGAGGAAATCCTAGAAATATCAAACAACAGATTATATACCATACTGTAAGGGTAAGGTACAACGAAATAGACGATATCGTGAGAGAAACTAAAAAAATCGAGAAACTTAAAAAGAAAATAATAATTTAGATTGAGCGAATTAATATCACTGATCCCGGCAAGCTTAATGGAAAACGCATAACGATGAATCGGTTAGAGTATAAGATAGATGTTGGTCGCGGTTTTAGTGGCCCTGGGAATCCTTTGCCCGCATCAGGGCAGGCAGTAGGATGGTGGAGAGCCTGCCCTCCTGTTGCTTGGATCTATAGAATTCACATTCTATTGTAGAGTAGAAGCAGATAATTATAATGCTTTTCATAGAAGATTACAGCTTACTTAATTCGAAACGTTGAAATGAGATGAGTCATGGCATTGTATAATGCATTAGTACTCTATTGTCTCGACATGTAGACACTACGAAGGGCAATCCTGTTGATTGGAGCTGTAGAATTTACATTCTTATGAAGTTTTAAAGCAGATAAGCATAGAGCTATGCATAAGAGATTACAGCATTCTTACTTTGAAACGATGAAATGGGATGCGCCAGCGCATTGCATGGAGAATTCTAATTCGATTGCTTTAACAGATAGACACTACGGAGCGCCATACCGTTGCATGGAATTATATAGTTCACATTCTATTGAAGACCTCTAACAGTTAAGCACAATGTTATGGATATATGATTACAGATTCTTTGCATTGAAACGTTGAAATGCGATGCGACATCGCGCTGATTGAAGTATTAGAAATGTCTTGCTTGGACACGTAGAGATCTGGAAACGATATTCTGTTGCAAGTAAGTATAGGATTCACATCCTTCTAAGGTCTAGATGCAGATAAATGTAACATATTGCATAGAACATTGCAATTTACCATGAATCATTGAAATGACTCGCGACATCGTGTTGAATGAAGCAATAGAACACTATTGCTCCGATAAGTAAGCAAATGGAAACGCAATTTCCTAGCAAGGAAGTGTCGCACTTACGTTTACTTATGGTGTAGACGAGGTATACATAACACTTCGCGATGAATATTATATCTTATCATGAAGCATAGAAATGAGATGCGATATCGCGTTCTGAGAAGCACTACAACTTTATTGCCACGATACGTAGGCATCTGCAGACGTCATTTCCTAGCAAGGAATAGTCGCATTTACATTCTTTTGAAGTGAATACGAGGTATACATGACTTTTCGCAATGAATATTGTTTCTTATCATGAAACATAGAAGTGAGATGCGATATCGCGATTTAAGTAGCATTAAAACTCTATTGCTACGATACGTAGACATCTAAATACGCTATTTGCCAGCAAGGAAGTGTCGCATTTACATTCGTTTGGAGTGAATACGAGGTATACATGACACTTCGCAATGAATATTATATCAGATCACGAAACATAGAAATGGAATGCGACATCTCGTTTTAAGAAGCATTAGGACTCTATTGCCTCAATGCGGAGATATCTGCAGGGGCTATTTCCTAGCATGGAAATGTCGCATTTAGATTCTTTTGAAGTGAATTCGAGATATACATGACACTTCGGAATGAATACTATAACTTATCACAAAACATGGAAACGAGATGCGATATCGCGATCGAAGCAGCATTAGAACTCTATTGCTACGATACGTAGGTATCTGCAAACTTTATTTCCTAGCAACGAATAGTCGCATTTACATTCTTTTGAAGTGAATACGAGGTATACATGACACTTCACAATGAATATTATATTTTATCATGAATCATAGAAGTGAGATGCGATATCGCGTTTTAAGAAGCATTAGAACCTTATTGCCTCGACGCGTAGACATCTGAATACGCTATTTCCTAGCAAGGAAGTGTCGCATTTACATTCGTTTGGAGTGGATACGTGGTATACACGACACATCGCAATGAATATTATATCTTATCATGAAGCATAGAAATGAGATGCGATATCGCGTTTTGAGAAGCATTAGAAACCTATTGCTGCGATACGTAGGCACCTGCAGACGCTATTTCCTAGCAAGGAAGATTCGCATTTTCATTCTTTTGAAGTGAATACGAGGTATACATGACACTTCGCAAAGAACAATATATCTTATCACGAAACATAGAAATGAGATGCTATATCGCGATCTAAGAAGCATTAGAACTCTATTTCTACGATACGTGGACATCTGCAAACGCTATTTCCTAGCAAGCAAAAGTCGCATTTACTTTCTTTTGAAGTGAATACGAGGTATACATGACACTTCGCAATGAATATTATATCTTATCATGAAACATAGAAGTGAGATGCGATATCGCGTTTTAAGAAGCATTAGAGCTCTATTGCTACGATACGTAGAGATCTGAATAAGCTATTTCCTAGCAAGGAAGTGTCGCATTTACATTCATTTGGAGAGAAGAGAAGGTATACATGACACTTCGCAATGAATATTATATCTTATCATGAAACATAGAAATTAGGTGTCATATCGCGATTGAAGTAGCATTAGAACGCTATCGCTACGATACGTAGACATCTGCAAACGCTATTTCCTAGCAAGCAATAGTCGCATTTACATTCTTTTGAAGTGAATACGAGATATACATGACACTTCGCAATGAATATTATATCTTATCATGAAACATAGAAGAGAGATGCGATATCGAGTTTTAAGAAGCATCAGAACACTATCGCCACGATGCGTAGACATCTGCAGACGCTATTTCCTAGCAAGGAAGTGTCGCATTTACATTCGTTTGGAGTGAATAGGAGGTATGCATGACACTTCGCTATGAATATTATATCTTATCACGAAACATAGAAATGAGATGCGACATCTCGTTTTAAGAAGCATTAGGACTCTATTGCCTCAATGCGGAGATATCTGCAAGGGCTATTTCCTAGCATGGAAATGTCGCATTTAGATTCTTTTGAAGTGAATTCGAGGTATACATGACACTTCGGAATGAATATTATAACTTATCACGAAACATAGAAATGAGATGCGATATCGCGATCTAAGCAGCATTGGAACTCTATTGCTACGATACGCAGACATCTGAATACGCTATTTCCTAGCAAGGAAGTGTCGCATTTACATTCGTTTGGAGTGAATACGTGGTATACATGACACTTCGCAATGAATATTATATCTTATCATGAAGCATAGAAATGAGATGCGATATCGCGTTTTGAGAACCATTAGAACCCTATTGCTACGGTACGTAGGCATCTGCAAGCGCCATTTCCTAGCAAGGAATAGTCGCATTTAGTTTCTTTTGAAGTGAATACGAGGTGTACATGACACTTCACAATGAATATTATATCTTATCACGAAACATAGAAGAGAGATGCGATATCGCGTTTTAAGAAGCATTAGGACACTATTGCCTCGACGCGTAGACATCTGCAGACGCTATTTCCTAGCATGGAAGTGTCGCATTTACATTCTTTTGTAGTGAATACGAGGTGTACATGACACTTCGCAATGAATATTATATCTGATCACGAAACATAGAAGAGAGATGCGATATCCCGTTGTAAGAAGCATAAGAACTCTATGGCCTCGATGCGGAGACTTCTGCAAACGCTATTTCGTAGCATGGAAGTGTCGCACTTACATTCTTTTGAAGTGAATACGAGGTATACATGAGACTTCGCAATGAATATTATATCTCATCACGAAACATATAAATGTGATGCGATATCGCGATTTAAGTAGCATTAGAACTCTATTGCTACGCTACATAGACATCTGCAAACGCTATTTCCTAGCAAGCAATAGTCGCATTTACATTCTTTTGAATTTAATATGAGGTATACATGACACATCGCAATGAATATTATATATTATCATGAAACATAGAAATGAAATGCGATATCGCGTTCTAAGAAGCATTAGAACTCTATTTCTACGATACGTAGACATCTGCAAACGCTATTTCCTAGCATGGAAGTGTCGCATTTACGTTCTTTAGAATTGAATACGAGGTATACATGACACTTCGCAATGAATATTACACCTTATCATGAAACATAGGAATGAGATGCGATATCGCTATTTCAGAAGCATTAGAACTCTATTGCTTCGATACATAGACATCTGCAAACGCTATATCCTAGCAAGGAAGTGTCGCATTTACATTCTTTTGAAGTGAATACGAGGTATTCATAACACTCCACAATGAATATTATATCATATCATGAAACATAGGAATGAGATGCGATATCGCGTCTTGAGAAGCACTAGAACTCTTTTGCTACGATATGTAAACTTCTGGAAACGCTATTTCCTAGCAAGGAAGTGTCGCATTTACATTCTTTTGAAGTGAATACGAGGTATACCTAAGTCTCCACAATGAATATTATATCTTATCATGAAACATAGAAATGATTTGCGATATCGCGTTTTAAAAAGCGTTAGAACTCTAATGCTACTATACGTAGACATCTGCAAACGCTACTTACAAGCAAGGGTGTGTCGCATTTAGATTCTTTCGATGTGAATACGCGGTATACATAGCACTCCACAATGAAAATTTTACCTTATCATGAAACATAGAAATAATTAGCGATATCGCGTTTTAAGAAGCATTAGAACACTATTGCTACGATACGTAGACATCTGGAAACGCTATTCCCTAGCAAGGAAGTGTCGCATTTACATTCTAATGAAGGGAATACGAGGTATACATGACACCTCGCAATGAATTTTATATCTTATCATGAAACAAAGAAATGAAATGCGATATCGCGTTTTAAGAAGCGTTAGAACTCTGTTGCTTCGATACGGTGACATCTGCAAACGCAATTTCCTAGCAAGGAAGTGTCGCATTTACATTCTTTTGAAGTGCATACTCGGTATACGTGACACCTCGCAATGAAAATTACATCTTATCACGAAACATAGGAATGAGTTGTGATAACGCGATTTAAGTAGCATTAGAACTCTATTGCTACGATAAGTAGACATCTGCAAACGCTATTTCCTAGCAAGGAAGTGTCGCATTTACATTCTTTTGAAGTGCATACTCGGTATACGTGACACCTCGCAAAGAAAATTACATCTTATCAAGAAACATAGGAATGAGTTGCGATAACGCGATTTAAGTAGCATTAGAACTCTATTGCTACGACAAGTAGACATCTGCAAACGCTATTTCCTAGCAAGGAAGTGTCGCATTTACATTCTTTTGAAGTGCATACTCGGTATACGTGACACCTCACAATGAAAATTACATCTTATCAAGAAACATAGGAATCAGTTGCGATAACGCGATTTAAGTAGCATTAGAACTCTATTGCTACGATACGTAGACATCTGCAAACGCTATTTCCTAGCAAAGAAGTGTCGCATTTACATTCTTTTGGTGTGAATACGAGGTATACATCACACTTCACAATGAATATTATATCTTATCATGAAACATAGGAATGGGATGCGACATCGCGTTTTAAGATGTGTTAGAACTCTTTTGCTACGATACGTAGACATCCGGAAGCGCTATTCCCTAGCACGGAAGTGTCGCATTTACATTCTTTTGAAGTGAATACGAGGTATACCTACGTCTCCACAATGAATATTATATCTTATCGTGATACGTAGAAATGAAATGTGATTTCGCGTTTTAAGATGCGTTAGAAGTCCAATGCAACGACACGTAGACATCTGCAAACGCTACTTCCAAGCAAGGAAGTGTCGCAGTTACATTCTTTTGAAGTGAAAACGAGGTATACATGACACTTCGCAATGAATATAATACCTTTTCATGAAACGTAGAATTGAAATGCGATATCCCGTTTTAAGAAGCGTTAGAATTCTAATGCTTCGATACGGTGACATCAACAAACGCAATTTCCTAGCAGGGAAGTGTCGCATTTACATTCTTTTGAAGTGAATACGAGGTACACATAACACTCCACTATGAATTTTATATCTTATCATGAAACGTAGAAATGAAATTGCGATATCGCGTTTTAAGAAGCGTTAGAAGCCTATTGCTACGACACGTAGACATCTGCAAACGCTACTTCCAAGCAAGGAAGTGTCGCATTTACATTCTTTTGAAGTGAATACGAGGTATGCATGACAATTCGCAATGATTATTATATCTTATCATGAAACAAAGAGAAAAGATGCTATATCGCGTCTTGAGAAGCACTAGAACTCTACTGCTACGACACGTAGACATCTGCAAACGCTACTTCGAAGCAAGGAAGTGTCGCATTTACATTCTTTTGAAGTGAATACGAGGTATTCATGACACTTCGCAATGAATATTATTTCTTATCATGAAACATAGAATTGAGATGCGATATCGCGATTTAAAAAGCAATAGATCTCTATTGCTTCGATACGGAGACATCTGCAAACGCAGTTTCTTAGCAAGGAAATGTCGCATTTACATTCTTTTGAAGTGAATACGAGGTATACCTACGTCTCCACAATGAATATTATATCTTATCATGAAACATAGAAATGAGATGCGATATCGCGATTTAAAGTGCATTAGAACTTTATTGCTACGATACGTAGACATCTGCAAACGCTATTTCCTAGCAAAGAAGTGTCGCATTTACATTCTTTTGAAGTGAATACGAGGTATACATAACACTGCACAATGAATATTAAATCTTGTCATGAAACATAGAAATGAGATGCGATATGGCGATTTAGGAAGCATTAGAACTCTATTGCTTCGATATGTAGACATATGCTAACACTATTTCCTAGCAAGGAAGTGTCGCAATTACATTCATTTGAAGTGTATGCGAGGTATACATCAAACTTCGCAATGAATATTATATCTTAACATGAAACATAGAAATGAGTTGCGATATCGCGTTTAAAGAAGCATTAGAACTCTATTGCTACGACACGTAGACATCTGCAAACGATATTTCCTAGGAAGGAAGAGTCGCATTCACATTCTTTTGAAGTGAATACGAGGTATACATAACACTCCACAATGAATATTATATTGAGTTGGCAACAAAGTAATTGCGGATTTCACTCGTAGATGGCTTCAGTTGAATTTCTGGGTTTGCGTTACAAATGTAAAACACATTTTGTTGTTTGATAGTTGCCAATTCAACTGTCAGTCAGTAAAAAAAGTTTTCTTATCGGTTGCGTAGTTTTCGTTTGGCCTTCGTTGAAAAATGGAGAATCAAAAGAATCATTTTCATCATATTTTGCTTTTTTATTTTCGCAAAGGGAAAAACGCATCGCAAGCTCATAAAAAGTTTTGTGCTGTTTATGGTGACGAAGCCTTAAAAGAACGGCAGTGTCAAAATTGCTTTACCAAATTTCGTTCTAGTAATTTTTCACTCATAGATGAAAAACGATCTGGTCGGCCAGTTGAAGTTGATGACGCCCTAATCAAAGCAATAATCAATTCGGATCGTCACAGTACAACACGTGAGATTGCAGAGAAGCTTCATGTATCACATACATGCATTGAAAATCACTTAGAACAACTTGGCGATGTTCAAAAACTTGATACATGGGTTCCTCACGAACTGAAAGAAACGCATTTAACGCAATGCTTTAACGGCTACGATTTGCTAAAGAATCGTAATGAAAATGATCCATTTCTAAAACGACTGATAACTGGCGATGAAAAGTGGGTTGTTTGCAACAATATCAAGCGAAAAAGATCATGGAGCAGGCCAGGTGAACCAACTCAAACAACATCAAATGCTGATATTCACCAAAAGAAGGTTTTGTCATCCGTTTGGTGGGATTTCAGAGGAATTGTCTACAATACTTTGTACTCTTACCGCCCAACCTAACAATCAATTCTGATGTCTACATTGAACAACAAATGAAATTAAACAATGCAATTGAAGAAAATCCGCCAGAATTGACAAATCGAAAAAGTGTTGTATTCCATCATGACAGTGGAAGGTCACAAACATTTTGGTCACTCGGCAAAAATTATTGGAGCTTGGTTGGGATGTTTTGCCACATCCACCATATAGTCCTGATCTTGCACCACCTGATTCCATTTTGTTTCGATTTTTACAAAACTCCTTGAATGATAAAAAATTCAATAAAAATGATGATGTTGTCAAATCGTACCTGATTCAGTTTTTTGCTAATAAAAACCAGAAGTTTTATGAACGCGGGATTATGATGCTGCCTGAAAGATGGCAAAAGATCACTGATCAAAATGGGCAATACATTACAGAATAAAGTTATTTAGTTCCATGAAAAACTGTCTTTGATTTAAAAAAAAAAAATCCGCAATTACTTAGTTGACAACCCAATATCTTATGACGAAACATAGAAATCAGATACGATACCGCGTTTTAAGAAGCACTAGAACTCTATTTCTTCGATACGTCGACATCTGCAAACGCTATTTCCTAGCAAGGAAGTGTCGCATTTACATTCATTTGAAGTGAATACGCGGTATACAAGACACTTGGAATGAATATTATATCTTATCATGAAACACAGAAGTGAGATGCGATATCGCGTTTTAAGAAGCATTAGAACTCTATTGCTACGATACGTAGACATCTGCAAACGCTATTTCCTAGCATGGAAGTGTCACATTTACATTCTTTTGAACTGAATACGAGATATACATGACACTTCCCAATGAATATCATATCTTATCATGAAACATAGGTATCAGGTGCTATATCGCGTTTTGAGAAGCATTAGAACTCTATTGCTAATATACGTAGACATCTGCAAACTCTATTTCCTAGGTAGCAAATGTCGCATTTACATTCCATTGAAGTGAACACGAGGTATACATGACACTTCGCAATGAATATTATATCTTATCATGAAACATAGAAATGAGAAGCGACATCTCGTTTTAAGATGCATTAGAACTCTATTGCTACGATACGAAGACATCTGCAAACGCTATGCTCTAGCAAGGAATAGTCGCATTTACATTCTTTTGATGTGAATACGAGGTATACATGACACTTCGGACTGAATATTATATCTTATAATGAAACATAGAAATGAGATGCGATATCGCGATCTAAGAAGCATTAGAACTCTATTGCCTCGACGCGTAGACATCTTCAGACGCTATTTCCTAGCATGGAAGTGTCGCACTTACATTCTTTTGAAGTGAATACGATGTATACATGACACTTCGCAATGAATATTATATCTTATCACGGAACATATAAATGAGATGCGATATCGAGATTTAAGTAGCATTAGAACTCTATTGCTACGATACGTAGACATCTGAATACGCCATTTCCTAGCAAGGAACTGTAGCATTTACATTCGTTTGGAGAGAATACGAGGTATACATGACACTTCGCAATGAATATTATATCTTATAATGAAACATAGAAGAGAGATGCGATATCGCGTTCTAAGAAGCATTAGAACACTATGGCCTCGATGCAGAGACATCTGTAAACGCTATTTCCTAGCATGGAAGTGTCGCACTTACATTCTTCTGAAGTGAATACGATGTATACATGACACATCGCAATGAATATTATATCTTATCACGAAACATATAAATAAGGTGTCATATCGCGATTTAAGTAGCATTAGAACGCTATTGCTACGATACGTAGACATCTGCAAACGCTATTTCCTAGCAAGGAAGATTCGCATTTACATTCTTTTGAAGTGAATACGAGGTACACATGACACTTCGCAATGAATATTATATCTTATCATGAAACATAGAAGTGAGATGCGATATCGCGTTTTAAGAAGCATTAGAACACTATCGCCTCGATGCGTAGACATCTGCCAACGCTATTTCCTAGAAGGGAAGTGTCGCATTTACACTCGTTTGATGTGTAGACGAGGTATACATGACACTCCACAATGAATATTATATCTTATCATGAAGCATAGAAATGAGATGCGATATCGCGTTTTAAGAAGCATTAGAAATCTATTGCTACGATACGTAGATATCTGCAGACGCTATTTCCTAGCAAGGAAGTGTCGCATTTGCATTTGTTTGGAGTGAATAGGAGGTATGCATGACACTTCGCAATGAATATTACATCTTATCACGAAACATAGAAATGAAATGCGACATCTCGTTTTAAGAAGCATTAGGACTCTATTGCCTCAATGCGGAGATATCTGCAAGGGCAATTTCCTAGCATGGAAATGTCGCATTTAGATTCTTTTGAAGTGAATTCGAGTTATACATGACACTTCGGAATGAATATTATAACTTATCACGAAACATAGAAATGAGATGCGATATCGCGATATAAGAAGCATTAGAACCTTATTGCCTCGACGCGTAGACATCTGCAGACGCTGTTTCCTAGCATGGAAGTGTCGCATTTACATTCTTTTGAAGTGAATACGAGGTATACATGACACTTCGCAATGAATATTATACCTTATCATGAAATTAAGGAATGAGATGCGATATCGCGTTTTAAGAAGCATTAGAACTCTATTGCTACGATACGTAAACATCTGTAAACGCTATTTACTAGCAAGGAAGTGTCGCATTTACATTCTTTTGAGGTGAATACGAGGTATACATGACACTTCGCAATGAATATAATATCTTATCATGAAACATAGAAATGAGATGCGATATCGCGTCTTAAGAAGCATCAGAACCCTATTGCCTCGATGTGGAGCTATCTGCAAACGCTATTTCCTAGCAAGCAATAGTCGCATTTACATTCTTTTAAAATGAATTCGAGGTTTACATGACACTTCGGAATGAATATTATAACTTATCACGAAACATAAAAATGAGATGCGATATCGCCATCTAAGAAGCATTAGAACTCTATTGCTACGATACGTAGACATCTGCAAACTCTATTTCCTAGGTAGCAAATGTCGCATTTACATTCCATTGAAGTGAACACGAGGTATACATGACACTTCGCAATGAATATTATATCTTATCATGAAACATAGAAATGAGAAGCGACATCTCGTTTTAAGATGCATTAGAACTCTATTGCTACGATACGAAGACATCTGCAAACGCTATTTCCTAGCATGGAAGTTTCGCATTTACATTCATTTGAAGTGAATACGAGATATACATGACACTCCGCCATGAACATTATATCTTATCATGAAACATAGAAGTGAGATGCGACATCTCGTTTTAAGAAGTATTAGAACTCTATTCTTTCGATACGTGGTCATCTGGAAACGCTATTTCCTAGCAAGGAAGTGTCGCATTTATATTCTTTTGAAGTGAATACGAGGTATACATAACACTCCATAATGAATATTATACCTTATCATGAAACATAGAAGTGTGATGCGATATCGCGTTTTACGAAGCATTAGAACTCTATTGCTACGATACGTAGACATCTGCAAACAAAATTTCCTAGCATGCAAGTGTCGCATTTACATACTTTTGAAGTGAATACGAGGTATACATGACACTTCGCAATGAATATTATATCTTATCATGAAACATAGAAGTGGGATGCGATATCGCGTTCTAAGAAGCATTAGAACTCTATCGCTACGATACGTAAACACCTGCGAACGCTATTTCCTAGCATGTAAGTGACGCATTTACATTCCATTGAAGTGAATACGAGGTATGCATGACACTTCGCAATGTATTTTATACCTTATCATGAAACATGGAATTGCGATGCGATATCGCGTTCTAGGAAGTATTAGAACTCTATTCTTACGATACGTAGACATCTGCAAACGCTATTTCCTAGCAACGAATAGTCGCATTTACAATCTTTTGAAGTGAATACGAGGTATACATGACACTTCGCAATGAATATTATACCTTATCATGAAATTTAGGAATGAGATGCGATATCGCGTTTTAAGAAGCATTAGAACTCTATTGCTACGATACGTAAATATCTGTAAACGCTATTTACTAGCAAGGAAGTGTCGCATTTACATTCTTTTGAAGTGAATACGAGGTATACATGACACTTCGCAATGAATATAATATCTTATCATGAAACATAGAAATGAGATGCGATATCGCGTCTTAAGAAGCATTAGAACCCTATTGCCTCGATGTGGAGCTATCTGCAAACGCTATTTCCTAGCAAGCAATAGTCGCATTTACATTCTTTTGAAATGAATTCGAGGTTTACATGACACTTCGGAATGAATATTATAACTTATCACGAAACATATAAATGAGATGCGATATCGAGATTTAAGTAGCATTAGAACTCTATTGCTACGATACGTAGACATCTGAATACGCCATTTCCTAGCAAGGAAGTGTCGCGTTTACATTCGTTTGGAGAGAATACGAGGTATACATGACACTTCGCAATGAATATTATATCTTATAATGAAACATAGAAGAGAGATGCGATATCGCGTTCTAAGAAGCATTAGAACTCTATCGCCTCGATGCGTAGACATCTGCCAACGCTATTTCCTAGGAGGGAAGTGTCGCATTTACACTCGTTTGATGTGTAGACGAGGAATACATAACACTCCACAATGAATATTATATCTTATCATGAAGCATAGAAATGAGATGCGATATCGTGTTTTAACAAGCATTAGGACACTATTGCCTCCACGCGTAGACATCTGCAGACGCTATTTCCTAGCATGGAAGTGTCGCATTTACATTCTTTTGTAGTGAATACGAGGTGTACATGACACTTCGCAATGAATATTATATCTGATCACGAAACATAGAAGAGAGATGCGATATCCCGTTGTAAGAAGCATTAGAACTCTATGGCCTCGATGCGGAGACATCTGCAAACGCTATTTCGTAGCATGGAAGTGTCGCACTTACATTCTTTTGAAGTGAATACAAGGTATGCATGACATTTCGCAATGAATATTATATCTTATCATTAAACATAGAAGTGAGATGCGATATCGCGTTTTAAGGAGCATTAGAACTCTATTGCTACGATACGTAGACATCTGCAAACAATATTTCCTAGCATGGAAGTGTCGCATTTACATTCCTTTGAAATGAATACGAGGTATACATAACACTCTACAATAAATATTATATCTTATCACGAAACATAGAAGTGAGATGCGATATCGCATATTAAGAAGCATTAGAACTCTATTGCTACGATACGTAGACATCTGCAAACGCTATTTCCTAGCATGGAAGTGTCTTATTTACATTCTTTTGACGTGAATACGAGGTATGCATGACACTTCGCAATGAATATTATATCTTATCATGAAACATAGAAAAAAGATGCGATATTGCGTCCTGAGAAGCACTAGAACTCTATTGCTACGATACATAGACATCTGGAAACGCTATTTCCTAGCAGGGAAGTGTCGCAATTTACATTCTTTTGAAGTGAATACGAGGTATTCATAACACTCCACAATGAATATTATATCATATCATGAAACATAGGAATGAGATGCGATATCGCGTCTTGAGAAGCACTAGAACTCTTTTGCTACGACTTGTAAACTTCTGGAAACGCTATTTCCTAGCAAGGAAGTTTCGCATTTACATTCTTTTGAAGTGAATACTAAGTCTCCACAATGAAAATTTTACCTTATCATGAAACACAGAAATAATTAGCGATATCGCGTTTTAAGAGGCATTAGAACATTATTGCTACGATACGTAGACATCTGCAAACGCTATTTCCTACCAAGGAAGTGTCGCATTTACATTCCTTTGAAGTGAATACGAAGTATACATGACACTTCGCAATGAATATTATATCTTATCATGAAACATAGAATTGAGATGCGATATCCCGTTTTAAGAAGCATTAGAACTCTAATGCTACGATACGTAAACATCTGGAAACGCTATTCCCTAGCAAGGAAGAGTCGCATTTACATTCTTTAGAAGTGAATACGAGGTATAGCTACGTCTCCACAATGAATATTATATCTAATAATGAAACATAGAAATGTGATGCGATATCGCGATTTAAAATGCATTAGAACTCTATTGCTACGATACGTAGACATCCGCAAACGCTATTTCCTAGCAAAGAAGTGTCGCATTTACATTCTTTTGGAGTGAATACGAGGTATACATCACACTTCACAATGAATATTATATCTTATCATGAAACATAGGAATGAGATGCGATATCGCGTTTTAAGATGCATTAGAACCCTTTTGCTACGATACGTAGACATCTGCAAACGCTATTTCCTAGCAAGGAAGTGTTGCATTTACATTCTTTGGAAGTGAATACGCGGTATACGACACACTTCGCAATGAATATTACATCTTATCACGAAACATAGAAATGAGATGCGATAACGCGATTTAAAAGCATTAGAAATCTTTTGCTACGATACGCAGACATCCGCAAACGCTATTTAATAGCAAGGAAGTGTCGCATTTACATTCTTTTGAAGTGAATACGAGGTATACATAACACTCCACAATGAATATTATATATTATTATGAAACATAGAAATGAGATGCGATATCGCGATTTAAGAAGCATTAGTACTCTATTGCTTCGATACGGAGGCATCTGCAAACGCTATTTGATAGGAAGGAAGTGTCGCATTTACATTCTTTTGAAGTGAATACGAGGTATACCTACGTCTCCACAATGAATATTGTATCTTATCATGAAACATAGAAATGAGATGCGATATCGCGATTTAAAATGCATTAGAACTTTATTGCTACGATACGTAGACATCTGCAAAGGCTATTTCCTAGCATGGAAGGGTCGTATTTACATTCTTTTGAAGTGAATACGAGGTATATATAACACTCCATAATAAATATTATATCTTATCATGAAACATAGCAGTGAGATGCGATATTGCGTTTTAGGAAGCATTAAAACTCTATTGCTACGATACGTAGACATCTGCAAAAGCTATTTCCTAGCATGGAAGGGTCGTACTTACATTCTTTTGAAGAGAATACGAGGTATATATAACTCTCCATAATAAATATTATATCTTATCATGAATCATAGCAGTGAGATTCGATATTGCGTTTTAGGAAGCATTAGAACTCTATTGCTACGATACGTAGACACCTGCGAACGCTATTTCCTAGTATGGAAGTGTCGCATTTACATTCTTTTGAAGTGAATACGAGATATACATAACACTTCGCAATGGATATTATATCTTATCATGAAACATAGAAATGAGATTCGATATCGCGTTTTAAGAAGCATTAGAACTCTATTGCTACGATACGTAGACATCTGCAAACGCTATTAAATAGCAAGGAAGTGTCGCGTTTACAATCTTTGAGGTGAATACGGGGTATACATGACACTTTGCAATGAATATTATATCTTATCATGAAACATAGAAATGAGATACGATATCGCGTTTTAAGAAGCACTAGAACTCTGTTGCTACGATGGGTAGACATCAGGAAACGCTTCTTCCTAGAGGGGAAGTGTCGCATTTACATTCATTTGAAGTGTAGACGAGGAATACACAACACCTCGCAAAGAATATTATATCTTATCATGAGACATAGAAATGAGATGCGATATCGCGTTTCAAGGTGCATTAGAACACTATTGCTTCGATACGTAACCATCTGCAAACGCTACTTCCTAGCAAGGAAGTGTCGCATTTACATTCATTTGAAGTGGAAGCGAGGTATACATAACACTGCCCAATGAATATTATCTCTCACCATGAAACATAGAAATGAGATGCGATTTCGCGGTTTAAGAAGAATTGGAACTCTATTGATTCGATACGTAGATATCTGGAAACGCTATTTCCTAGCAAGGAATTGTCGCATTTACATTCATTTGAAGTGTAGACGAGGAATACACAACACTTCGCAATGAATATTATATCTTATCATGAGACATAGAAATGTGATGCGATATCGCGTTTTAAGATGCATTAGAACCCTATTGCTATGATACATAGACATCTGCAAACGCTATCTCCCGGCAAGGAAGTGTTGCATTTGCATTCTTTTGAAGTGAATACGAAGTAGACATAGCACTCCGCAATGAATATTATATCTTATCACGGAACATAGAAATGAGATGCGATATGACGCTTTAAGAAGCATTTGAACTCTATTGCTTTGATACGTAGACATCAGGAAGCGGTTCTTCCTAGAAAGGAAGTGTCGCATTTACATTCATTTGAAGTGAATACGAGGTATACCTACGTCTTCACAATGAATATTATATCTGATCATGAAACATAGAACAGAGATGCGATATCGCTATTTATGAAGCATTAGAGCTCTATTGCTTCGATACGGAGACATCTGCAAACGCTATTTCCTGGCAAGGAAGTTTCGCATTTACATTCTTTTGAAGTGAATACGAGGTATACCTACGTCTCCACAATGAATATTCTATCTGATCATGAAACATAGAAATGACATGCGATATCGCAATTTAAAAAGCATTAGAACTCCATTGCTACGATACGTAGACATCTGCAAACTCCATTTGATAGCAGGGGAGTATCGCATTTACATTCCTTTGAAGAGAATACGAGGTATACATGACACTTCACAATGGATATTATATCTTAACGTAAAACATAGAAATGAGAAGCGAAATCGCGATTTAAGAAGCATTAGAATTCTATTGCTTCGATGCGGAGACATCTGCAAACGCTACTTGTTAGCAAGGAAGTTTCGCATTTACAATCGTTTGGAGTGAATACGTGCTATACATAACACTACACACAGATATATTATTCATTGTAATATATCTTATCATGAAACATGGGAATGAGGTGCTATATCGCGTTTTGAGAAGCATTAGAACTCTATTGCTAATATACGTAGACACCTGCAACCTCTATTTCCTAGCAAGGAAATGTCGTACTTACATTCTTTTGAACTGAATACGAGGTATACATGACACTTCGCAATGAATATTATATCTTATTATAAAATATAGAAATGAGATACGATATGGCGTTTCAAGAAGCATTAGAGCTCTATTTCTTCGATACGTAGATATCTGCTAACCTTATTTCCTAGGAAGGTAGTGTCGCATTTACATTCTTTTGAGGTGAATACGAGGTATCACGTCCGGTGAAACTATTTTCCGTTGCTCCGGAGGCTTTACGACACGAGCCTATTTTTCGGAAATAGAAATACGATGCCTGAACCTCACATTGAGGTGGCTAACGATCTAGAACTAGAGGTTTCGACCCCTCGGTAGGAGATCTCGAGTCAGAGTGTGTGCTCTGGTGCCGCGTCTCTGACCTCCTCGGTTCGCGGGACGCTACGGTCGCGAACGCTCGTGGTAGGGAGATCGCGGTCCCGCGAGTGGGGGACTCGCGTCTCGAGGCGGAGAGCGCCCGGTCCAGCGAGTGGGGACCCGCGGCTCGTGGTGGGGCTAGCGGCGCATGCCGCATGCCGGACGCATCTTACTTAGTGTAACTTAGATCTAGGAATTCTTATATATGCGTCATGATATGGTATGTATGTCCTAGCTTAGAAGTAATATATAGGTTCTAGCAGATACTGTTCCCCGAATTGGAAAAGACCCCCTTCAGGTGATGGGCTGCGGCTACGTCTTCCTGCTGGACGGAATCCTCGGTGCGAGGGAGATAGGGCTGCCCGTCCTTGGTGCGGGCGAGACAGGTATACTCAGTGGTGCGAGTGAGGCAGCGGAACTCGGTGTGAGTGAGCGCGTGCAGGTATGCGCGTGCGAACACTTACAGTTGCTGGTTCTGCAGGCGAGTTTGGCTGGTTGCATGCGTCCAGGGGTTAATGCTGGGGGGTGCGAGAAGGTTGATGGGTGGCAGGCGGTACGCCTGACGTCACAAAATGCGACACTTCCTCTCTAGGAAATTCAGTTCCCAATATATCTCTGTATCGAAGCTATAGAGTTCTAGTGCTTCTTAAAACGCAATATCGCATATCAGTTCTATGTCTCATGATAAGATATAATATTCATTGCGAAGTGTCATATGTACCTCGTATTCACTTCAAAAGAATGTAAATACGACACTTCCATGCTAGGAAATAGAGTCCGCAGATGTCTACGCATCGTAGCAATAGATTTCTAATGCTGCTTAAATCGCGATATAGCATCTCATTTATATGTTTCCTGATAAGATATTATATTCATTGCCAAGTGTCGTGTATACCTCGTATTCACTTCAAAAGAATGTAAGTGCCACACGTCCATGCTAGGAAATAGCGTTTGCAGATGCCTACATATCGTAGCAATAGAATTCTAATGCTACTTAAATCGCGATATCGCATCTCATTTATATGTTTCGTGATAAGATATAATATTCATTGCGAAGTGTCATGTATACCTCGTATTTACTCCAAACGAATGTAAATGCGACACTTCCTTGCTAGGAAATAGAGTATTCAGATGTCTACGTATCGTAGCAGTAGAGTTCTAATGCTACTTAAATCGTGATATCGCATCTCATTTCTATGTTTCGTGATAAGATATAATATTCATTGCGAAGTGTCATGTATACCTCGTATTTACTTCAACAGAATGTAAATGCGACTACTTCTTGCTAGGAGATAGCGTTTGCAGATGTCTCCGCATAGAGACCGTAGAGTTCTAATGCTTCTTAAAACGCGATATCGCATCCCTCTTCCGTGTTTCATGATAAGATACAATATGCATTGCGAAGTGTCATGTATACCTCGTATTCACTTCAAAAGAATGTAAATGCGACTACCGCTTGCTAGGAAATAGCGTATTCAGATGCCTACGTATCGTAGCAATAGAGTTCTAATGCTACTTAAATCGCGATATCGCATCACATTTCTATGTTTCGTGATAAGATATAATATTCATTGCGAATGGTCATGTATACCTTGTATACACTTCAAAAGAATGTAAGTGCGACACTTCCATGCTAGGAAATAGCGTTTGCTGTTGTCTCCGCATCGTTGCCATAGAGTTCTAATGCTTGTTAAAACGCGATATCGCATCTCTCTTCTATGTTTCATGATAAGATATAATATTCATTGCGAAGTATCATGTATACCTCGTATTCACTTCAAAAGAATGTAAGTGCGACACTTCCATCCTAGGAAATAGCGTTTGCAGATGTCTCCGCATAGAGGCCATAGAGTTCTAATGCTTCTTAAAACGCGATATCGTTTCTCTCCTCTATGTTTCATGATAAGATATAATATCCATTGCGAAGTGTCATGTATACCTCGTATTCACTTCAAAAGAATGTAAATGCGAATCTACCTTGCTCGGTAATAGCGTTTGCAGATGTCTACGTATCGTAGCAATAGCGTTCTAATGCTACTTAAATCGCGATATCGCATCTCATTTCTATGATTCATGATAAGATATAATATTCATTGCGAAGTGTCATGTATACCTCGCATTCACTTCAAAAGAATGTAAAGGCGACTATTCCTTGCTAGGAAATAGCGTATTCAGATGTCTACGTATCGTAGCAATAGAGTTCTAATGCTACTTAAATCGCGATATCGCATCTCATTTCTATGTTTTGTGATAAGATATAATATTCATTGCGAGGTGTCATGTACACCTCGTATTCACTTCAAAAGAATGTAAGAGCGACCCTTCCATGCTAGGAAATAGAGTTTGCTGATGTCTCCGCATCGATGCCATAGAGTACTAATGCTTCTTAGATCGCGATTACGCATCTCATTTCTATGTTTCGTGACAAGATATAATATTCATTCCCAAGTGTCATGTAGACCTCGAATTCACTTCAAAGAATGTAAATGCGGCACTTCCCTGCTAGGAAATAGCATATTCAGATGCCTACGTATCGTAGCAATGTAGTTCTAATGCTTCTCAAAACGCGTTATCGCATCTCATTTTTATGCTTCATGATAATATGTAATATTCATTGCGAAGTGTCATGTATACCTCGCATTCACTCCAAACAAATGTAAATGCGGCACTTCCATGCTTGGAAATAGCGTTTGCAGATGTCTACGTATCGAGGCAATAGTGCTCTAATGCTTCTTAAAACGCGATATCGCATCTCATTTCTATGTTTCATGATAAGATATAATATACATTCCGAAGTGTCATGTATACCTCGTATTCACTTCAAATGAATGTAAATGCGACACTTCCTTGCTAGGAAATAGCGTTTGCAGATGTCTACGTATCGAAGCAATAGAGTTATAATGTTCCTTATAACGAGATGTCGCATCGTATTCCTACGTTCTATGATAAGACATAATCTTCATTGCGAAGCGTCATGTATACATCGTATTCCTTTCAAAAGAATGTAAATGCGACACTTCCTTGCCAGGAAATAGCGTTTGCAGATGTCTACGTACGGAAGCAATAGAATTCTAATACTTCTTAAAAAGGGATATCGCAACTCAGTTATATGTTTCATGATAAGATATATTATTCATTGCCATGTGTCATGTATATCTCGCATACACTTCAAATGAATGTAAATGCCACACTTTCTTGCTAGGAAACAGCGTTTGCAGATGTCTATGTATCGAAGCAATAGAGCTCTAAAGCTTCTTAAAACACGATATCGCATCTCATTTCTATGTTTCATGATAAGATATAATATTCATTGCGAAGTGTCACTTATACCTCGTATTCACATCAAATGAATGTAAATGCGACACTTCCTTGCTAGGAAATAGCGTTTCCAGATGTCTACGAATCGAGGCAATAGTGCTTCTTAAAACTCGATATCGCATCTCATATCTATGTATCATGATAAGATATAATATCCATTCCGATGTGTCATGTATATCTCGTGTTCACTTCAAAAGAATGTAAATGCGACACTTCCATGATAGGATATAGCGTTTGTAGATGTCTCCTCATCGTTGGCGACATGGTCCGAATTCTTCTTATAGCGCGATATCGCATCACACTTCTATGTTTCATGATAAGATATAATATTCATTGCGATGTGTCATGTATACCTCTTATTCACTTCAAAAGAATGTATGTGCCACACTTCCATGCTAGGAAATAGCGATTGCAGATGTCTCCGCATCGAGGCTATAGATTTCTAATGCTTCTTAAAACGCGATATCGCATCTCTCTTCTATGTTTCATGATAAGATATAATATTCATTGCGAAGTGTCATGTACACCTCGTTTTCAATTCAAAAGAAAGTAAATGCGACTACTGCTTGCTAGGAAATAGGGTCTGCAGATGTCTACGTATCGTAGAAATAGAATTCTAATGCTACTTAAATCGCGATATCGCATCTTATTTATATGTTTCGTGATAAGATATAATATTCATTGCGAAGTGTCATGTATACCACGTATTCACTTCAAAAGAATGTAAGTGCGACACTTCCATGCTAGGAAATAGCGTTTGCAGATGTCTACGTATGGTAGCAATACTGTTCTAATGCTACTTAAATCGCGATATCGCATCTCATTTCTATGTATCGTGATAAGATATAATATTCATTGCGAAGTGTCATGTACACCTCGTATTCAATTCAAAAGAAAGTAAATGCGACTACTGCTTGCTAGGAAATAGGGTTTGGAGATGTCTACGTATCGTAGAAATAGAGTTCTAATGCTACTTAAATCGCGATATCGCATCTCATTTCTATGTATCGTGATAAGATATAATATTCATTGCGAAGTGTCATGTACACCTCGTATTCAATTCAAAAGAAAGTAAATGCGACTACTGCTTGCTAGGAAATAGGGTTTGGAGATGTCTACGTATCGTAGAAATAGAGTTCTAATGCTACTTAAATCGCGATATCGCATCTCATTTATATGTTTCGTAATAAGATGTAATATTCATTGCGAAGTGTCATGTATACCTCGTATTCAATTCAAAAGAAAGTAAATGCGACTACTGCTTGCTACGAAATAGCGTTTGCAGATGTCTACGTATCGTAGCAATAGAGTTCTAATGCTTCTTAAAACGCGATATCGCATCACATTTCAATGTTTCATGATAATATATAATATTCATTGCGATGTGTCATGTATACCTCGTATTAAATTCAAAAGAATGTAAATGCGACTATAGCTTCCTAGGAAATAGCGTTTGCAGATGTCTATGTAGCGTAGCAATAGAGTTCTAATGCTACTTAAATCGCGATATCGCAACTCATATATATGTTTCGTAATAAGATATAATACTCATTGCGAAGTGTCATGTATACCTCGCATTCTCTCCAATCGAATGTAAATGTGACACTTCCTTGCTAGAAAATGGCGTATTCAGATGTCACCGTATCGTAGCAATGGAGTTTTAATGCTACTTAAATCGCGATATCGCATCTCATTTCTATGTTTCGTGATAAGATATAATATTCATTGCGAAGTGTCATGTACACCTCGTATTCAATTCAAAAGAAAGTAAATGCGACTACTGCTTGCTAGGAAATAGGGTTTGCAGATGTCTATGTATCGTAGAAATAGAGTTCTAATACTACTTAAATCGCGATATCGCATCTCATTTATATGTTTCGTGATAAGATATAATATTCATTGCGAAGTGTCATGTAAACCTCGTATTCACTCCAAAAGACTGTAAATGCGACTATTGCTTGCTAGGAAATAGCGTTTGCAGATGTCTACGTATCGCAGCAATAGAGTTCTAGTGCTACTTAAATCGCGATATCGGAACTCATATATATGTTTCTTAATAAGATATAATATTCATTGCGAAGTGTCATGTATACCACGTAGTCACTTCAAAAGAATGTAAGTGCGACACTTCCATGCTAGGAAATAGCGTTTGCAGATGTTTCCGCATCGAGGCCACAGAGTTCTAATGCTTCTTAAAACGCGATATCGCATCTCTCTTCTATGTTTCATGATAAGGTATAATATTCATTGGGAAGTGACATGTATGCCTCGTATTCATTTCAAAAGAATGTAAATGCGACTATTGCTTGCTATGAAGTAGCGTTTGCAGATGTCTACGTATCGTAGCAATAGTGTTCTAATGCTACTTAAATCGCGATATCGCATCTCATTAATATGATTCGCGATAAGATATAATATTCATTGCGAAGTTTCATGTATACCTCGTATTCACTACAAAAGAATGTAAATGCGACTATTGCTTGCTAGGAAATAGCGTTTGCAGATGTCTACGTATCGTAGCAATAGAGCTCTAATGCTTCTAAAAACGCGATATGGCATCTCTCTCCTATGTTTCATGATAAGATATAATACTCATTGCGAAGTGTCATGTATACCTCGTATTCTCTCCAATCGAATGTAAATGCGACACTTCCATGCTAGGAAATGGCGTATTCAGATGTCTACGTATCGTAGCAATGGTGTTTTAATGCTACTTAAATCGCGTTATCGCATCTCATTTCCATGTTTCGTAATAAGATATAATAATCATTGCGAAGTGTCATGTATACCTCGTATTCACTACAAAAGAATGTAAATGCGGCTCTACCTTGCTAGGAAATAGCGTTTGCAGATGTGTACGTATCGAAGCAATAGATTTCTAATGCTTCTTAAAACGTGATATAGCATCACGTTTCTATGTTTCATGATAAGATATAATATTCATTGCGCAGTGTCATGTATACCTCGTATTCACTTCAAAAGAATGGAAATGCGAATCTTCCTTGCTAGGAAATAGCGTCTGCAGATGCCTACGTATCGTAGCAATAGAGTTCTAATGCTACTTAAATGGTGATATCGCATCTCACTTCTGTGTTTCGTGATAGTATACAATATTCATTGCGAAGTGTCATGTATACCTCGTATTCACTTCAAAAGAATGTAAATGCGACTATTGCTTGCTAGGAAGTAGCGTTTGCAGATATCTCCGCATCGAGGCAATATGGTTCTAATGCTTCTTAAAACGCGATATCGCATATCACTTCTATGTAACGTGATAAGATACAATGTTCATTGCGAAGTGTCATGTATACCTCGTATTCACTTCAAAAGAATGTAAATGCGTCTATTCCTTGCTAGGAAATAGCGCTTGCAGATGCCTACGTATCGTAGCAATAGAGTTCTAATGCTTCTTAGATCGCAATATCGCATCTCATTTCTGTGTTTCATGGCAAGATATAATATTAATTGTGGAGTGTTATGTATACCTAGTATTCACTTCAACGGAATGTAAGTACGACTATTCCTTGCTAGGAAATAGCGTTTGCAGATGCCAACGTATCGTAGAAATATAGTTCTAATGCATCTTAAAACGCGATATCGCATCTCATTTCTGTGTTTCATGGCAAGATATAATATTCATTGTGGAGTGTTATGTATACCTAGTATTCACTTCAAAAAAATGTAAATGCGACACTTCCTTGCTAGGAAATTGCGTCTGCAGGTTCCTACGTATCGTAGCAATAGAGTTCCAATGCTTCTTAAAACAGGATATCGCATCTCATTTCTGTATTTCATGGTAAGATATAATATACTTTGCGAAGCGTCATGTATACCTCGTAATCATTTCAAAAGAATGTAAATGCAACCCTTCCTTGCTAGGAAATATCGTCTGCAGATGTCTGCGTATCGTAGCAATAGAGTTCTAGTGCTTCTCAAAACGCGATATCGAATCCCGATTCTACGTTTCATGATTAGATATAATGTTCATTGCGAAGTGTCATGTATACCTCGCATACACTTCAAATGAATGTAAATGCGACACTTCCTTGCTAGGAAATAGCGTTTTCAGATATCTACGTATCGAAGCAATAGAGTTCTAATGCTTCTTAAATCGAGATATCGCATCTCATTTCTATGTTTCATGATAAGATATAATATTCATTTTGGAGTGTGAAGTATACCTCGTATTCACTTAAAAACATTGTAAAAGCGACACTTCCTTGCTAAGAAATAGCGTTTGCAGATGCCTACGTATCGTAGCAATAGAGTTCTAATGCTTCTTATAACGAGATATCTCATCACATTTCTATGTTTCATGATAAGATATAATATACATTGCAAAGTGTCATGTATACCTCGTATTCACTTCAGAAGAATGTAAATGCGACACTTCCATGCTAGGAAATAGCTTTTCAAATGTCTACGTATCGTAGCAATAGAGTTCTATTGCTTGTTAAAACGCGATATCGCAACTCACTTCTATGTTTCATGGTAAGATATAATATCCATTGCGAAGTGTCATGTATACCTCGCATACACTTCAAATGAATGTAAATGCGACACTTCCTCTCTAGGAAATAGCGTTCTCAGATGTCTACGTATCGAAGCAATAGAGTTCTAATGCTTCTCAAAACGCGATATCGCATTCCATTTCGATGTGTTATGATAAGATACAATATTCATTGCGAAGTGTCACTTATACCTCGCATGTACTTCAAATGAATGTAAATTCGACACTTCCTTCCTAGGAAATACCGTTTGCAGATGTCTACGTATCGAAGCAATAGTGTTCTAATGCTCCTTCAAACGGGATATCGCATCTCATTTCTATGTTTCAGGATAATATATAATATTCATTGCGATGTGTCGTGTACACTTCGTATTCACTTCAAAAGAATGTAAATGCGACTATTGCTTGCTAGGAAATAGCGTTTGCAGATGTCTATGTATCGTAGCAATAGTGTTCTAATGCTTCTTAGACCGCTATATCGCATCTCATTTATATGTTTCGTGATAAGATGTAATATTCATTGCGAAGTGTTATGTATACCTCGTATTCACTTCAACGGAATGTAAATCCGACTATTCCTTGCTAGGAAATAGCGTTTGCAGATGCCAACGTATCGTAGAAATATAGTTCTAATGCATCTTAAAACGCGATATCGCATCTCATTACTGTGTTTCATGGCAAGATATAATATTCATTGTGGAGTGTTATGTATACCTAGTATTCAATTCAAAAAAATGTAAATGCGACACTTCCTTGCTAGGAAATTGCGTCTGCAGGTTCCTACGTATCGTAGCAATAGAGTTCCAATGCTTCTTAAAACATGATATCGCATCTCATTTCTGTATTTCATGGTAAGATATAATATACTTTGCGAAGCGTCATGTATACCTCGTAATCCTTTCAAAAGAATGTAAATGCGACACTTCCTTGCTAGGAAATAACGTTGGCAGATGTCTACGTATCGAAGCGATAGAGTTCTAATGCTTCTTAAAACGAGATATCGCAACTCATTCCTATGTTTCATGATAAGATATAATATTCATTGCGAAGTGTCATGTATACCTCGTATTCACTTCGAAAGAATGTAAATGCAACCCTTCCTTGCTAGGAAATATCGTCTGCAGATGTCTGCGTATCGTAGCAATAGAGTTCTAGTGCTTCTCAAAACGCGATATCGAATCCCGATTCTACGTTTCATGATTAGATATAATGTTGATTGCGAAGTGTCATGTATACCTCGCATACACTTCAAATGAATGTAAATGCGACACTTCCTTGCTAGGAAATAGCGTTTTCCGATATCTACGTATCGAAGCAATAGAGTTCTAATGCTTCTTAAATCGAGATATCGCATCTCATTTCTATGTTTCATGATAAGATATAATATTCATTTTGGAGTGTGAAGTATACCTCGTATTCACTTAAAAACATTGTAAAAGCGACACTTCCTTGCTAAGTAATAGCGTTTGCAGATGCCTACGTATCGTAGCAATAGATTTCTAATGCTTCTTATAACGAGATATCTCATCTCATTTCTATGTTTCATGATAAGATATAATGTACATTGCAAAGTGTCATGTATACCTCGTATTCACTTCAGAAGAATGTAAATGCGACACTTCCATGCTAGGAAATAGCTTTTCAAATGTCTACGTATCGTAGCAATAGAGTTCTATTGCTTGTTAAAACGCGATATCGCAACTCACTTCTATGTTTCATGGTAAGATATAATATTCATTGCGAAGTGTCATGTATACCTCGCATACACTTCAAATGAATGTAAATGCGACACTTCCTCTCTAGGAAATAGCGTTCTCAGATGTCTACGTATCGAAGCAATAGAGTTCTAATGCTTCTCAAAACGCGATATCGCATTCCATTTCGATGTTTTATGATAAGATACAATATTCATTGCGAAGTGTCACTTATACCTCGCATGTACTTCAAATGAATGTAAATTCGACACTTCCTTCCTAGGAAATACCGTTTGCAGATGTCTACGTATCGAAGCAATAGTGTTCTAATGCTCCTTCAAACGGGATATCGCATCTCATTTCTATGTTTCAGGATAATATATAATATTCATTGCGATGTGTCGTGTACACTTCGTATTCACTTCAAAAGAATGTAAATGCGACTATTGCTTGCTAGGAAATAGCGTTTGCAGATGTCTACGTATCGTAGCAATAGAGTTCTAATGCTACTTAAATCGCGATATCGCAACTCATATATATGTTTCGTAATAAGATATAATGTTCATTGCGAAGTGTCATGTATACCACGTATTAACATCAAAAGAATGTAAGTGCGACACATCCATGCTAGGAAATAGCGTTTGCAGATGTCTATGTATCGTAGCAATAGTGTTCTAATGCTTCTTAGACCGCTATATCGCATCTCATTTATATGTTTCGTGATAAGATGTAATATTCATTGCGAATTGTTATGTATACCTCGTATTCACTTCAACGGAATGTAAATCCGACTATTCCTTGCTAGGAAATAGCGTTTGCAGATGCCAACGTATCGTAGAAATATAGTTCTAATGCATCTTAAAACGCGATATCGCATCTCATTACTGTGTTTCATGGCAAGATATAATATTCATTGTGGAGTGTTATGTATACCTAGTATTCAATTCAAAAAAATGTAAATGCGACACTTCCTTGCTAGGAAATTGCGTCTGCAGGTTCCTACGTATCGTAGCAATAGAGTTCCAATGCTTCTTAAAACATGATATCGCATCTCATTTCTGTATTTCATGGTAAGATATAATATACTTTGCGAAGCGTCATGTATACCTCGTAATCCTTTCAAAAGAATGTAAATGCGACACTTCCTTGCTAGGAAATAACGTTGGCAGATGTCTACGTATCGAAGCGATAGAGTTCTAATGCTTCTTAAAACGAGATATCGCAACTCATTCCTATGTTTCATGATAAGATATAATATTCATTGCGAAGTGTCATGTATACCTCGTATTCACTTCGAAAGAATGTAAATGCAACCCTTCCTTGCTAGGAAATATCGTCTGCAGATGTCTGCGTATCGTAGCAATAGAGTTCTAGTGCTTCTCAAAACGCGATATCGAATCCCGATTCTACGTTTCATGATTAGATATAATGTTGATTGCGAAGTGTCATGTATACCTCGCATACACTTCAAATGAATGTAAATGCGACACTTCCTTGCTAGGAAATAGCGTTTTCAGATATCTACGTATCGAAGCAATAGAGTTCTAATGCTTCTTAAATCGAGATATCGCATCTCATTTCTATGTTTCATGATAAGATATAATATTCATTTTGGAGTGTGAAGTATACCTCGTATTCACTTAAAAACATTGTAAAAGCGACACTTCCTTGCTAAGTAATAGCGTTTGCAGATGCCTACGTATCGTAGCAATAGATTTCTAATGCTTCTTATAACGAGATATCTCATCTCATTTCTATGTTTCATGATAAGATATAATGTACATTGCAAAGTGTCATGTATACCTCGTATTCACTTCAGAAGAATGTAAATGCGACACTTCCATGCTAGGAAATAGCTTTTCAAATGTCTACGTATCGTAGCAATAGAGTTCTATTGCTTGTTAAAACGCGATATCGCAACTCACTTCTATGTTTCATGGTAAGATATAATATTCATTGCGAAGTGTCATGTATACCTCGCATACACTTCAAATGAATGTAAATGCGACACTTCCTCTCTAGGAAATAGCGTTCTCAGATGTCTACGTATCGAAGCAATAGAGTTCTAATGCTTCTCAAAACGCGATATCGCATTCCATTTCGATGTTTTATGATAAGATACAATATTCATTGCGAGGTGTCACTTATACCTCGCATGTACTTCAAATGAATGTAAATTCGACACTTCCTTCCTAGGAAATACCGTTTGCAGATGTCTACGTATCGAAGCAATAGTGTTCTAATGCTCCTTCAAACGGGATATCGCATCTCATTTCTATGTTTCAGGATAATATATAATATTCATTGCGATGTGTCGTGTACACTTCGTATTCACTTCAAAAGAATGTAAATGCGACTATTGCTTGCTAGGAAATAGCGTTTGCAGATGTCTACGTATCGTAGCAATAGAGTTCTAATGCTACTTAAATCGCGATATCGCAACTCATATATATGTTTCGTAATAAGATATAATGTTCATTGCGAAGTGTCATGTATACCACGTATTAACATCAAAAGAATGTAAGTGCGACACATCCATGCTAGGAAATAGCGTTTGCAGATGTCTATGTATCGTAGCAATAGTGTTCTAATGCTTCTTAGACCGCTATATCGCATCTCATTTATATGTTTCGTGATAAGATGTAATATTCATTGCGAATTGTTATGTATACCTCGTATTCACTTCAACGGAATGTAAATCCGACTATTCCTTGCTAGGAAATAGCGTTTGCAGATGCCAACGTATCGTAGAAATATAGTTCTAATGCATCTTAAAACGCGATATCGCATCTCATTACTGTGTTTCATGGCAAGATATAATATTCATTGTGGAGTGTTATGTATACCTAGTATTCAATTCAAAAAAATGTAAATGCGACACTTCCTTGCTAGGAAATTGCGTCTGCAGGTTCCTACGTATCGTAGCAATAGAGTTCCAATGCTTCTTAAAACATGATATCGCATCTCATTTCTGTATTTCATGGTAAGATATAATATACTTTGCGAAGCGTCATGTATACCTCGTAATCCTTTCAAAAGAATGTAAATGCGACACTTCCTTGCTAGGAAATAACGTTGGCAGATGTCTACGTATCGAAGCGATAGAGTTCTAATGCTTCTTAAAACGAGATATCGCAACTCATTCCTATGTTTCATGATAAGATATAATATTCATTGCGAAGTGTCATGTATACCTCGTATTCACTTCGAAAGAATGTAAATGCAACCCTTCCTTGCTAGGAAATATCGTCTGCAGATGTCTGCGTATCGTAGCAATAGAGTTCTAGTGCTTCTCAAAACGCGATATCGAATCCCGATTCTACGTTTCATGATTAGATATAATGTTGATTGCGAAGTGTCATGTATACCTCGCATACACTTCAAATGAATGTAAATGCGACACTTCCTTGCTAGGAAATAGCGTTTTCAGATATCTACGTATCGAAGCAATAGAGTTCTAATGCTTCTTAAATCGAGATATCGCATCTCATTTCTATGTTTCATGATAAGATATAATATTCATTTTGGAGTGCGAAGTATACCTCGTATTCACTTAAAAACATTGTAAAAGCGACACTTCCTTGCTAAGTAATAGCGTTTGCAGATGCCTACGTATCGTAGCAATAGAGTTCTAATGCTTCTTATAACGAGATATCTCATCTCATTTCTATGTTTCATGATAAGATATAATGTACATTGCAAAGTGTCATGTATACCTCGTATTCACTTCAGAAGAATGTAAATGCGACACTTCCATGCTAGGAAATAGCTTTTCAAATGTCTACGTATCGTAGCAATAGAGTTCTATTGCTTGTTAAAACGCGATATCGCAACTCACTTCTATGTTTCATGGTAAGATATAATATTCATTGCGAAGTGTCATGTATACCTCGCATACACTTCAAATGAATGTAAATGCGACACTTCCTCTCTAGGAAATAGCGTTCTCAGATGTCTACGTATCGAAGCAATAGAGTTCTAATGCTTCTCAAAACGCGATATCGCATTCCATTTCGATGTTTTATGATAAGATACAATATTCATTGCGAAGTGTCACTTATACCTCGCATGTACTTCAAATGAATGTAAATTCGACACTTCCTTCCTAGGAAATACCGTTTGCAGATGTCTACGTATCGAAGCAATAGTGTTCTAATGCTCCTTCAAACGGGATATCGCATCTCATTTCTATGTTTCAGGATAATATATAATATTCATTGCGATGTGTCGTGTACACTTCGTATTCACTTCAAAAGAATGTAAATGCGACTATTGCTTGCTAGGAAATAGCGTTTGCAGATGTCTACGTATCGTAGCAATAGAGTTCTAATGCTACTTAAATCGCGATATCGCAACTCATATATATGTTTCGTAATAAGATATAATGTTCATTGCGAAGTGTCATGTATACCACGTATTAACATCAAAAGAATGTAAGTGCGACACATCCATGCTAGGAAATAGCGTTTGCAGATGTCTATGTATCGTAGCAATAGTGTTCTAATGCTTCTTAGACCGCTATATCGCATCTCATTTATATGTTTCGTGATAAGATGTAATATTCATTGCGAATTGTTATGTATACCTCGTATTCACTTCAACGGAATGTAAATCCGACTATTCCTTGCTAGGAAATAGCGTTTGCAGATGCCAACGTATCGTAGAAATATAGTTCTAATGCATCTTAAAACGCGATATCGCATCTCATTACTGTGTTTCATGGCAAGATATAATATTCATTGTGGAGTGTTATGTATACCTAGTATTCAATTCAAAAAAATGTAAATGCGACACTTCCTTGCTAGGAAATTGCGTCTGCAGGTTCCTACGTATCGTAGCAATAGAGTTCCAATGCTTCTTAAAACATGATATCGCATCTCATTTCTGTATTTCATGGTAAGATATAATATACTTTGCGAAGCGTCATGTATACCTCGTAATCCTTTCAAAAGAATGTAAATGCGACACTTCCTTGCTAGGAAATAACGTTGGCAGATGTCTACGTATCGAAGCGATAGAGTTCTAATGCTTCTTAAAACGAGATATCGCAACTCATTCCTATGTTTCATGATAAGATATAATATTCATTGCGAAGTGTCATGTATACCTCGTATTCACTTCGAAAGAATGTAAATGCAACCCTTCCTTGCTAGGAAATATCGTCTGCAGATGTCTGCGTATCGTAGCAATAGAGTTCTAGTGCTTCTCAAAACGCGATATCGAATCCCGATTCTACGTTTCATGATTAGATATAATGTTGATTGCGAAGTGTCATGTATACCTCGCATACACTTCAAATGAATGTAAATGCGACACTTCCTTGCTAGGAAATAGCGTTTTCAGATATCTACGTATCGAAGCAATAGAGTTCTAATGCTTCTTAAATCGAGATATCGCATCTCATTTCTATGTTTCATGATAAGATATAATATTCATTTTGGAGTGCGAAGTATACCTCGTATTCACTTAAAAACATTGTAAAAGCGACACTTCCTTGCTAAGTAATAGCGTTTGCAGATGCCTACGTATCGTAGCAATAGAGTTCTAATGCTTCTTATAACGAGATATCTCATCTCATTTCTATGTTTCATGATAAGATATAATGTACATTGCAAAGTGTCATGTATACCTCGTATTCACTTCAGAAGAATGTAAATGCGACACTTCCATGCTAGGAAATAGCTTTTCAAATGTCTACGTATCGTAGCAATAGAGTTCTATTGCTTGTTAAAACGCGATATCGCAACTCACTTCTATGTTTCATGGTAAGATATAATATTCATTGCGAAGTGTCATGTATACCTCGCATACACTTCAAATGAATGTAAATGCGACACTTCCTCTCTAGGAAATAGCGTTCTCAGATGTCTACGTATCGAAGCAATAGAGTTCTAATGCTTCTCAAAACGCGATATCGCATTCCATTTCGATGTTTTATGATAAGATACAATATTCATTGCGAAGTGTCACTTATACCTCGCATGTACTTCAAATGAATGTAAATTCGACACTTCCTTCCTAGGAAATACCGTTTGCAGATGTCTACGTATCGAAGCAATAGTGTTCTAATGCTCCTTCAAACGGGATATCGCATCTCATTTCTATGTTTCAGGATAATATATAATATTCATTGCGATGTGTCGTGTACACTTCGTATTCACTTCAAAAGAATGTAAATGCGACTATTGCTTGCTAGGAAATAGCGTTTGCAGATGTCTACGTATCGTAGCAATAGAGTTCTAATGCTACTTAAATCGCGATATCGCAACTCATATATATGTTTCGTAATAAGATATAATGTTCATTGCGAAGTGTCATGTATACCACGTATTAACATCAAAAGAATGTAAGTGCGACACATCCATGCTAGGAAATAGCGTTTGCAGATGTCTATGTATCGTAGCAATAGTGTTCTAATGCTACTTAAATCGCGATATCGCATCTCATTTCTATGTATCGTGATAAGATGTAATATTCATTGCGAAGTGTCATGTATACCTCGTATTCAATTCAAAAGAAAGTAAATGCGACTACTGCTTGCTACGAAATAGCGTTTGCAGATGTCTACGTATCGTAGCAATAGAGTTCTAATGCTTCTTAAAACGCGATATCGCATCACATTTCAATGTTTCATGATAATTTATAATATTCATTGCGATGTGTCATGTATACCTCGTATTAAATTCAAAAGAATGTAAATGCGGCTATAGCTTCCTAGGAAATAGCGTTTGCAGATGTCTATGTAGCGTAGCAATAGAATTCTAATGCTACTTAAATCGCAATATCGCATCTCATATATATGTTTCGTAATAAGATATAATATTCATTGCGATGTGTCATGTATACCTCTTATTCACTTCAAAAGAATGTATGTGCCACACTTCCATGCTAGGAAATAGCGATTGCAGATGTCTCCGCATCGAGGCCATAGATTTCTAATGCTTCTTAAAACGCGATATCGCATCTCTCTTCTATGTTTCATGATAAGATATAATATTCATTGCGAAGTGTCATGTACACCTCGTTTTCAATTCAAAAGAAAGTAAATGCGACTACTGCTTGCTAGGAAATAGGGTCTGCAGATGACTACGTATCGTAGAAATAGAATTCTAATGCTACTTAAATCGCGATATCGCATCTCATTTATATGTTTCGTGATAAGATATAATATTCACTGCGAAGTGTCATGTATACCTCTTATTCACTTCAAAAGAATGTAAGCGCCACACTTCCATGCTAGGAAATAGCGATTGCAGATGTCTCCGCATCGAGGCAACAGAGTTCTAATGCTTCTTAAAACGCGATATCGCATCTCTCTTCTATGTTTCATGACAAGGTATAATATTCATTGCGAAGTGACATGTATGCCTCGTATTCATTTCAAAAGAATGTAAATGCGACTATTGCTTGCTAGGAAATAGCGTTTGCAGATGTCTACGTATCGTAGCAATAGTTTTCTAATGCTACTTAAATCGCGATATCGCATCTTATTTATATGTTTCGTGATAAGATATAATATTCATTGCGAAGTGTCATGTATACCACGTATTCACTTCAAAAGAATGTAAGTGCGACACTTCCATGCTAGGAAATAGCGTTTGCAGATGTCTACGTATCGTAGCAATACTGTTCTAATGCTACTTAAATCGCGATATCGCATCTCATTTCTATGTATCGTGATAAGATATAATATTCATTGCGAAGTGTCATGTACACCTCGTATACAATTCAAAAGAAAGTAATTGCGACTACTGCTTGCTAGGAAATAGGGTTTGGAGATGTCTACGTATCGTAGAAATAGAGTTCTAATGCTACTTAAATCGCGATATCGCATCTCATTTATATGTTTCGTAATAAGATATAATATTCATTATGAAGTGTCATGTATACCTCGTATTCACTTCAAAAGAATGTAAATGCGACTATTGCTTGCTACGAAATAGCGTTTGCAGATGTCGAGGTATCGTAGCAATAGATTTCTAATGCTACATAAATCGCGATATTGCAACTCATATATATGTATCGTGAAAAGATGTAATATTCATTGCGAAGTGTCATGTATACCTCGTATTCAATTCAAAAGAAAGTAAATGCGACTACTGCTTGCTACGAAATAGCGTTTGCAGATGTCTCGGCATTGAGGCCATAGAGTTCTAATGCTTCTTAAAACGCGAAATCGCATCTCTCTTCTATGTTACATGATAAGATATAATATTCATTTCGAAGTGTCATGTATACCTCGTATTCCCTCCAAACGAATGTAAATGCGACACTTCCTTGCTAGGAAATGGCGTATTCAGATGTCTACGTATCGTAGCAATAGAGTTCTAATGCTTCTCAAAACGCGTTATAGCATCTCATTTCTATGGTTCCTGATAAGATATAATATTCATTGCGAAGTGTCATGTACACCTCGTATTCACTTCAAAAGAATGTAAATGCGACACTTCCATGCTAGGAAATAGCGTATGCAGATGTCTACGCGTCGGGGCAATATAGTTCTAATGCTTCTTAAAACGCGATATCGCATCTAACTTCTATGTTTCATGATAAGATATAATATTCATTGCGAAGTGTCATGTATACCTCGAATTCACTTCAAAAGAATGCAAATGCGACACTTCCATGCTAGGAAATAGCGTATGCAGATGTCTACGCGTCGGGGCAATATAGTTCTAATGCTTCTTAAAACGCGATATCGCATCTAACTACTATGTTTCATGATAAGATATAATATTCATTGCGAAGTGTCATGTATACCTCGTATTCACTTCAAAAGAATGTAAATGCGATTATTGCTTGCTAGGAAATAGCGTTTGCAGATGTCTACATATCGCAGCAATAGCGTTCTAATGCTACTTATATCGCGATATGACACTTCATTTATATGTTTCGTGATAAGAAATAATGTTCATAGCGAAGTGTCATGTATACTTCGCATTCACTTCAAAAGAACGTAAGTGCGACACTTCCATGCTAGGAAATAGCGTTTGCAGATGTCTCCGCATTGAGGCCATAGAGTTCTAATGCTTCTTAAAACGCGAAATCGCATCTCTCTTCTATGTTACATGATAAGATATAATATTCATTTCGAAGTGTCATGTATACCTCGTATTCCCTCCAAACGAATGTAAATGCGACACTTCCTTGCTAGGAAATGGCGTATTCAGATGTCTACGTATCGTAGCAATAGAGTTCTAATGCTTCTCAAAACGCGTTATAGCATCTCATTTCTATGGTTCCTGATAAGATATAATATTCATTGCGAAGTGTCATGTACACCTCGTATTCACTTCAAAAGAATGTAAATGCGACACTTCCATGCTAGGAAATAGCGTATGCAGATGTCTACGCGTCGGGGCAATATAGTTCTAATGCTTCTTAAAACGCGATATCGCATCTAACTTCTATGTTTCATGATAAGATATAATATTCATTGCGAAGTGTCATGTATACCTCGAATTCACTTCAAAAGAATGTAAATGCGACACTTCCATGCTAGGAAATAGCGTTTGCAGATATCTCCGCATCGAGGAAATAGGGTTCTAATTCTTCTTAAGACGCGATATCGCATCTCACTTTTATGTTACATGATAAGATATAATATTCATTGCGAAGTGTCATGTATACCTCGTATTCACTTCAAAAGAATGTAAATGCGATTATTGCTTGCTAGGAAATAGCGTTTGCAGATGTCTACATATCGCAGCAATAGCGTTCTAATGCTACTTATATCGCGATATGACACTTCATTTATATGTTTCGTGACAAGAAATAATGTTCATAGCGAAGTGTCATGTATACTTCGCATTCACTTCAAAAGAACGTAAGTGCGACACTTCCATGCTAGGAAATAGCGTTTGCAGATGTCTCCGCATTGAGGCCATAGAGTTCTAATGCTTCTTAAAACGCGAAATCGCATCTCTCTTCTATGTTACATGATAAGATATAATATTCATTTCGAAGTGTCATGTATACCTCGTATTCCCTCCAAACGAATGTAAATGCGACACTTCCTTGCTAGGAAATGGCGTATTCAGATGTCTACGTATCGTAGCAATAGAGTTCTAATGCTTCTCAAAACGCGTTATAGCATCTCATTTCTATGGTTCCTGATAAGATATAATATTCATTGCGAAGTGTCATGTACACCTCGTATTCACTTCAAAAGAATGTAAATGCGACACTTCCATGCTAGGAAATAGCGTCTGCAGATGTCTACGTATCGTAGCAATAGAGTTCTAATGCTACTTAAATCGCGATATCGCATCTCATTTATATGTTTCGTGATAAGATATAATATTCATCGCGAAGTGTCATGTACACCTCGTATTCACTTCAAAAGAATGTAAATGCGATACTTCCATGCTAGGAAATAGCGTATGCAGATGTCTACGCGTCGGGGCAATATAGTTCTAATGCTTCTTAAAACGCGATATCGCATCTAACTACTATGTTTCATGATAAGATATAATATTCATTGCGAAGTGTCATGTATACCTCGTATTCACTTCAAAAGAATGTAAATGCGATTATTGCTTGCTAGGAAATAGCGTTTGCAGATGTCTACATATCGCAGCAATAGCGTTCTAATGCTACTTATATCGCGATATGACACCTCATTTATATGATTCGTGATAAGAAATAATGTTCATTGCGAAGTGTCATGTATACTTCGCATTCACTTCAAAAGAACGTAAGTGCGACACTTCCATGCTAGGAAATAGCGTCTGCAGATGTCTACGTATCGTGGCAATAGAGTTCTAATGCTTCTCAAAACGCGATATCGCATCTCATTTCTAAGTATCCTGATAAGATATAATATTCATTGCGGAGTGCCATGTACACCTCGTATTCACTTCAAAAGAATGTAAATGCGAATTTTCCTTGCTAGGAAATAGCGTTTGCAGATGACTACGTATCGGAGCAATGGAGTTCTAATGCTTCTCAAAACGAGATATCGCATCTCATTTCTATGCTTCACGATAAATTATAATATTCATTGCGAAGTGTCATGTATACCTCGTATTCACTTCAAAAGAACGTAAGTGCGACACTTCCATGCTAGGAAATAGCGTTTGCAGATGTCTCCGCATCGAGGCCATAGAGTTCTAATGCTTCTTAAAACGCGATATCGCATCTCACTTCTATGTTTCATGATAAGATATAATATTCATTGCGACGTGTCACATATACCTCGTATTCACTTCAAAAGAATGTAAATGCGAATCTTCCTTGCTAGGAAATAGCGTTTGCAGATGACTACGTATCGGAGCAATGGAGTTCTAATGCTTCTCAAAACGAGATATCGCATCTCATTTCTATGCTTCATGATAAGATATAATATTCATTGCGAATTGTCATGTATAACTCGTATTCCCTCCAAACGAATGTAAATGCGACACTTCCTTGCTAGGAAATGACGTATTCAGATGTCTACGTATCGTAGCAATAGAGTTCTAATGCTACTTAAATCGCGATATTGCATCTCATTTATATGTTTCGTGATAGGATATAATATTCATCGCGAAGTGTCAGGTGTACCTCGTATTCACTTCAAAGAATGTAAATGCGACACTTCCATGCTAGCAAATAGCGTATGCAGATGTCTACGCGTCGTGGCAATAGAGTTCTAATGCTTCTTAAAAGGCTATTTCGCATCTCAATTCTATGTTTCATTATAAGATATAATATACATTGCGAAGTGTCATGTATACCTCGTATTCACTCCAAACGAATGTAAATGCGACACTTCCTTGCTGGGAAATAGCGTATTCAGATGTCTACGTATCGTAGCAATAGAGTTCTAATGCTACTTAAATCGCGATTTCGCATCTCATTTGTATGTTTCGTTATAAGATATAATATTCATTCCGAAGTGTCATGTATACCTCGAATTCACATCAAAAGAATGTAAATGCGACACTTTCATGCTAGGAAATAGCGTTTGCAAATATCTCCGCATCGAGGAAACAGGGCTCTAATCCTTCTTAAGACGCGATATCGCATCTCACTTTTATGTTACATGATAAGATATAATATTCATTGCGAAGTGTCATGTATACCTCGAATTCACTTCAAAAGAATGTAAATGCGACACTTCCATGCTAGGAAATAGCGTTTGCAGATATCTCCGCATCGAGGAAATAGGGTTCTAATTCTTCTTAAGACGCGATATCGCATCTCACTTTTATGTTACATGATAAGATATAATATTCATTGCGAAGTGTCATGTATACCTCGTATTCACTTCAAAAGAACGTAAGTGCGACACTTCCATGCTAGGAAATAGCGTTTGCAGATGTCTCCGCATTGAGGCCATAGAGTTCTAATGCTTCTTAAAACGCGAAATCGCATCTCTCTTCTATGTTACATGATAGGATATAATATTCATTTCGAAGTGTCATGTATACCTCGTATTCCCTCCAAACGAATGTAAATGCGACACTTCCTTGCTAGGAAATGGCGTATTCAGATGTCTACGTATCGTAGCAATAGAGTTCTAATGCTTCTCAAAACGCGTTATAGCATCTCATTTCTATGGTTCCTGATAAGATATAATATTCATTGCGAAGTGTCATGTACACCTCGTATTCACTTCAAAAGAATGTAAATGCGACACTTCCATGCTAGGAAATAGCGTCTGCAGATGTCTACGTATCGTAGCAATAGAGTTCTAATGCTACTTAAATCGCGATATCGCATCTCATTTATATGTTTCGTGATAAGATATAATATTCATCGCGAAGTGTCATGTACACCTCGTATTCACTTCAAAAGAATGTAAATGCGATACTTCCATGCTAGGAAATAGCGTATGCAGATGTCTACGCGTCGGGGCAATATAGTTCTAATGCTTCTTAAAACGCGATATCGCATCTAACTACTATGTTTCATGATAAGATATAATATTCATTGCGAAGTGTCATGTATACCTCGTATTCACTTCAAAAGAATGTAAATGCGATTATTGCTTGCTAGGAAATAGCGTTTGCAGATGTCTACATATCGCAGCAATAGCGTTCTAATGCTACTTATATCGCGATATGACACCTCATTTATATGATTCGTGATAAGAAATAATGTTCATTGCGAAGTGTCATGTATACTTCGCATTCACTTCAAAAGAACGTAAGTGCGACACTTCCATGCTAGGAAATAGCGTCTGCAGATGTCTACGTATCGTGGCAATAGAGTTCTAATGCTTCTCAAAACGCGATATCGCATCTCATTTCTAAGTATCCTGATAAGATATAATATTCATTGCGGAGTGCCATGTACACCTCGTATTCACTTCAAAAGAATGTAAATGCGAATTTTCCTTGCTAGGAAATAGCGTTTGCAGATGACTACGTATCGGAGCAATGGAGTTCTAATGCTTCTCAAAACGAGATATCGCATCTCATTTCTGTGCTTCACGATAAATTATAATATTCATTGCGAAGTGTCATGTATACCTCGTATTCACTTCAAAAGAACGTAAGTGCGACACTTCCATGCTAGGAAATAGCGTTTGCAGATGTCTCCGCATCGAGGCCATAGAGTTCTAATGCTTCTTAAAACGCGATATCGCATCTCACTTCTATGTTTCATGATAAGATATAATATTCATTGCGACGTGTCACATATACCTCGTATTCACTTCAAAAGAATGTAAATGCGAATCTTCCTTGCTAGGAAATAGCGTTTGCAGATGACTACGTATCGGAGCAATGGAGTTCTAATGCTTCTCAAAACGAGATATCGCATCTCATTTCTATGCTTCATGATAAGATATAATATTCATTGCGAATTGTCATGTATAACTCGTATTCCCTCCAAACGAATGTAAATGCGACACTTCCTTGCTAGGAAATGACGTATTCAGATGTCTACGTATCGTAGCAATAGAGTTCTAATGCTACTTAAATCGCGATATTGCATCTCATTTATATGTTTCGTGATAGGATATAATATTCATCGCGAAGTGTCAGGTGTACCTCGTATTCACTTCAAAGAATGTAAATGCGACACTTCCATGCTAGCAAATAGCGTATGCAGATGTCTACGCGTCGTGGCAATAGAGTTCTAATGCTTCTTAAAAGGCTATTTCGCATCTCAATTCTATGTTTCATTATAAGATATAATATACATTGCGAAGTGTCATGTATACCTCGTATTCACTCCAAACGAATGTAAATGCGACACTTCCTTGCTGGGAAATAGCGTATTCAGATGTCTACGTATCGTAGCAATAGAGTTCTAATGCTACTTAAATCGCGATTTCGCATCTCATTTGTATGTTTCGTTATAAGATATAATATTCATTCCGAAGTGTCATGTATACCTCGAATTCACATCAAAAGAATGTAAATGCGACACTTTCATGCTAGGAAATAGCGTTTGCAAATATCTCCGCATCGAGGAAACAGGGCTCTAATCCTTCTTAAGACGCGATATCGCATCTCACTTTTATGTTACATGATAAGATATAATATTCATTGCGATGTGTCATGTACACCTCGTATTCACTTCAATAGAATGTAAATGTGACATTTCCATGCTAGGAAATAGCCTTTGCAGATATCTCCGCATCGAGGCAATAGGGTTCTAATGCTTCTTAAAACGCGATACCGCATCTCACTTTTATGATACATGATAAGATATAATGTTCATTGCGAAGTGTACGTATAGCTCGTATTTACTTCAAAACAATGTAAATGCGACGTTTCCATCCTAGGAAATAGCGTTCACAGATGTCTACGTATCGTAGCAATAGAGTTCCAATGCTACTTAAATCGCAATATCGCATCTCATTTATATGTTTCGTGATAAGATATAATATTCATTGCGAAGTGTCATGTATACCTCGAATCCCCTTCAAAGGAATGTAAATGCGATACTTCCATGCTAGGAAATAGCGTATGCAGATGTCTACGCGTCGGGGCAATATAGTTCTAATTCTTCTTAAAACGCGATATCGCATCTCACTTCTATGTTTCATGATAAGATATAATATTCATTGCGAAGTGTCATGTTTACCTCGTATTCACTTCATAAGAATGTAAATGCGATTATTGCTTGCTAGGAAGTAGCGTTTGCAGATGTCTACATATCGCAGCAATAGCGTTCTAATGCTACTTATATCGCGATATGATACCTCATTTGTATGTTTCGTGATAAGAAATAATGTTCATTGCGAAGTGTCATGTATACTTCGCATTTACTTCAAGAGAACGTAAGTGCGACACTTCCATGCTAGGAAATAGCGTTTGGAGATGTCTCCGCATCGAGGCCATAGAGTTCTAATGCTTCTTAAAACGCGAAATCGCATCTCTCTTCTATGTTACATGATAAGATATAATATTCATTGCGAAGTGTCATGTATACCTCGTATTCCCTCCAAACGAATGTAAATGCGACACTTCCTTGCTAGGAAATGGCGTATTCAGATGTCTACGTATCGTAGCAATAGAGTTCTAATGCTACTTAAACCGCGATATCGCATCTCATTTATATGTTTCGTGATAAGATATAATATTCATCGCGAAGTGTCAGGTATACCTCGTATTCACTTCAAAAGAATGTAAATGCGACACTTCCATGCTAGGAAATAGCGTCTGCAGATGTCTACGCGTCGAGGCAATAGAGTTCTAATGCTTCTTAAAACGCGATATCCCATCTCAATTCTATGTTTCATTATAAGATATAATATTCATTGCGAAGTGTCATGTATACCTCGTATTCACTTCAAAAGAACGTAAGTGCGACACTTCCATGCTAGGAAATAGCGTTTGCAGATGTCTCCGCATCGAGGCCATAGAGTTCTAATGCTTCTTAAAACGCGATATCGCATCTCACTTCTATGTTTCATGATAAGATATAATATTCATTGCGACGTGTCACATATACCTCGTATTCACTTCAAAAGAATGTAAATGCGAATCTTCCTTGCTAGGAAATAGCGTTTGCAGATGACTACGTATCGGAGCAATGGAGTTCTAATGCTTCTCAAAACGAGATATCGCATCTCATTTCTATGCTTCATGATAAGATATAATATTCATTGCGAATTGTCATGTATAACTCGTATTCCCTCCAAACGAATGTAAATGCGACACTTCCTTGCTAGGAAATGACGTATTCAGATGTCTACGTATCGTAGCAATAGAGTTCTAATGCTACTTAAATCGCGATATTGCATCTCATTTATATGTTTCGTGATAGGATATAATATTCATCGCGAAGTGTCAGGTGTACCTCGTATTCACTTCAAAGAATGTAAATGCGACACTTCCATGCTAGCAAATAGCGTATGCAGATGTCTACGCGTCGTGGCAATAGAGTTCTAATGCTTCTTAAAAGGCTATTTCGCATCTCAATTCTATGTTTCATTATAAGATATAATATACATTGCGAAGTGTCATGTATACCTCGTATTCACTCCAAACGAATGTAAATGCGACACTTCCTTGCTGGGAAATAGCGTATTCAGATGTCTACGTATCGTAGCAATAGAGTTCTAATGCTACTTAAATCGCGATTTCGCATCTCATTTGTATGTTTCGTTATAAGATATAATATTCATTCCGAAGTGTCATGTATACCTCGAATTCACATCAAAAGAATGTAAATGCGACACTTTCATGCTAGGAAATAGCGTTTGCAAATATCTCCGCATCGAGGAAACAGGGCTCTAATCCTTCTTAAGACGCGATATCGCATCTCACTTTTATGTTACATGATAAGATATAATATTCATTGCGAAGTGTCATGTATACCTCGAATTCACTTCAAAAGAATGTAAATGCGACACTTCCATGCTAGGAAATAGCGTTTGCAGATATCTCCGCATCGAGGAAATAGGGTTCTAATTCTTCTTAAGACGCGATATCGCATCTCACTTTTATGTTACATGATAAGATATAATATTCATTGCGAAGTGTCATGTATACCTCGTATTCACTTCAAAAGAACGTAAGTGCGACACTTCCATGCTAGGAAATAGCGTTTGCAGATGTCTCCGCATTGAGGCCATAGAGTTCTAATGCTTCTTAAAACGCGAAATCGCATCTCTCTTCTATGTTACATGATAAGATATAATATTCATTTCGAAGTGTCATGTATACCTCGTATTCCCTCCAAACGAATGTAAATGCGACACTTCCTTGCTAGGAAATGGCGTATTCAGATGTCTACGTATCGTAGCAATAGAGTTCTAATGCTTCTCAAAACGCGTTATAGCATCTCATTTCTATGGTTCCTGATAAGATATAATATTCATTGCGAAGTGTCATGTACACCTCGTATTCACTTCAAAAGAATGTAAATGCGACACTTCCATGCTAGGAAATAGCGTCTGCAGATGTCTACGTATCGTAGCAATAGAGTTCTAATGCTACTTAAGTCGCGATATCGCATCTCATTTATATGTTTCGTGATAAGATATAATATTCATCGCGAAGTGTCATGTACACCTCGTATTCACTTCAAAAGAATGTAAATGCGATACTTCCATGCTAGGAAATAGCGTATGCAGATGTCTACGCGTCGGGGCAATATAGTTCTAATGCTTCTTAAAACGCGATATCGCATCTAACTACTATGTTTCATGATAAGATATAATATTCATTGCGAAGTGTCATGTATACCTCGTATTCACTTCAAAAGAATGTAAATGCGATTATTGCTTGCTAGGAAATAGCGTTTGCAGATGTCTACATATCGCAGCAATAGCGTTCTAATGCTACTTATATCGCGATATGACACCTCATTTATATGATTCGTGATAAGAAATAATGTTCATTGCGAAGTGTCATGTATACTTCGCATTCACTTCAAAAGAACGTAAGTGCGACACTTCCATGCTAGGAAATAGCGTCTGCAGATGTCTACGTATCGTGGCAATAGAGTTCTAATGCTTCTCAAAACGCGATATCGCATCTCATTTCTAAGTATCCTGATAAGATATAATATTCATTGCGGAGTGCCATGTACACCTCGTATTCACTTCAAAAGAATGTAAATGCGAATTTTCCTTGCTAGGAAATAGCGTTTGCAGATGACTACGTATCGGAGCAATGGAGTTCTAATGCTTCTCAAAACGAGATATCGCATCTCATTTCTGTGCTTCACGATAAATTATAATATTCATTGCGAAGTGTCATGTATACCTCGTATTCACTTCAAAAGAACGTAAGTGCGACACTTCCATGCTAGGAAATAGCGTTTGCAGATGTCTCCGCATCGAGGCCATAGAGTTCTAATGCTTCTTAAAACGCGATATCGCATCTCACTTCTATGTTTCATGATAAGATATAATATTCATTGCGACGTGTCACATATACCTCGTATTCACTTCAAAAGAATGTAAATGCGAATCTTCCTTGCTAGGAAATAGCGTTTGCAGATGACTACGTATCGGAGCAATGGAGTTCTAATGCTTCTCAAAACGAGATATCGCATCTCATTTCTATGCTTCATGATAAGATATAATATTCATTGCGAATTGTCATGTATAACTCGTATTCCCTCCAAACGAATGTAAATGCGACACTTCCTTGCTAGGAAATGACGTATTCAGATGTCTACGTATCGTAGCAATAGAGTTCTAATGCTACTTAAATCGCGATATTGCATCTCATTTATATGTTTCGTGATAGGATATAATATTCATCGCGAAGTGTCAGGTGTACCTCGTATTCACTTCAAAGAATGTAAATGCGACACTTCCATGCTAGCAAATAGCGTATGCAGATGTCTACGCGTCGTGGCAATAGAGTTCTAATGCTTCTTAAAAGGCTATTTCGCATCTCAATTCTATGTTTCATTATAAGATATAATATACATTGCGAAGTGTCATGTATACCTCGTATTCACTCCAAACGAATGTAAATGCGACACTTCCTTGCTGGGAAATAGCGTATTCAGATGTCTACGTATCGTAGCAATAGAGTTCTAATGCTACTTAAATCGCGATTTCGCATCTCATTTGTATGTTTCGTTATAAGATATAATATTCATTCCGAAGTGTCATGTATACCTCGAATTCACATCAAAAGAATGTAAATGCGACACTTTCATGCTAGGAAATAGCGTTTGCAAATATCTCCGCATCGAGGAAACAGGGCTCTAATCCTTCTTAAGACGCGATATCGCATCTCACTTTTATGTTACATGATAAGATATAATATTCATTGCGATGTGTCATGTACACCTCGTATTCACTTCAATAGAATGTAAATGTGACATTTCCATGCTAGGAAATAGCCTTTGCAGATATCTCCGCATCGAGGCAATAGGGTTCTAATGCTTCTTAAAACGCGATACCGCATCTCACTTTTATGATACATGATAAGATATAATGTTCATTGCGAAGTGTACGTATAGCTCGTATTTACTTCAAAACAATGTAAATGCGACGTTTCCATCCTAGGAAATAGCGTTCACAGATGTCTACGTATCGTAGCAATAGAGTTCCAATGCTACTTAAATCGCAATATCGCATCTCATTTATATGTTTCGTGATAAGATATAATATTCATTGCGAAGTGTCATGTATACCTCGAATCCCCTTCAAAGGAATGTAAATGCGATACTTCCATGCTAGGAAATAGCGTATGCAGATGTCTACGCGTCGGGGCAATATAGTTCTAATTCTTCTTAAAACGCGATATCGCATCTCACTTCTATGTTTCATGATAAGATATAATATTCATTGCGAAGTGTCATGTTTACCTCGTATTCACTTCATAAGAATGTAAATGCGATTATTGCTTGCTAGGAAGTAGCGTTTGCAGATGTCTACATATCGCAGCAATAGCGTTCTAATGCTACTTATATCGCGATATGATACCTCATTTGTATGTTTCGTGATAAGAAATAATGTTCATTGCGAAGTGTCATGTATACTTCGCATTTACTTCAAGAGAACGTAAGTGCGACACTTCCATGCTAGGAAATAGCGTTTGGAGATGTCTCCGCATCGAGGCCATAGAGTTCTAATGCTTCTTAAAACGCGAAATCGCATCTCTCTTCTATGTTACATGATAAGATATAATATTCATTGCGAAGTGTCATGTATACCTCGTATTCCCTCCAAACGAATGTAAATGCGACACTTCCTTGCTAGGAAATGGCGTATTCAGATGTCTACGTATCGTAGCAATAGAGTTCTAATGCTACTTAAACCGCGATATCGCATCTCATTTATATGTTTCGTGATAAGATATAATATTCATCGCGAAGTGTCAGGTATACCTCGTATTCACTTCAAAAGAATGTAAATGCGACACTTCCATGCTAGGAAATAGCGTCTGCAGATGTCTACGCGTCGAGGCAATAGAGTTCTAATGCTTCTTAAAACGCGATATCCCATCTCAATTCTATGTTTCATTATAAGATATAATATTCATTGCGAAGTGTCATGTATACCTCGTATTCACATCAAAAGAATGTAAATGCGACTATTCCTTGCTAGGGCATAGCGTTTGCAGATGCCTACGTGTCGTAGAAATAGATTTCTAATGCTTCTTAGACCGCGATATCGCATCTCATTTCTATGTTTCGTGATATGTTATAATATTCATTCCGAAGTGTCATGTAAACCTCGAATTCACTTCAAAAGAATGTAAATGCGACTATTGGTTGCTAGGATATAGCGATTGCAGATGTCTACGTATCATAGCAATAGTGTTCTAATGCTTCTCAAAACGCGATATCGCATCTCATTTCTAAGTTTCCTGATAAGATATAATATTCATTGCGGATTGTCAAGTACACCTCGTATTCACTTCAAAAGAATGTAAATGCGACACTTCCATGCTAGGAAATAGCGTCTGCAGATGTCTACGCGTCAAGGCAATAGAGTTCTAATGCTTCTTAAAACGCGATATCTAATCTCAATTCTATGTTTCATTATAAGATATAATATTCATTGCGAAGTGTCATGTATACCTCGTATTCACTTCAAAAGAATGTAAATGCGACACTTCCATGCTAGGAAATAGCGTTTGCAGATATCTCCGCATCGAGGTAATAGGGTTCTAATGCTTCTTAAGACACGATATCGCATCTCACTTTTATGTTACATGATAAGATATTACGTTCATTGCGAAGTGTCATGTATACCTCGTATTCACTTCAAAAGACTGTAAATGCGAATCTTCCTTGCTAGGAAATAGCGTTTGCAGATGTCTACGTATCGTAGCAATGGAGTTCTAATGCTTCTCAAAACGCGATATCGCATCTCATTTCTATGCTTCATATTAAGGTGTAATATTCATTGCGAAGTGTCATGTATACCTCGTATTCCCTCCAAACGAATGTAAATGCGACACTTCCTTGCTAGGAAATGGCGTATTCAGATGTCTACGTATCGTAGCAATAGAGTTCTAATGCTACTTAAATCGCGATATTGCATCTCGTTTATATGTTTCGTGATAGGATATAATATTCATCGCGAAGTGTCAGGTATACCTCGTATTCACTTCAAAAGAATGTAAATGCGACACTTCCATGCTAGCAAATAGCGTATGCAGATGTCTACGCGTCGTGGCAATAGAGTTCTAATGGTTCTTAAAAGGCTATTTCGCATCTCAATTCTATGTTTCATTATAAGATATAATATACATTGCGAAGTGTCATGTATACCTCGTATTCACTCCAAACGAATGTAAATGCGACACTTCCTTGCTGGGAAATAGCGTATTCAGATGTCTACGTATCGTAGCAATAGAGTTCTAATGCTACTTAAATCGCGATTTCGCATCTCATTTGTATGTTTCGTGATAAGATATAGTATTCATTCCGAAGTGTCATGTATACCTCGAATTCACATCAAAAGAATGTAAATGGGACACTTCCATGCTAGGAAATAGCGTTTGCAGATATCTCCGCATCGAGGAAACAGGGTTCTAATTCTTCTTAAGACGCGATATCGCATCTCACTTTTATGTTACATGATAAGATATAATGTTCATTGCGAAGTGTCATATATACCTCGTATTCACTTCAAAAGAATGTAAATGCTAATCTTCCTTGCTAGGAAATAGCGTTTGCAGATGACTACGTATCGTAGCAATGGAGTTCTAATACTTCTCAAAACGAGATATCGCATCTCATTTCTATGCTTCATGATAAGATATAATATTCATTGCGAAGTATCATGTATACCTGGTATTCACTCCAAACGAATGTAAATGCGACACTTCCCTGCTAGGAAATAGCGTATTCAGATGTCTACGTATGGTAGCAATAGAGTTCTAATGCTACTTAAATCTCGATATCGCATCTCATTTCTATGTTTCGTGATAAGATATAATATTCATTGCGATGTGTCATGTGCACCTCGTATTCACTTCAAAAGAATGTAAATGTGACATTTCCATGCTAGGAAATAGCCTTTGCAGATATCTCCGCATCGAGGCAATAGGGTTCTAATGCTTCTTAAAACGCGATATCGCATCTCACTTTTATGATACATGATAAGATATAATGTTCATTGCGAAGTGTACGTATAGCTCGTATTTACTTCAAAACAATGTAAATGCGACGTTTCCATCCTAGGAAATAGCGTTCACAGATGTCTACGTATCGTAGCAATAGAGTTCCAATGCTACTTAAATCGCAATATCGCATCTCATTTATATGTTTCGTGATAAGATATAATATTCATTGCGAAGTGTCATGTATACCTCGAATTCCCTTCAAAAGAATGTAAATGCGATACTTCCATGCTAGGAAATAGCATGCTAGGAAATAGCAGATGTCTACGCGTCGGGGCAATATAGTTCTAATGCTTCTTAAAACGCGATATCGCATCTCACTTCTATGTTTCACGATAAGATATAATATTCATTGCGAAGTGTCATGTATACCTCGTATTCACTTCAAAAGAATGTAAATGCGATTATTGCTTGCTAGGAAGTAGCGTTTGCAGATGTCTACATATCGCAGCAATAGCGTTCTAATGCTACTTATATCGCGATATGATACCTCATTTGTATGTTTCGTGATAAGAAATAATGTTCATTGCGAAGTGTCATGTATACTTCGCATTCACTTCAAAAGAACGTAAGTGCGACACTTCCATGCTAGGAAATAGCGTTTGGAGATGTCTCCGCATCGAGGCCATAGAGTTCTAATGCTTCTTAAAACGCGAAATCGCATCTCTCTTCTATGTTACATGATAAGATATAATATTCATTGCGAATTGTCATGTATACCTCGTATTCCCTCCAAACGAATGTAAATGCGCCACTTCCTTGCTAGGAAATAGCGTCTGCAGATGTCTACGCATCGAAGCAATAGAGTTCTAATGGGGAGGGGTAGAGGTCCTTCTCACACCCGAGATCCATCCTGTTTGTCTCCATGGACTATGGCAGCGGTCTTATCGTTGCAGAGCCCTGGATCCTATCCTTCGTGCTTCAGGGTCTCTTCTTGCTCACTTCCTGACTCCTCCACCGTCGAGCCCGTCACGCTACCTCGGCGTACAGCCCTTCCGCGAACCTGCCGTCTTATTATCCGCCGAAGAGGCGTCTTATGGGTCGCTTCTTCCATCAGCTCGCCAGTCTAATCCGTAGAACAGAGAGAGAGAAACGAACGGGGGGGGGGGGGGGGGGGGGAGGTTCTACCATCGTGTATTTCACGCTCCTCGCAAATACAGCTATCGCGATGGTCCGTGTCGCGCTTCTCGCATGGGTGGTGATCTGCGAGCTAGTCTAACCGAAGCAGGGTGGGGGGGTGAGCGTGCCTTGTGACTTCACCACGTCACAGTACATACAAATTTGCGATTAAGTAACTATGTGTTCAAATTCAATTCCGATTAATGCACTAAAAAGCATCCCAGATAACAAACGGCAAGATGGTAGCGACACCATGCCGGCACTATATTGCCACTTCCGAGGAGTGTCAACTGATTCGTAGTCATCTGTGACCGGATTCGTTGACTAAAATGCCAGATCGTGTTACCAGCACGTTCTAGACAAGCGAATCGCGCAGAACCAGCACCATGGTGACACGCGTATCATCGCTCCATTCATGAATCCCCTCAGCAATGACGCATGATCACATTTGGCAATGGGGAACCTGTGCTTTCATACAAATTAGAACAGTTAGATGTCAGTAGATGTTCAGCATATGAGTATTGATAGACATTTTGATGGTCGTTTTCCTATATTTATAGTTATTGAGCGAGTCGTATATATTTCTTTCAATCCATCATAGACTAAAAATATTATTTATAAGAAAAATATTACTTATAAAATAAAAATTCATGCTGTTGCGTCCCTAACTTCGCCTTGTGTAATTTCTGAAATAACATGCTGTCATCGTATATAATGTAACCCTCAATTGCATGAATTTGTAACAATAAATTGAAGAAAATATATATAAAATAAGTGTATATATTTTTATGACAAAGTAATTATCGGCTTTATGGAAAAAATCGCCCTATCGAGCTAGTTTATAGAAAATAATAAAATCGAGTTCTTATATCTTTGTTTTGTGCCGGTGTATCTATATTGGAATCAAGATAAATAAATTGCACAGTTTAGTCATTTTTCATATTTGCTTATAATTTTTATAGAAACAGCTTCCCCATTAGTAAATGTCAGCCTACTGCTGAATAGTGCCGTGATACGAATGCCGCCCCAGTACTAACAGTATGCCATTTCGAAAGCTGAGTAGGAGCACTTTGTTAGCACAGTTCTGTCACGGAATTCGTACCATCCTTTGTCATTGGCGTGCCAATCGCTGGCTGTTTGGGATATTGTAGTGCATGAGGCAGACTTGTTCCTTATCATCGTCAAGGAGATGGATTTTCACTCCCCCCTTTTTGAATTTTTTAAATTATTGTTTGGAATTTTTGCCGCTTCTGTATCTCTATGACCGCATTGTGGATTCAACTTATGTACGATCTTTTTGGTCTTCATCTTTTATTACATGTAATATTATATATGTGATGCACGTTTGTTATGTAATGCTCCGATTTGTAAGCCTCAGATACTTTTATCCTTTGGTAAAGCAACTTATTCGATTAATATATATTTATTAGACATAGATATAAACAATTAGAAAAATGTTATTAAAACGCTATTAAATATGTTGTTGCAATTATATATTTAAGGTCTGAAGATGTAGATGCAATTAATGTCCGATATTTTACGTGATCCAATCGACGGATCAAGTGAGGCTATGAAATTTAAAAATCTTTTACTATTCTTCGACCCCTTTACATGTTACATGAATGATAAGTTCTGCAAGACAAGAAGCCTAAATTAGTGAGATATCTAGGAACATAAGTAATTTGTAAGTAACACATCTTCTCTCTTTGAAATATTTGCCTTTGCATAGAATAGAACGTATAGATATAATTGCCGGTTTTGTACCCATTTCGGTCCAATTCTATTATAGCCTTTGAGCAGAAGTAATATTGATTATACTTGATTTTTGCAATAGTTCTTTAATTAACAGATTTTATTAACCTAGAATCATCATTTGACGGATGTATCAATCTACTTTGTAGCTCCATCAGTTTCTTTTTCTGCTCGCTACTTTCCATTTTCAGTTCCGTATACTTATCCTTTATCACCATCATATATGTTGCGTAAAATTACAAAAACTTTTTGTCCTCAAATTTTGCGGATATTTCAATTAAATTTCCTTTGATTAAATAAACGGAAATTAAAAAACAGTGGCACGTACCATTTCTTCGAAACGTTGTATCGTAATTTGCATCTGACTGTTTTGAAAGGCACGCACTTTACTTAACGTTTGCAATGATTCGGTTAGCGAAGTAAAGTAATATTCTACTTTCGAAATTGTTGGCTCTTGTAATTCTAAGGCAAATATATTCATCTGTCGACATCGTGAACATTGTTTTTTGGCAAAATTTCAGAAAAACAAATATACTATAAGTAAAATAATAAACATCATAATATTAAATTTAACTCTGTTCATCGTTGCCTTGTTGGACACATCCATAACAATATACAGGGTGGAGCAGTAATAATTAGCACCTCAGATATCCACGAAACTATAAGTTTCATAGAAGTTTTTGCTAACATATAATTGCACAGTACAAAGGGGCCATCCGTTGATGAAAATAGTTTTTTTGTAAGTGGAGTTATGTTGGACATATGAAGGTTACCTTCATTTTTTAAAATGAATTGGTATGTCCATTCTTCCGTAATACGATAGAGCATTTTAAAGCAAGTTTAACGATCTGTAACATGAAGGCATTGAAGGTTACAAAGAGTAAAGAAAGGCGATAATACTCACGGTTTTGATAGTAAATGAAACATACGTATTGTAAACAGTGGTGGAAGGCGTAATACTTACCGTTTACTTCACTGTGAATAAACACTTGTCGAAGGGCATTTCAATAGTTTGCAGCATAAGTTAAACATGATAAGATTAGTATTGAAAAATCGGTTCGAATACGTTTGGTTAGGCTGTTCTTTGTGTCGCTCATTTTATAAGTACAGAGCTGCGGATTCCTGAGGACAGCTCACAAAATTGTTGAACTATGGAAGATTATCATTGTGAATTTGAATCGAAAGGTAATTAAATTCCATTAGATTGTAAACAGATCTCAATGTTTCATTTTAGATAGTAAGATTAAATACTCTTTACAAAACTACAAGAATGGATACATACCTTTCTGTTATTATTACTTCATAAAGAATTATAATTGCAATTATATAGTTCATTACGATAAAAAATATTTCTTAGAAAATTCTAAATATTAAATAAAAGAATCAAGTAAAACATTTTTAATAATTACGAATATGAAAAATACTTGAACATTCCAATAGAAAGATGTCTAAACAGGAGCTAGAAAAGTCAAACATTCAATTTCAATTCCAGAATTCACCTATAAGAGGTAAAATGATTCGAAAGCTTTAATTACAGTCTTTAATGCAAGCAGTTGGGCAGTATTTCAATTTTTAAGAAAATTGATGAAAGTCAACCATTTTGAAGTGGTCAGAATCTTTGTCGTTTGAGCAATAAGTGAATAACAAATAACTGCATAAATTCCAGGCTTAAAAACTTATGGATTAAATCCTATGCAGACTCGTTTATGAGCGAGTTACTAAATAATAATCCACACTAAGTAATCATTTTAAAACTTAAACGATTACATCTCGCGAACTTTCAAAGATATCAGAAGCGTGAAAAGTATGTGGTTTATCAAAAATTCTTCTAAAAGAACGGACGAAGCCAATAGAAATCTTTGTTGAAGTAAGCAAGTTCTAAAGTTTTAAGCAACGCGATGGCCCTTATCTGCCTATGTCTCATAGCAAGTAAGTTCTGAATTTCTATGAAATCCGATGGAATTTCTCACTACTAACGTTTCAAAGTAAGTTCTCAAATTCTCAGTTCTACGTTTAAAACTATGTGTGTTCTATATATCTATGTAAAGTGATGGTTCCTATTAGTTGTGACGGAAACCTATATATAGTAAGTCAGGGAAGCTCGAAGGGGTTAATTATCTAAATGCTTTAAGGTGTAAAACGTATTTTAATCTAAAGCGACTTATCGTTCCTAGGTATCCGCTCACGTACAACTTTTCTTGGGCGCCAGCTGCTCAGAAAGTAGCAAAGCGATAGGCTACACGACCCCGGGAATCCTGGGGCGGTCAACCCTTGAAACATCGAAATGCTCCTCCTCTCGACTACGTCTAGCCAAGTACACACACTCAGGTCGCGAGATACTGAAGTCACGGCATGTTTATTTATGGTCTCGACGTGGGTTTAACTAACAAGGGCTACGGGAAACTACGCAACACGCCGCAAATTACCGGGTAGTATCTTTGGAAGTGTAGTCGAGATATACATAATACTTCGCAATGAATATTATAACCTATCTTGAAACCCAGAAATGAGGTGCGATATTGCGTTTTAGAAGCACTAGAACTCTAATGCTTCGATACGTAGATATCTGAGAACGCATTTCCTAGCAAGGAAGTGTGGCATTCACATTCCTTTGAAGTGTAGACGAGGTATACATAGCACTTCGCAATGAATATTATATTGTATCATGAAACATAGAAATGAGATGCGTTATCGCGTTTTAAGAAGCATTAGAACTCTATTCCTTCGATACGTAGACAACTGGAAACGCATTTCCTAGCAAGGAAGTGTGGCATTTAAATTCTTTTGAATTGTAGGCGAGGTATTAATAACACTTCGTAATGAATCTTGTATCATATCATGAGACATAGAAATGGCATGCGATATCGCGTTTTAAGAAGCGTTACAACTCTATTGCTTCGGTACGTAGACATCTGGAAACGCTATTTCCTAGCAAGGAAGTGTGGCATTTACATTCTTTTGAAGTGCAACGAGGTATAGATAGCACTTCGCAATTAATATTATATCTTATTATGAAACATAGAAATGCGATGCGATATCGCGATTTAAGGAGCATTACAACACTAATGCTTCTATGCGTAGACATGTGGAAACGCTATTTCCTAGCAAGGAAGTGTGGCATTTACATTCCTTTGATGTGTAGAGGAGGTGTACATTACACTTCGCAATGAATATTATTTCCTATCATGGTACATAGAATTGAGATGCGATATCGAGTTTAAAGAAGCATTACAACTCTATTGCTTCGATACGTGGACATGTGGAAACGCTATTTCCTAGCAAGGAAGTGTGGAATTTACAATCTTTTGAAGTGTAGACGAGTTATACGTAACATATCGCAAAGAATATTATATCTTATGGTGAAACATATAACTGAGATGCTATATCGCGTTTTAAGAAGCATTACAATTCTAGTGCTTCGTTACGGAGGCATCTGGAAACGCTATTTCCTAGCAAGGAAGTGTGGCATTTACATTCTTTTGAAGTGCAACGAGGTATAGATAGCACTTCGCAATTAATATTATATCTTATTATGAAACATAGAAATGCGATGCGATATCGCGATTTAAGGAGCATTACAACACTAATGCTTCTATACGTAGACATGTGGAAACGCTATTTCCTAGCAAGGAAGTGTGGCATTTACATTCCTTTGATGTGTAGAGGAGGTGTACATTACACTTCGCAATGAATATTATTTCCTATCATGGTACATAGAATTGAGATGCGATATCGAGTTTAAGGAAGCATTACAACTCTATTGCTTCGATACGTGGACATGTGGAAACGCTATTTCCTAGCAAGGAAGTGTGGAATTTACAATCTTTTGAAGTGTAGACGAGTTATACGTAACATATCGCAAAGAATATTATATCTTATGGTGAAACATATAACTGAGATGCTATATCGCGTTTTAAGAAGCATTACAATTCTAGTGCTTCGTTACGGAGGCATCTGGAAACGCTATTTCCTAGCAAGGAAGTGTGGCATTTACATTCTTTTGAAGTGAATACGAGGTATACATGACACTTTGCAATGAATATTATATCTTATCATGAAGCATAGAAGTGAGATGCGATATCGCGTTTTAAGGAGCATTTCAAAACATTTGCTTCGAAACGTAGACATCCGGAAACGCATTTCCTAGCAAGGAAGTGTCGCATTTACATTCTGTTGAAGTGAATACGAGGTATACATGACACTTCGCAATGAATATTATGTCTAATCATGAAACATAGAAATGAAATGCGACATCTCGTTTTAAGAAGCATTAGAACTGCCTTGCTACGATACGTAGACATCTGCAAACGCTATTTCCTAGCATGGAAGTGTCGCATTTATATTCCATTGAAGTGAATACGAGGTATGCATGAAACTTCGCAATCGATATTATATCTTATCACGAAACATAGAAATGAGATGCGACATCTCGTTTTAAGAAGTATTAGAACTCTATTCTTTCGATACGTTGTCATCTGGGAACGCTATTTCCTAGCAAGGAAGTGTCGCATTTACATTCTTTTGAAGTGAATACGAGGTATACATGACACTTCGCAATGAATATTATATCTTATCATGAAACATAGAAGTGAGATGCGATATCGCGTTCTAAGAAGCATTAGAACTCTATTGCTTCGATACGTAGATATCTGGAAACGCTATTTCCTAGCAAGGAAGTGTCGCATTTACATTCTTTTGAAGTGAATACGAGGTATACATGACACTTCGCAATGAATATTATATCTTATCATGGAACATAGAAGTGAGATGCGATATCGCGTTCCAAGAAGCATTAGAACCCCAATGCTACGATACGTAGACATCTGCAAACGCTACTTCCCAGCATGGAAGTGTCGCATTTACATTCTTTTGAAGTGAACATGAGGTATACATAACACTCCACAATGAATATTATATCTTATCACGAACATAGAAATGAAATGCGACATCTCGTTTTAAGAAGCATTAGAACTCTATTGCTACGATACGTAGACATCTGCAAACGCTTTTTCCTAGCATGGAAGGGTCGCATTTACATTCTTTTGAAGCGAGTACGAGGTATACATAACACTCCATAATGAATATTATATCTTCTCAAGAAACGTAGAAATGAAATGCGAAATCTCGTTTTAAGAAGCATTAGAACTCTATTGCTACGATAGGTAGACATCTGCAAACGCTATTTCCTAGCAGGGAAGTGTCGCATTTACATTTTTTTGAAGTGAACACGAGGTATACATGACACTTCGCAATGAATATTATATCTTATCATGAAACATAGAAGTGAGATGCGATATCGCGTTTTAAGAAACATTAGAACCCTATTGCTACGATACGTAAACATCTGCAAACGCTATTTCCTAGCAGGGAAGTGTCGCATTTACATTATTTTGAAAGGAATACGAGGAATACGTGACACTTCGCAATGAATATTATATCTTATCATGAAACATAGAAATGAGGTGCGATATCGCAATATAGGAAGCATTGGAACTCTATTGCTTCGATACGTGGACATCTGCTAACGCTATCCCTAACAAGGAAGTGTCGCATTTACATTCTTTTGAAAGGAATACGAGGCATACATGACACTTCGCAATGAATACTATATCTTGTCATGTAACATAGAAATGAAATGCGATATGACGTATTAAGAAGCATTAGAATTCTATTGCTTCGATACGTAGACATCTGCAAACGCTATTCCGTGGCAAGGAACTGTCGCATTCACATTCATTTGAAGTGTATGCGAGGTATTCATGACACTTCGCAATGAATATTATATATTATCTTGAAACATAGATATGTGATGCAATATCGCGAATTAGCAAGCTTTAGAAATCTATTGCTTCGATACGTAGACATCTGCAAACGCTATTTCCCAGCAGGGATGTGTCGCATTTACATTCTTTTGAAGTGAATACGATGTACACATAACACTCCACAATGAATACTATATATTATCATGAAACATGGTAAAGAGTAGCGATATCGCGTTTTGAGAAGCATTAGAACTCTGATGCTGCGATACGTTGACATCTGCAAACACTATTTCTTGGCAAGGAAGTGTCGCGTTTACATTCTTTTGAAGTGAATACGAGGTATACATAACACTCCACAATGAATATTATATCTTATCATGAAACAAGGAAATGAGATGCGATAAGGCGATTTAAGAAGCATTAGAATTCTATTGCTTCGATACGTAGACATCTGCAAACGCTATTTCCTAGCAAGGAAGTGTCGCATGTACATTCAATAGAAGTGTATGCGAGGTATACATGGCACTTCGCAATGAATATTATATCTTATCATGAAACATAGAAATGAGATGCCATATCGCGATTTAAGAAGCATTAAAGCTCTATTGCGTCGATACGAAGACGTATGCAAACGCTATTTCCCAGAGAGGAAGTGTCACATTTACATTCATTTGAAGTGTAGGCGAGGAATACATAACACTTCGCAATGAATACTATATCTTATCACGAGACAAAGAAATGAGATGCGATATCGCGTTTTAAGAAGCACTAGGACTCTATTGCTTCGATACGTAGAGATCTGCAAACGCAATTTCCTAGCAAGGAAGTGTCGCATTTACATTCATTTGAAGTGTATACGAGGAATACATAACACTTCGCAATGTATATTATACGTTATCATGGATCATAGAAATGAGATGCGATATCTCGATTTAAGAAGCATAACAACTGTGTTGCTTCGATATGTAGACATCTGCAAACGCTATCCCCTAGCAAGGAAGTGACGCCTCTACATTCTTTTGAAGTGTATGCCAGCTATACATGACACTTCGCAATGAATACTATATCTTATCATGAAACATAGAAATTAGATGCGATATCGCGATATAAGAAGCATTAGAACTCTATTGCTTCGATACGTAAACATCTGCAAGCGCTATTTCCTAGCAGGGAAGTGTCGCATTTACATTCATTTGAGGTGTAGACGAGGAATACGTAACACTTCGCAATGAATATTATACCTTATCATGAGACATAGAAATGGGATGCGCTACCGCGTTTTAAGAAGCATTAGAAATTCATTGCTTCGATACGTAGACATCTGCAAACGCCATTTCCTAGCAAGGATGTGTCGCATTTACATTCATTTGAAGTGTATGCGAGGTATACATGCCACTCCGCAATGGATATTATATCTCATCATGAGACATAGAAATGAGATGCGATATCGCATTTTGAGAAGCATTAGAACTTTATTTCTACGATACGTAGACTACTTCATACGCAACTACCTAACAAGGAAGTGTCGCATTTACACTCTTTTTAAGTGAATACGAGGTTTACATAACACTGCACAATGAAAATTATATCCTATCGTGAAACATGGAAATGAGATGCGATATCGCGCTTTGAGAAGCATTAGAACACTATCGCTACGGTACGTAGACATCTGCAAACCGTATTTCCTAGCAAGGAAGTGTCGCATTTACATTCCTTTGAGGCGGATATGAGGTATTCATAACACTCCACAATGAATATTATATCTTATCATGAGACATAGAAATAAGATGCGATATCGCGTTTTAAGAAGCATTAGAACTCTATAGCTTCGATACGTAGACATCTGCAAATTCTACTTCCTAGCAAGGGAGAGTCGCATTTACATTCTTTCAAGTGAATACGAGGTATACATGACACTTCGCAATGAATATTATATCTTATCATGAATCATAGAAATGAGATGCGATATCGTGTTTTAAGAAGCTTTAGAACTCTATTTCTACGATACATAGACGATACATCTACAGACGCTATTTCCTAGCAAGGAAGTGTCGCATTTACATTCATTTGAATTGAATGCGAGGTATAGATAACACTAAACAATGAATATTACATCTTATCACGAAACATAGAAATGAGATGCGATATGGCGTTTTAAGGGGCATTAGTACTCTATAGCTTCGATACAGAGATATCTGGGAACGTAATTTCCTAGAAAGGAACCACCTCGCACCCCCAGCATCAACCCCTGTACGCATGCAACCAGCCAAACTCGCCTGCAGAACCAGCAACTGGAAGAGTTCGCGCGCGCATACCTGCACGCGCTCACTCAGACCGAGTTCCGCTGCCTCGCTCCCACCGCCGAGTATACCTGTTTCGCTCGTACCGGGCACCAGTGTCTCACTCGCACCACCGAGTATACCTGTCTCGCCCGCACGAAGGACGGGCAGCCCTATCTCCCTCGCTCCCAGGATTCCGTCCTGCAGGAAGACATAGCCGCAGCCCATCACCTGAATGGGGTATTTTCCAATTCCGGGAACAGGATCTGCTAGAACCTATATATTACTTCTAAGCTAGGACATACATACCATATCATGACGCATATATAAGAGTTCCTAGATCTAAGTTACACTAAGTAAGATGCGTCCGGCCAGCGGCATGCGCCGCTAGCCCCTCCACGAGCCGCGAGTCCCCCACTCGCGGGACCGCGATCTGCCTACCGCGAGCCTCCGCGACCGTAGCGCCCCGCGAACCGAGGAGGTCCAGTTCATGTATACTTTAAACCTAGAATATATTTTATTCTTACTTTTACTATATCCAAGTACAAGTTCTTTTACCAAGTCTACTATTTCCACATCCATTAATTTTATCAAGTGTTAACAATACCAGTTCTCCTTCAAACATTACATTTAACTACGAATTCTTCCACGGGTTCTTCCATACAACTGGGGTTGCTCTTCATCAAATTGAAGGTGTATAGAAATCGGCTTTGTGACGTTGAGACCGCCGCTTATCCTTCAGATCTTAGTCTAAAGTACAGAAAAACCTGGTGAATGAATCGTGCTTCCGGTTTGCGAAGAACGCGTCGTGCGAGTAGGAAGAATTTCATACGATCACTTGTGCGTGAATATTTGGAGGGTGTTCCGAGAGTCGTCGTATACCAGCGACCTGCCTTCGCACCAGTCCAGACGCCGCTTTTCGAAGCGACCGTCGACGCCTCCAATCCAGACACCACGACGCATCACGCCGATTCTGCCACATTCAGCATCATCGCTGAATTCCGACCGCCGTCCTCGTCTTCGCTGGCGACTGATCGAGATTTCTGTAGCAGCCAACAGAACGAAATCCGCTACGATCCCAGCGAACGATACTCCACGCCGTTTCTACGTACAAATCGAGAGAGAAGTCATCGAAAGCTAGGGTCATTCCCTTATTATCGCGAGTGTTTTCGCTAGTGTCGCGTCAGCCGAAATTGTCGGACCCGGTCTTAACGCGTTCCCGCAGACCGAATTACCGAAATATAGGATCGTGTTGTAAAGCCTCCGGAGCAACGGAAAATAGTTTCGCCGGACGTAACACCTCGAATTCACATCAAAAGAATGTAAATGCGACACTTCCTTGCTAGGAAATAAGGTTTGCAGATATCTACGTATCGAAGAAACAGAGTTCTAATGCTTCTTGAAACGCCATATCGCATCTCATTTCTATGTTTCATCATAAGATATAATATTCATTGCGAAGTGTCATGTATACATCGTATTCCTCTCAAGAGAATGTAAATGCGACACTTCCTTTCTAGGAAATTACGTTTCCAGATGTCAACGTATCGAAGCAACAGAGTACTAATGTTTCTTAAAACGCGATATCGCATCTCATTTCTACGTTTCATGATAAGATATAATATTCATTGTGCAGTGTTATGTATATCTCGCCTACACTTCAAATGAATGTAAATGCGATACTTCCGTGCTAGGAAATAGCGTTTGCAGATGTCTACGTATCGTAGCGATAGAGTACTAATTCTTATTAAAACGAGATGTCGCATTTCATTTCTACGTTTCGTAATAAGATGTAATATTCATTGTGGAGTGTTATGTATACCTCGTATTCACTTCAAAAGGATGTAAGTGCGACACTTCCTTGCTAGGAAATATTGTTTGCAGATGTGTGCGTATCGTAGCAATGGAGTTCTAGTGCTTCTTAAATCACGATATCGCATCTGATTTCTATGTTTCGTGATAAGGTATAATTTTCATTGCGAAGTGTCATGTATACCTCGTATTCACTTCAAAAGAATGTAAATGCGACACTTTCTTGCTAGGAAATATTGTCTGCAGATGCCTACGTATCGTAGCAATAGAGCTCTAATGCTTCTCAAAACGCGAAATCGCAACTCATTCCTATGTATCATGATAAGATATAATATTCATTGCGAAGTGTCATGTATATCTCGTATTCACATCAAAAGAACGTAAATGCGAAACTTCCATGCTAGGAAATAGCGTTTGCAGATGTCTACGTATCGTAGCAATAGAGTTCTAATGCTTCTCAAAACGCGATATCGCATCTCATTCCTATGTTTTATGATAAGGTATAGTACTCATTGCGAAGTGTCATGTATATCTCGTATTCACTCCAAAAGAATGTAAATGCGGCATTTCCATGCTAGGTAATAGCGCTTGCATATGTTTACGTACCATAGCAGTAGAGTTCTAATGCTTCTTAAAACGCGATATCGCATCTCACTGCTATGTTTCATGATAAGATATAATATTCATTATGGAGTGTTATGTATACCTCGTATTCACTTCAAAAGAATGTAAATGCGACACTTCCTTGCTAGGAAATAACATTTGCAGATGTCTACACATCGTAGCAATAGAGTTCTAGTGCTGCTTAAATTGCGATATCGCATCTCACATCTATGTTTCGAGATAAGATATAATATACATTGCGAAGAGTCATGTATACCTCGTATTAACTTCAAAAGAATGTAAATGCGGCATTTTCATGCTAAGTAATAGCGTTTGCATATGTTTACTTACCGTAGCAGTAGAGTTCTAATGCTTCTTTAAACGCGATATCGCATCTCACTGCTATGTTTCATGATAAGATATAATATTCATTATGGAGTGTTATGTATACCTCGTATTCACTTCAAAAGAATGTAAATGCGACACTCACATGCTAGGAAATATTGTTTGCAGATGTCTACGTATCACAGCAATAGAGTACTAATGCTTCTTAAAACGAGATGTCGTATTTCATTTCTATGTTTCGTAATAAGATATAATGTTCATTGTGTAATGTTATGTATACCTCGTATTCACTTCAATGGAATGTAATTGCGACATTTCCTTGCTAGGAAATATTGTTTGCAGATGTCTACGTATATTAGCAATAGAGTACTAATGCTTCTTAAAACGAGATGTCGTATTTCATTTCTATGTTCGTAATAAGATATAATATTCATTGTGTAATGTTACGTATACCTCGTATTCACATCAATGGAATGTAAGAGCGAAATTTCCTTGCTAGGAAATAGAGTTTGCAGATATCTACGTATATTAGCAATAGAGTTCTAATGCTTCTCAAAACGCGATATAGCACCTCATTCCTATGTTTCATGATAAGGTATAATATTCATTGCGTAGTGTCATGTATACCTCGTATTCACTTCAAATGAATGTAAATGCGACACTTCCATGCTAGGAAATAGCGTTTGCAGATGCCTACGTATCGTAGCAATAGAGTTCTAATGCTTCTTAGAACGCGATATCGCATCTCACTTCTATGTTTCATGATAAGATATAATATTCATTGCGAAGTGTCATGTATACCTCGTATTCCTTTCAAAAGAATGTAAATGCGATACTTCCTTGCTAGGAAGTAGCGTTTACAAATGTCTACGTATCGAACCAATAGACTTCTAATGCTTCTTAGAACGCCATATCGCATCTCATTACTACGTTTCACGATAAGATATAATATTCATTGTGCAGTGTTATGTATATCTCGTCTATACTTCAAATGAATGTAAATGCGACACTTCCTTGCTAGGAAATAGCGTTTGCAGATGTCTACGTTTCGTGGCATTAGAGTTCTAATGCTTCTCAAAACGCGATATCGCTTCTCATTTCTATGTTTCATGATAATATATAATATTCATTGCGAAGTGTCATGTATACCTCGCATACACTTCAAATGAATGTGAATGCGACAGTTCCTTGCTAGGAAATAGCATTTGCAGATATCTACGTATCGAAGCAATTGAGTTCTAAAGTTTCTTAAATCGCGATAACGCATCTCATTTCTGTGTTTCATGATAAGATATAATATTCATTGTGCAGTGTCATGTATACCTCGTATACACTCCAAAAGAATGTAAATGCGACACTTCCTCCCTAGGGAAGCTCGAAGGGCTTAATTATCTAAATGCCTTAAGGTGTAAAACGTATTTTAATCTAAAGCGATCTATCGTTCCAAGGTATCCGCTCACGAACAACTTTTCTTGGGCGCCAGCTGCTCAGAAAGTAGCAAAGCGATAGGATACACGACCCCGGGAACCCTGGTGGGGTCAACCCTTAAAACATCGAAATGCTCCTCCTCTCGACTACGCCTAGCCAAGTACACACACTCAGGTCGCGAGATACTGAAGTCACGGCATGTTCATTTATGGTCTCGACGTGGGTTTAACTAACAAGGGCTACGGGAAACTACGCAACACGCCGCAAATTACCGGGTAGTATCTTTGGAAGTGTAGTCGAGATAAACATAATACTTCGCAATGAATATTATAATCTATCTTGAAACCCAGAAATGAGATGCGATATTGCGTTTTAGAAGCACTAGAACTCTAATGCTTCGATACGTAGACATCTGGAAACGCATTTCCTAGCAAGGAAGTGTGGCATTTACATTCCTTTGATGTGTAGAGGAGGTGTACATTACACTTCGCAATGAATATTATTTCCTATCATGAAACATAGAATTGAGATGCGATATCGAGTTTAAAGAAGCATTACAACTCTATTGCTTCGATACGTGGACATGTGCAAACGCTATTTCCTAGCGTGGAAGTGTCGCATTTACGTTCTTTTGTTGTGAATACGAGATATACATGACACTTCGCAATGAATATTATATCTTATCGTGAAACATAGGAATGAGGTGCTATATCGCGTTTTAAGGAGCATTAGAATTCTATTGCTACGATACGTAGACATCTGCAAACGCTATTTCCTTGCATGGAAGTGTCGCATTTACATTCTTTTGAAGTGAATACGAGATATACATGACACTTCGCAATGAATATTACATCTTATCATGAAACATAGGAATGAGGTGCTATATCGCGTTTTAAGGAGCATTAGAATTCTATTGCTACGATACGTAGACATCTGCAAACGCTATTTCCTAGCATGGAAGTGTCGCATTTTCATTCTTTTGAAAGGAATACGAGGCATACATGACACTTCGCAATGAATGTTATATCTTATCATGAAACATAGATATGAGTGGCGATATGACGATTTAAGAAGCATTAGAATTTTATTGCTTCCATACGTAGACATCTGCAAACGCTATTTCCTAGCAAGAAAGTGTCGCATGTACATTCAGTTGAAGTGTATGCGAGGTATACATAACACTCCACAATGAAAATAATATCTTATCATGAAACATAGGAATGAGATGTAATATGGCGATTTAACAAGCATTAGAAATCTATTGCTTCGACATGTAGATATCTGCAAACGCTATTTCCAAGCAAGGAAGTGTCGCATTTACATTCTTTTGATAGGAATACGAGGTATACATGACACTTCGCAATGAATATTATATCTTGTCATGAAACATAGAAATGATATGCGATATGACGATTTAAGAAACATTAGAATTCTATTGCTTCGATACGTAGACATCTGCAAACGCTATTTCCTAGCAAGCAAATGTCGCATGTACATTCAGTTGAACTGTATTTGAGGTATACATAACACTCCACAATGAAAATTATATCTTATCATGAAACATAGAAATGAGATGCGATATGGCGATTTAAGAAGCATTAGAACTCTATTGCTTCGATACGTAGACATCTGCAAACGCTATTTCCTGGCATGGAAGTGTCGCGTTTACATTCTTTTGAAGTGAATACGAGGTATACATAACACTCCACAATGAATATTATTTCTTACCATGAAACATAGAAATGAGATGCAATATGGCGATTTAGGATGCACCAGATCTCTAATGCTTCGATACGTAGACATCTGCAAACGCTATTTCCTAGCAAAGAAGTGTCGCATGTACATTCAGTTGAAGTGTATGCGAGGTATACATGGCACTTCGCAATGAATATTATATCTTATCATGAAACATAGAAATGAGATGCGATATGGCGAATTAAGAAGCATTAGAAATCTATTGCTTCGATACGTAGACATCTGCAAACGCTATTTCCTGGCATGGAAGTGTCGCGTTTACATTCTTTTGAAGTGAATACGAGGTATACATAACACTCCACAATGAATATTATATCTTATCATGAAACATAGGAATGAGATGTAATATGGCGATTTAAGAAGCATTAGAACTCTATTGCTTCGATACGTAGACATCTCTCAAACGCTATCCCTAACAAGGAAGTGTCGCATTTACATTCTTTTGAAAGGAATACGAGGCATACATGACACTTCGCAATGAATATTTCATCTTATCATGAAACATAGAAATGAGATGCAATATGACGATTTAAGAAGCATTAGAATTCTATTGCTTCCATACGTAGACATCTGCAAACGCTATTTCCTAGCAAGAAAGTGTCGCATGTACATTCAGTTGAAGTGTATGCGAGGTATACATAACACTCCAAAATGAAAATTATATCTTATCATGGAACATAGGAATGAGATGTAATATGGCGATTTAAGAAGCATTAGAACTCTATTGCTTCGATACGTAGACATCTGCAAACGCTATCCCTAACAAGATAGTGTCGCATTTACATTCCTTTGAATGGAATACGAGGCATGTATGACACTTCGCAATGAATATTATGTCTTATCATGTAACATAGAAATGAAATGTGATATGACGTATTAAGAAGCATTAGAATTCTATTGCTTCGATACGTAGACATCTGCTAACGCTATTCCCTGGCAAGGAACTGTCGCATTCACATTCATTTGAAGTGTTTGCGAGGTATTCATGACACTTCGCAATGAATATTATATATCATCATGAAACATAGATATGAGATGCAATATCGCGAATTAGCAGGCTTTAGAAACCTATTGCTTCGATACGTAGACATCTGCAAACGCTATTTCCTAGCAGGGAAGTGTCGCATTTACATTCTTTTGAAGTGAATACGATGTATACATAACACTCCACAATGAATACTATATATTATCATGAAACATGGTAATGATTAGCGATATCGCGGTTTGAGAAGCATTAGAATTCTATTGCTTCGATACGTAGACATCTGCAAACGCTATTTCCTAGCAAGGTAGTGTCGCATGTACATTCAATAGAAGTGTATGCGAGGTATACATAACACTCCACAATGAAAATTATATCTTATCATGAAACATAGGTATGAGATGTAATATGGCGATTTAAGAAGCATTAGAACTCTATTGCTTCGATACGTAGACATCTGCAAACGCTATCCCTAATAAGGAAGTGTCGCATTTACATTTTTTTGAAAGGAATACGAGGCATACATGACACTTCGCAATGAATATTATATCTTATCATGAAACAAAGAAATGAGATGCGATATGCCGATTTAAGAAGCATTAGAATTCTATTGCCTCGATACGTAGACATCTGCAAACGCTATTTCCTAGCAAGGATGTGTCGCATGTACATTCAGTTGAAGTGTATGCGAGGTATACATAACACTCCACAATGAAAATAATATCTTATCATGAAACATAGGAATGAGATGTAATATGGCGATTTAAGAAGCATTGGAACTCTATTGCTTCGATACGTAGACATCTGCAAACGCTATTTCCTAGCAAGGAAGTGTCGCATGTACATTCAATTGAAGTGTATGCGAGGTATACATGGCACTTCGCAATGAATATTATATCTTATCATGAAACATAGAAATGAGATGCGATATGGCGATTTAAGAAGCGTTAGAACTCTATTGCTTCGATACGTAGACATCTGCAAACGCTATTTCCTGGCATGGAAGTGTCGCGTTTACATTCTTTTGAAGTGAATACGAGGTATACATAACACTCCACAATGAATATTATATCTTACCATGAAACATAGAAATGAGATGCAATATGGCGATTTAAGAAGCATTAGAAATCTATTGCTTCGATACGTTGACATCTGCAAACGCTATCCCTAACAAGGAAGTGTCGCATTTACATTCTTTTGAAAGGAATACGAGGCATACATGACACTTCGCAATGAATATTTTATCTTATCATGAAACATAGAAATGAGATGCAATATGACGATTTAAGAGGCATTACAATTCTATTGCTTCCATACGTAGACATCTGCAAACGCTATTTCCTAGCAAGAAAGTGTCGCATGTACATTCAGTTGAAGTGTATGCGTGGTATACATAACACTCCACAATGAAAATTATATCTTATCATGAAACATAGGAATGAGATGTAATATGGCTATTTAAGAAGCATTAGAACTCTATTGCTTCGATACGTAGACATCTGCAAACGCTATCCCTAACAAGGAAGTGTCGCATTTACATTCTTTTGAAAGGAATACGAGGCATACATGACACTTCGCATTGAATATTTTATCTTATCATGAAACATAGAAATGAGATGCAATATGACGATTTAAGAAGCATTAGAATTCTATTGCTTCCATACGTAGACATCTGCAAACGCTATTTCCTAGCAAGAAAGTGTCGCATGTACATTCAGTTGAAGTGTATGCGAGGTATACATAACACTCCACAATGAAAATTATATCTTATCATGAATCATAGGAATGAGATATAATATGGCGATTTAAGAAGCATTAGAACTCTCTTGCTTCGATACGTAGACATCTGCAAACGCTATCCCTAACAAGGAAGTGTCGCATTTACATTCCTTTGAAAGGAATACGAGGCATATGTGACACTACGCAATGAATATTATGTCTTATCATGTAACATAGAAATGAAATGCGATATGACGTATTAAGAAGCATTAGAATTCTATTGCTTCGATACGTAGACATCTGCAAACGCTATTCCCTCGCAAGGAACTGTCGCATTCACATTCATTTGAAGTGTTTGCGATGTATTCATGACACTTCGCAATGAATATTATATATCATCATGAAACATAGATATGAGATGCAATATCGCGAATTAGCAAGCTTTAGAAATCTATTGCTTCGATACGTAGACATCTGCATACGCTATTTCCTAGCAGGGAAGTGTCGCATTTACATTCTTTTGAAGTGAATACGATGTATACATAACACTCCACAATGAATACTATATATTATCATGAAACATGGTAATGAGTAGCGATATCGCGTTTTGAGAAGCATTAGAATTCTATTGCTTCGATACGTAGACATCTGCAAACGCTATTTCCTAGCAAGGAAGTGTCGCATGTACATTCAATAGAAGTGTATGCGAGGTATACATAGCACTTCGCAATGAATATTGTATCTTATCATGAAACATAGAAATGAGATGCGATATGGCGATTTAAGAAGCATTAGAACTCTATTGCGTGGATACGTAGACATCTGCGAACGCTATCCCTAACAACGAAGTGTCGCATTTACATTCTTTTGAAAGGAATACGAGGCATACATGACACTTCGCAATGAATATTATATCTTATCATGAAACATAGAAATGAGATGCGATATGGCGATTTAAGAAGCATTAGAAATCTATTGCTTCGATACGTAGACATCTGCAAACGCTATTTCCTGGCATGGAAGTGTCGCGTTTACATTCTTTTGAAGTGAATACGAGGTATACATAACACTCCACAATGAATATTATATCTTATCATGAAACATAGGAATGAGATGTAATATGGCGATTTAAGAAGCATTAGAACTCTATTGCTTCGATACGTAGACATCTCTCAAACGCTATCCCTAACAAGGAAGTGTCGCATTTACATTCTTTTGAAAGGAATACGAGGCATACATGACACTTCGCAATGAATATTTCATCTTATCATGAAACATAGAAATGAGATGCAATATGACGATTTAAGAAGCATTAGAATTCTATTGCTTCCATACGTAGACATCTGCAAACGCTATTTCCTAGCAAGAAAGTGTCGCATGTACATTCAGTTGAAGTGTATGCGAGGTATACATAACACTCCAAAATGAAAATTATATCTTATCATGAAACATAGGAATGAGATGTAATATGGCGATTTAACAAGCATTAGAAATCTATTGCTTCGACATGTAGATATCTGCAAACGCTATTTCCAAGCAAGGAAGTGTCGCATTTACATTCTTTTGATAGGAATACGAGGTATACATGACACTTCGCAATGAATATTATATCTTGTCATGAAACATAGAAATGATATGCGATATGACGATTTAAGAAACATTAGAATTCTATTGCTTCGATACGTAGACATCTGCAAACGCTATTTCCTAGCAAGGAAGTGTCGCATGTACATTCAGTTGAACTGTATGTGAGGTATACATAACACTCCACAATGAAAATTATATCTTATCATGAAACATAGAAATGAGATGCGATATGGCGATTTAAGAAGCATTAGAACTCTATTGCTTCGATACGTAGACATCTGCAAACGCTATTTCCTGGCATGGAAGTGTCGCGTTTACATTCTTTTGAAGTGAATACGAGGTATACATAACACTCCACAATGAATATTATTTCTTACCATGAAACATAGAAATGAGATGCAATATGGCGATTTAGGATGCACCAGAACTCTAATGCTTCGATACGTAGACATCTGCAAACGCTATTTCCTAGCAAAGAAGTGTCGCATGTACATTCAGTTGAAGTGTATGCGAGGTATACATGGCACTTCGCAATGAATATTATATCTTATCATGAAACATAGAAATGAGATGCGATATGGCGATTTAAGAAGCATTAGAAATCTATTGCTTCGATACGTAGACATCTGCAAACGCTATTTCCTGGCATGGAAGTGTCGCGTTTACATTCTTTTGAAGTGAATACGAGGTATACATAACACTCCACAATGAATATTATATCTTATCATGAAACATAGGAATGAGATGTAATATGGCGATTTAAGAAGCATTAGAACTCTATTGCTTCGATACGTAGACATCTCTCAAACGCTATCCCTAACAAGGAAGTGTCGCATTTACATTCTTTTGAAAGGAATACGAGGCATACATGACACTTCGCAATGAATATTTCATCTTATCATGAAACATAGAAATGAGATGCAATATGACGATTTAAGAAGCATTAGAATTCTATTGCTTCCATACGTAGACATCTGCAAACGCTATTTCCTAGCAAGAAAGTGTCGCATGTACATTCAGTTGAAGTGTATGCGAGGTATACATAACACTCCAAAATGAAAATTATATCTTATCATGAAACATAGGAATGAGATGTAATATGGCGATTTAAGAAGCATTAGAACTCTATTGCTTCGATACGTAGACATCTGCAAACGCTATCCCTAACAAGAAAGTGTCGCATTTACATTCCTTTGAAAGGAATACGAGGCATGTATGACACTTCGCAATGAATATTATGTCTTATCATGTAACATAGAAATGAAATGTGATATGACGTATTAAGAAGCATTAGAATTCTATTGCTTCGATACGTAGACATCTGCTAACGCTATTCCCTGGCAAGGAACTGTCGCATTCACATTCATTTGAAGTGTTTGCGAGGTATTCATGACACTTCGCAATGAATATTATATATCATCATGAAACATAGATATGAGATGCAATATCGCGAATTAGCAGGCTTTAGAAACCTATTGCTTCGATACGTAGACATCTGCAAACGCTATTTCCTAGCAGGGAAGTGTCGCATTTACATTCTTTTGAAGTGAATACGATGTATACATAACACTCCACAATGAATACTATATATTATCATGAAACATGGTAATGATTAGCGATATCGCGGTTTGAGAAGCATTAGAATTCTATTGCTTCGATACGTAGACATCTGCAAACGCTATTTCCTAGCAAGGTAGTGTCGCATGTACATTCAATAGAAGTGTATGCGAGGTATACATAACACTCCACAATGAAAATTATATCTTATCATGAAACATAGGTATGAGATGTAATATGGCGATTTAAGAAGCATTAGAACTCTATTGCTTCGATACGTAGACATCTGCAAACGCTATCCCTAATAAGGAAGTGTCGCATTTACATTTTTTTGAAAGGAATACGAGGCATACATGACACTTCGCAATGAATATTATATCTTATCATGAAACAAAGAAATGAGATGCGATATGCCGATTTAAGAAGCATTAGAATTCTATTGCCTCGATACGTAGACATCTGCAAACGCTATTTCCTAGCAAGGATGTGTCGCATGTACATTCAGTTGAAGTGTATGCGAGGTATACATAACACTCCACAATGAAAATAATATCTTATCATGAAACATAGGAATGAGATGTAATATGGCGATTTAAGAAGCATTGGAACTCTATTGCTTCGATACGTAGACATCTGCAAACGCTATTTCCTAGCATGGAAGTGTCGCGTTTACATTCTTTTGAAGTGAATACGAGGTATACATAACACTCCACAATGAATATTATATCATATCATGAAACATAGGAATGAGATGTAATATGGCGATTTAAGAAGCATTAGAACTCTATTGCTTCGATACGTAGACATCTCTCAAACGCTATCCCTAACAAGGAAGTGTCGCATTTACATTCTTTTGAAAGGAATACGTGGCATACATGACACTTCGCAATGAATATTTCATCTTATCATGAAACATAGAAATGAGATGCAATATGACGATTTAAGAAGCATTAGAATTCTATTGCTTCCATACGTAGACATCTGCAAACGCTATTTCCTAGCAAGAAAGTGTCGCATGTACATTCAGTTGAAGTGTATGCGAGGTATACATAACACTCCAAAATGAAAATTATATCTTATCATGAAACATAGGAATGAGATGTAATATGGCGATTTAACAAGCATTAGAAATCTATTGCTTCGACATGTAGATATCTGCAAACGCTATTTCCAAGCAAGGAAGTGTCGCATTTACATTCTTTTGATAGGAATACGAGGTATACATGACACTTCGCAATGAATATTATATCTTGTCATGAAACATAGAAATGATATGCGATATGACGATTTAAGAAACATTAGAATTCTATTGCTTCGATACGTAGACATCTGCAAACGCTATTTCCTAGCAAGGAAGTGTCGCATGTACATTCAGTTGAACTGTATGTGAGGTATACATAACACTCCACAATGAAAATTATATCTTATCATGAAACATAGAAATGAGATGCGATATGGCGATTTAAGAAGCATTAGAACTCTATTGCTTCGATACGTAGACATCTGCAAACGCTATTTCCTGGCATGGAAGTGTCGCGTTTACATTCTTTTGAAGTGAATACGAGGTATACATAACACTCCACAATGAATATTATTTCTTACCATGAAACATAGAAATGAGATGCAATATGGCGATTTAGGATGCACCAGAACTCTAATGCTTCGATACGTAGACATCTGCAAACGCTATTTCCTAGCAAAGAAGTGTCGCATGTACATTCAGTTGAAGTGTATGCGAGGTATACATGGCACTTCGCAATGAATATTATATCTTATCATGAAACATAGAAATGAGATGCGATATGGCGATTTAAGAAGCATTAGAAATCTATTGCTTCGATACGTAGACATCTGCAAACGCTATTTCCTGGCATGGAAGTGTCGCGTTTACATTCTTTTGAAGTGAATACGAGGTATACATAACACTCCACAATGAATATTATATCTTATCATGAAACATAGGAATGAGATGTAATATGGCGATTTAAGAAGCATTAGAACTCTATTGCTTCGATACGTAGACATCTCTCAAACGCTATCCCTAACAAGGAAGTGTCGCATTTACATTCTTTTGAAAGGAATACGAGGCATACATGACACTTCGCAATGAATATTTCATCTTATCATGAAACATAGAAATGAGATGCAATATGACGATTTAAGAAGCATTAGAATTCTATTGCTTCCATACGTAGACATCTGCAAACGCTATTTCCTAGCAAGAAAGTGTCGCATGTACATTCAGTTGAAGTGTATGCGAGGTATACATAACACTCCAAAATGAAAATTATATCTTATCATGAAACATAGGAATGAGATGTAATATGGCGATTTAAGAAGCATTAGAACTCTATTGCTTCGATACGTAGACATCTGCAAACGCTATCCCTAACAAGAAAGTGTCGCATTTACATTCCTTTGAAAGGAATACGAGGCATGTATGACACTTCGCAATGAATATTATGTCTTATCATGTAACATAGAAATGAAATGTGATATGACGTATTAAGAAGCATTAGAATTCTATTGCTTCGATACGTAGACATCTGCTAACGCTATTCCCTGGCAAGGAACTGTCGCATTCACATTCATTTGAAGTGTTTGCGAGGTATTCATGACACTTCGCAATGAATATTATATATCATCATGAAACATAGATATGAGATGCAATATCGCGAATTAGCAGGCTTTAGAAACCTATTGCTTCGATACGTAGACATCTGCAAACGCTATTTCCTAGCAGGGAAGTGTCGCATTTACATTCTTTTGAAGTGAATACGATGTATACATAACACTCCACAATGAATACTATATATTATCATGAAACATGGTAATGATTAGCGATATCGCGGTTTGAGAAGCATTAGAATTCTATTGCTTCGATACGTAGACATCTGCAAACGCTATTTCCTAGCAAGGTAGTGTCGCATGTACATTCAATAGAAGTGTATGCGAGGTATACATAACACTCCACAATGAAAATTATATCTTATCATGAAACATAGGTATGAGATGTAATATGGCGATTTAAGAAGCATTAGAACTCTATTGCTTCGATACGTAGACATCTGCAAACGCTATCCCTAATAAGGAAGTGTCGCATTTACATTTTTTTGAAAGGAATACGAGGCATACATGACACTTCGCAATGAATATTATATCTTATCATGAAACAAAGAAATGAGATGCGATATGCCGATTTAAGAAGCATTAGAATTCTATTGCCTCGATACGTAGACATCTGCAAACGCTATTTCCTAGCAAGGATGTGTCGCATGTACATTCAGTTGAAGTGTATGCGAGGTATACATAACACTCCACAATGAAAATAATATCTTATCATGAAACATAGGAATGAGATGTAATATGGCGATTTAAGAAGCATTGGAACTCTATTGCTTCGATACGTAGACATCTGCAAACGCTATTTCCTAGCAAGGAAGTGTCGCATGTACATTCAATTGAAGTGTATGCGAGGTATACATGGCACTTCGCAATGAATATTATATCTTATCATGAAACATAGAAATGAGATGCGATATGGCGATTTAAGAAGCGTTAGAACTCTATTGCTTCGATACGTAGACATCTGCAAACGCTATTTCCTGGCATGGAAGTGTCGCGTTTACATTCTTTTGAAGTGAATACGAGGTATACATAACACTCCACAATGAATATTATATCTTACCATGAAACATAGAAATGAGATGCAATATGGCGATTTAAGAAGCATTAGAAATCTATTGCTTCGATACGTAGACATCTGCAAACGCTATCCCTAACAAGGAAGTGTCGCATTTACATTCTTTTGAAAGGAATACGAGGCATACATGACACTTCGCAATGAATATTTTATCTTATCATGAAACATAGAAATGAGATGCAATATGACGATTAAAGAGGCATTACAATTCTATTGCTTCCATACGTAGACATCTGCAAACGCTATTTCCTAGCAAGAAAGTGTCGCATGTACATTCAGTTGAAGTGTATGCGTGGTATACATAACACTCCACAATGAAAATTATATCTTATCATGAAACATAGGAATGATATGTAATATGGCTATTTAAGAAGCATTAGAACTCTATTGCTTCGATACGTAGACATCTGCAAACGCTATCCCTAACAAGGAAGTGTCGCATTTACATTCTTTTGAAAGGAATACGAGGCATACATGACACTTCGCATTGAATATTTTATCTTATCATGAAACATAGAAATGAGATGCAATATGACGATTTAAGAAGCATTAGAATTCTATTGCTTCCATACGTAGACATCTGCAAACGCTATTTCCTAGCAAGAAAGTGTCGCATGTACATTCAGTTGAAGTGTATGCGAGGTATACATAACACTCCACAATGAAAATTATATCTTATCATGAATCATAGGAATGAGATATAATATGGCGATTTAAGAAGCATTAGAACTCTCTTGCTTCGATACGTAGACATCTGCAAACGCTATCCCTAACAAGGAAGTGTCGCATTTACATTCCTTTGAAAGGAATACGAGGCATATGTGACACTACGCAATGAATATTATGTCTTATCATGTAACATAGAAATGAAATGCGATATGACGTATTAAGAAGCATTAGAATTCTATTGGTTCGATACGTAGACATCTGCAAACGCTATTCCCTCGCAAGGAACTGTCGCATTCACATTCATTTGAAGTGTTTGCGATGTATTCATGACACTTCGCAATGAATATTATATATCATCATGAAACATAGATATGAGATGCAATATCGCGAATTAGCAGGCTTTAGAAACCTATTGCTTCGATACGTAGACATCTGCAAACGCTATTTCCTAGCAGGGAAGTGTCGCATTTACATTCTTTTGAAGTGAATACGATGTATACATAACACTCCACAATGAATACTATATATTATCATGAAACATGGTAATGATTAGCGATATCGCGGTTTGAGAAGCATTAGAATTCTATTGCTTCGATACGTAGACATCTGCAAACGCTATTTCCTAGCAAGGTAGTGTCGCATGTACATTCAATAGAAGTGTATGCGAGGTATACATAACACTCCACAATGAAAATTATATCTTATCATGAAACATAGGTATGAGATGTAATATGGCGATTTAAGAAGCATTAGAACTCTATTGCTTCGATACGTAGACATCTGCAAACGCTATCCCTAATAAGGAAGTGTCGCATTTACATTTTTTTGAAAGGAATACGTGGCATACATGATACTTCGCAATGAATATTATATCTTATCATGAAACAAAGAAATGAGATGCGATATGCCGATTTAAGAAGCATTAGAATTCTATTGCCTCGATACGTAGACATCTGCAAACGCTATTTCCTAGCAAGGATGTGTCGCATGTACATTCAGTTGAAGTGTATGCGAGGTATACATAACACTCCACAATGAAAATTATATCTTATCATGAATCATAGGAATGAGATATAATATGGCGATTTAAGAAGCATTAGAACTCTCTTGCTTCGATACGTAGACATCGCATTTACATTCCTTTGAAAGGAATACGAGGCATATGTGACACTACGCAATGAATATTATGTCTTATCATGTAACATAGAAATGAAATGCGATATGACGTATTAAGAAGCATTAGAATTCTATTGCTTCGATACGTAGACATCTGCAAACGCTATTCCCTCGCAAGGAACTGTCGCATTCACATTCATTTGAAGTGTTTGCGATGTATTCATGACACTTCGCAATGAATATTATATATCATCATGAAACATAGATATGAGATGCAATATCGCGAATTAGCAAGCTTTAGAAATCTATTGCTTCGATACGTAGACATCTGCATACGCTATTTCCTAGCAGGGAAGTGTCGCATTTACATTCTTTTGAAGTGAATACGATGTATACATAACACTCCACAATGAATACTATATATTATCATGAAACATGGTAATGAGTAGCGATATCGCGTTTTGAGAAGCATTAGTATTCTATTGCTTCGATACGTAGACATCTGCAAACGCTATTTCCTAGCAAGGAAGTGTCGCATGTACATTCAATAGAAGTGTATGCGAGGTATACATAGCACTTCGCAATGAATATTATATCTTATCATGAAACATAGAAATGAGATGCGATATGGCGATTTAAGAAGCATTAGAACTCTATTGCGTGGATACGTAGACATCTGCGAACGCTATCCCTAACAAGGAAGTGTCGCATTTACATTCTTTTGAAAGGAATACGAGGCATACATGACACTTCGCAATGAATATTATATCTTATCATGAAACATAGATATGAGTGGCGATACCTTTCTTTAAGAAGCACTAGAACCCTATTGCTTCGATACGTAGACATCTGCAAACGCTATTTCCCAGCAAGGAAGTGGCGCATGTACATTCTTTTGAACTGAATACGAGGTATATATAACACTCCACCATGAATATTACATCTTATCATGAAACATTGAAATGAGGAGCGATATCGCGTTTTAAGAAGCATTAGGAATCTATTGCTTCGATACGCTATTTAGTAGTATGCTATTTAGTAGCAAAGAAGTGTCGCATTCACATTCCATTGAAGTGAGTACGAGGTATACGTAACACTCCACAATGAATATGATACCTTATAACGAAACATAGATATGAAATGCGATATCGCGATTTAAGAAGCACTGGAACCCTATTGCTTCGATACGGAGACACCTGCAAACGCTATTTCCTAGCAAGGAAGTATCGCATTTGGATTCCTTTGACGTGAATTCGTGATACACATGACACTTCATAATGAATATTATATCTTATCATGAAACATAGAAATGAGATGCCATGTCGTGATTTAAGAAGCATTAAAGCTCTATTGCGTCGATACGAAGACATATGCAAACGCTATTTCCAAGAGGGGAAGTGTCACATTTACATTCATTTGAAGTGTATACGAGGAATACATAACACTTCGCAATGTATATTATACCTTATCATGGGTCATAGAAATGAGATGCGATATCTCGATTTAAGAAGCATAACAACTGTATTGCTTCGATATGTAGACATCTGCAAACGCTATCCCCTAGCAAGGAAGTGACGCCTCTACATTCTTTTGAAGTGTATGCCAGCTATACATGACACTTCGCAATGAATAATATATCTTATCATGAAACATAAAATGAGAAGCGATATCGCGATTTAGGATGCACCAGAACTCTGATGCTTCGATACGTAGACATCTGCAAACGCTATTTCCTAGCAAGGAAGTGTCGCATGTACATTCAATTGAAGCGTATGCGAGGTACACATGGCACTTCGCAATGAATATTATATCTTATCATGAAACATAGAAATGAGATGCGATATGGCGATTTAAGAAGCATTAGAACTCTATTGCTTCGATACGTAGACATCTGCAAACGCTATTTCCTGGCATGGAAGTGTCGCGTTTACATTCTTTTGAAGTGAATAGGAGGTATACATAACACTCCACAATGAACATTATATCTTACCATGAAACATAGAAATGAGATGCAATATGGCGATTTAAGAAGCATTAGAAATCTATTGCTTCGATACGTAGACATCTGCAAAAGCTATCTCTAACAAGGAAGTGTCGCATTTACATTCTTTTGAAAGGAATACGAGGCATACATGACACTTCGCAATGAATATTTTATCTTATCATGAAACATAGGAATGAGATGCAATATGACGATTTAAGAAGCATTAGAATTCTATTGCTTCCATACGTAGACATCTGCAAGCGCTATTTCCTAGCAAGAAAGTGTCGCATGTACATTCAGTTGAAGTGTATGCGAGGTATACATAACACTCCACAATGAAAATTATATCTTATCATGAAACATAGGAATGTGATGTAATATGGCGATTTAAGAAGCATTAGACCTCTATTGCTTCGATACGTAGACATCTGCAAACGCTATCCCTAACAGGGAAGTGTCGCATTTACATTCTTTTGAAAGGAATACGAGGCATACATGACACTTCGCAATGAATATTATATCTTATCATGAAACATAGAAATGAGATGCGATATGCCGATTTAAGAAGCATTAGAATTCTATTGCCTCGATACGTAGACATCTGCAAACGCTATTTCCTAGCAAGGAAGTGTCGCATGTACATTCAGTTGAAGTGTATACGAAGTATACATAGCACTCCACAATGAATATTATATCTTACCATGAAACATAGAAATGAGATGCAATATGGCGACTTAAGAAGCATTAGAAATCTATTGCTTCTATACGTAGACATCTGCAAAAGCTATCCCTAACAAGGAAGTGTCGCATTTACATTCTTTTGAAAGGAATACGAGGCATACATGACACTTCGCAATGAATATTATATCTTATCATGAAACATAGAAATGAGATGCAATATGACGATTTAAAAAGCATTAGAATTCTATTGCTTCCATACGTAGACATCTGCAAACGCTATTTCCTAGCAAGAAAGTGTCGCATGTACGTTCAGTTGAAGTGTATGCGAGGTATACATAACACTCCACAATGAAAATTATATCTTATTATGAAACATAGTAATGAGATGTAATATGGCGATTTAAGAAGCATTAGAACTCTATTGCTTCGATACGTAGACATCTGCAAACGCTATCCCTAACATGGAAGTGTCGCATATACATTCTTTTGAAAGGAATACGAGGCATACATGACACTTCGCATTGAATATTATATCTTATCATGCAACATAGAAATGAGATGCGATATGACGATTTAAGAAGCATTAGAACTCTATTGCTTCGATACGTAGACATCTGCAAACGCTATCCCTAACAAGGAAGTGTCGCATATACATTCTTTTGAAAGGAATACGAGGCATACATGACACTTCGCATTGAATATTATATCTTATCATGCAACATAGAAATGAGATGCGATATGACGATTTAAGAAGCATTAGAATTCTATTGCTTCGATACGTAGACATCTGCAAACGCTATCCCTAACAAGGAAGTGTCGCATTTACATTCTTTTGAAAGGAATACGAGGCATACATGACACTTCGCAATGAATATTATATCTTATCATGAAACATAGAAATGAGATGCGATATGCCGATTTAAGAAGCACTAGAATTCTATTGCCTCGATACGTAGACATCTGCAAACGCTATTTCCTAGCAAGGAAGTGTCGCATGTACATTCAATTGAAGCGTATGCGAGGTACACATGGCACTTCGCAATGAATATTATATCTTATCATGAAACATAGAAATGAAATGCGATATGGCGATTTAAGAAGCATTAGAACTCTATTGCTTCGATACGTAGACATCTGCAAACGCTATTTCCTGGCATGGAAGTGTCGCGTTTACATTCTTTTGAAGTGAATACGAGGTATACATAACACTCCACAATGAACATTATATCTTACCATGAAACATAGAAATGAGATGCAATATGGCGATTTAAGAAGCATTAGAAATCTATTGCTTCGATACGTAGACATCTGCAAAAGCTATCCCTAACAAGGAAGTGTCGCATTTACATTCTTTTGAAAGGAATACGAGGCGTACATGACACTTCGCAATGAATATTTTATCTTATCATGAAACATAGGAATGAGATGCAATATGACGATTTAAGAAGCATTAGAATTATATTGCCTCGATACGTAGACATCTGCAAACGCTATTTCCTAGCAAGGAAGTGTCGCATGTACATTCAGATGAAGTGCATGCGAAGTATACATAACACTCCACAATGAATATTATATCTTACCATGAAACATAGAAATGAGATGCAATATGGCGATATAAGAAGCATTAGAAATCTATTGCTTCGATACGTAGACATCTGCAGAAGCTATCCCTAACAAGGAAGTGTCGCATTTACATTCTTTTGAAAGGAATACGAGGCATACATGACACTTCGCAATGAATATTATATCTTATCATGAAACATAGGAATGAGATGCAATATGACGATTTAAAAAGCATTAGAATTCTATTGCTTCCATACGTAGACATCTGCAAACGCTATTTCCTAGCAAGAAAGTGTCGCATGTACATTCAGTTGAAGTGTATGCGAGGTATACATAACATTCCACAATGAAAATTATATCTTATCATGAAACATAGTAATGAGATTTAATATGGCGATTTAAGAAGCATTAGAACTCTATTGCTTCGATACGTAGACATCTGCAAACGCTATCCCTAACAAGGAAGTGTCGCATATACATTCTTTTGAAAGGAATACGAGGCATACATGACACTTCGCATTGAATATTATATCTTATCATGCAACATAGAAATGAGATGCGATATGACGATTTAAGAAGCATTAGAATTCTATTGCTTCGATACGTAGACATCTGCAAACGCTATTTCCTAGCAAGGAAGTGTCGCATTTACATTCATTTGAAGTGTACGCGATGTATACATGATACTTCCCATTGAATATTATATCTTATCATGAGACATAGAAATAAGATGCGATATCGCGTTTTAAGAAGCATTAGAACCCTATAGCTTCGATACGTAGACATCTGCAAATGCTACTTCCTAGCAAGGGAGAGTCGCATTTACATTCATTCAAGTGAATACGAGGTATACATGAAACTTCGCAATGAATATTATATCTTATCATGAATCATAGAAATGAGATGCGATATCGCGTTTTAAGAAGCTTTAGAACTCTATTTCTACGATACATAGACGATACATCTACAGACGCTATTTCCTAGCAAGAAAGTGTCGCATTTACATTCATTTGAAGTGAATGCGAGGTATAGATAACACTCAACAATGAATATTATATCTTATCACGAAACATAGAAATGAGATGCGATATGGCGTTTTAAGGGGCATTAGTACTCTATAGCTTCGATACAGAGATATCTGGGAACGTAATTTCCTAGAAAGGAACCACCTCGCACCCCCCAGCATCAACCCCTGGACGCATGCAACCAGCCAAACTCGCTTGCAGAACCAGCAACTGGAAGAGTTCGCGCGCGCATACCTGCACGCGCTCACTCACACCGAGTTCCGCTGCCTCGCTTGCACCGCCGAGTATACCTGTTTCGCTCGTACCGGGCACCAGTGTCTCACTCGCACCACCGAGTATACCCGTCTCGCCCGCACCAAGGACGGGCAGCCCTATCTCCCTCGCACCGAGGATTCCGTCCTGCAGGAAGACATAGCCGCAGCCCATCACCTGAATTGGGTCTTTTCCAATTCCGGGAACAGGATCTGCTAGAACCTATATATTACTTCTAAGCTAGGACATACATACCATATCATGATGCATATATAAGAATTCCTATATCTAAGTTACACTAAGTAAGATGCGTCCGGCCAGCGGCATGCGCCGCTAGCCCCACCACGAGCCGCGAGTCCCCAGTCGCTGGACCGCGCGCTCTCCGCCTCGAGACGCGAGTCCCCCACTCGCGGGACCGCGATCTGCCTACCGCGAGCCTCCGCGACCGTAGCGCCCCGCGAACCGAGGAGGTCCAGTTCATGTATACTTTAAACCTAGAATATATTTTATTTTTACTTTTACTATATCCAAGTACAAGTTCTTTTACCAAGTCTACTATTTCCACATCCATTAATTTTATCAAGTGTTAACAATACTAGTTCTACTTTTAACATTACATTTAACTACGAATTCTTCCACGGGTTCTTCCATACAACTGGGGTTGCTCTTCATCAAATTGAAGGTGTATAGAAATCGGCTTTGTGACTTTGAGACCGCCGCTTATCCTTCAGATCTTAGTCGAAAGTACAGAAAAACCTGGTGAATGAATCGTGCTTCCGGTTTGCGAAGAACGCCACGTGCGAGTAGGAAGAATTTCATACGATCACTTGTGCGTGAATATTTGGAGGGTGTTCCGAGAGTCGTCATATACCAGCGACCTGCCTTCGCACCAGTCCAGACGCCGCTTTTCGAAGCGACCGTCGACGCCTCCAATCCAGACACCACGACGCATCACGCCGATTCTGCCACATTCAGCATCATCGCTGAATTCCGACCGCCGACCTCGTCTTCGCTGGCGACTGATCGAGATTTCTGTAGCAGCCAACAGAACGAAATCCGCTACGATCCCAACGAACGATCCTCCACGCCGTTTCTACGTACAAATCGAGAGAGAAGTCATCGAAAGGTAGAGTCCTTCCCTTATTATCGCGAGTGTTTTCGCTAGTGTCGCGTCAGCCGAAATTGTCGGACCCGGTCTTAACGCGTTCCGAAAAATAGGATCGTGTCGTAAATCCTCCGGAGCAACGGAAAATAGTTTCACCGGACGTGACACCTCGAATTCACTTCAAAAGAATGTAAATGCGACACTTCCTTGCTAGGAAATAAGGTTTGCAGATATCTACGTATCGAAGAAACAGAGTTCTAATGCTTCTTGAATCGCCATATCGCATCTCATTTCTATGTTTCATCATAAGATATAATATTCATTGCGAAGTGTCATGTATACCTCATATTCACTTCAAATGAATGTAAATGCGACACTTCCATGCTAGGAAATAGCGTTTGCAGATGTCTACGTATCGTAGCAATAGAGTTCTAATGCTTCTTAAAAAGCGATATCGCATCTCACTGCTATGTTTCATGAGAAGATATAATATTCCTTGCGAAGTGTCATGTATACCTCGTATTCACTTCAAAAGAATGTAAATGCGACACTTCCATGCTAGGAAGTAGCGTTTGCAGATGACTACGTATCGTAGCAATAGGGTTCTAATGCTTCTTAAAATGCGATATCGCATCACACTTCTATGTTTCGTGATAAGATATAATATTCGTTGCGAAGTGTCATGTATACCTCGATTTCACTTCACAAGAATGTAAATGCGACACTTCCTTGCTAGGAAATATTGTTTGCAGATATCTACGTATCGTAGCAATAAAGTTCTAGTGCTTCTTAGAACGCGATATCGCATCTCACTTCTATGTTTCATGATAAGATATAATATTCATTGCGAAGTGTCATGTATACCTCGATTTCACTTCACAAGAATGTAAATGTGACACTTCCTTGCCAGGAAATATTGTTTGCAGATGTCTACGTATCACAGCAATAGAGTACTAATGCTTCTTAAAACGAGATGTCGTATTTCATTTCTATGTTTCGTAATAAGATATAATATTCATTGTGTAATGTTATGTATACCTCTTATTCACTTCAGTGGAATATAAGTGCGAAATTTCCTTGCTAGGAAATAGAGTTTGCAGGTGTCTACGTATATAGGCAATAGAGTTCTAATGCTTCTCAAAACTCGATATAGCACCTCATTCCTATGTTTCATGATAAGATATAATATTCATTGCGAAGTGTCATGTATATCTCGTATTCACTTCAAAAGAATGCAAATGCGACACTTCTATGCTAGGAAATAGCGTTTGCAGATGTCTACGTATCGCAGCAATAGAGTTCCAATGCTTCCTAAAACGCGATATCGCATCTCACTGCTATGTTTCATGAGAAGATATAATATTCATTATGGAGTATTATGTATACCTCGTACTCACTTCAAGAGAATGTAAGTGCGACCCTTCCATCCTAGGAAATAGCGTTTGCAGATGTCTACGTATCGTAGCAATAGAGTTCTAATGCTTCTCAAAACGCGATATAGCACCTCATTCCTATGTTTCATGATAAGATATAATATTCATTGCGAAGTGTCATGTATACCTCGTATTCACTTCAAAAGAATGTAAATGCGACACTTCCATGCTAGGAAATAGCGTTTGCAGATGTCTACGTATCGTAGCAATAGAGTTCTAATGCTTCTCAAAACGCGATATAGCACCTCATTCCTATGTTTCATGATAAGATATAATATTCATTGCGAAGTGTCATGCATACCTCGTATTCACTTCAAAAGAATGTAAATGCGACACTTCCATGCTAAGAAATAGCGTTTGCAGATGTCTACGTATCGCAGCAATAGAGATCCAATGCTTCCTAAAACGCGATATCGCATCACTCTTCTATGTTTCATGAGAAGATATAATATTCATTATGGAGTGTTATGTATACCTCGTACTCACTTCAAAAGAATGTAAGTGCGACCCTTCCATGCTAGGGAATAGCCTTTGCAAATGTCTACGTATCGTAGCAATAGAGTTCTAATGCTTCTTAAAACGCGATATCGCATCTCACTGCTATGTTTCATGAGAAGATATAATATTCATTATGGAGTGTTATGTATACCTCGTACTCACTTCAAAAGAATGTAAATGCGACCCTCCCATCCTAGGAAATAGCGTTTGCAGATGTCTACGTATCGTAGCAATAGAGTTCTAATGCTTCTTAAAACGAGATGTCGCATCTCATTTCTATGTTTCATGATCAGGTATAATATTCATTGCGAAGTGTCATGTATACCTCGTATTGACTTCAAAAGGATGTAAATGCGACACTTCCTTGCTAGGAAATAGCGTTTCCAGATGACTACGTGTCGAAACAATAGAGTTCTAATGATTCTAAAAATGCCATATCGCATCTCACTTCTATGTTTCATGATAAGATATAATATTCATTGCGAAGTGTCATGTATACCTCGTATTCACTTCAAAAGAATGTAAATGCGACACTTCCATGCTAGGAAGTAGCGTTTGCAGATGACTACGTATCGTAGCAATAGGGTTCTAATGCTTCTAAAAATGCGATATCGCATCACACTTCTATGTTTCGTGATAAGATATAATATTCATTGCGAAGTGTCATGTATACCTCGATTTCACTTCACAAGAATGTAAATGCGACACTTCCTTGCTAGGAAATATTGTTTGCAGATGTCTACGTATCACAGCAATAGAGTACTAATGCTTCTTAAAACGAGATGTCGTATTTCATTTCTATGTTTCGTAATAAGATATAATATTCATTGTGTAATGTTATGTACACCTCGTATTCACTTCAGTGGAATGTAAGTGCGAAATTTCCTTGCTAGGAAATAGAGTTTGCAGATGTCTACGTATATAGGCAATAGAGTTCTAATGCTTCTCAAAACTCGATATAGCACCTCATTCCTATGTTTCATGATAAGATATAATATTCATTGCGAAGTGTCATGTATATCTCGTATTCACTTCAAAAGAATGCAAATGCGACACTTCTATGCTAGGAAATAGCGTTTGCAGATGTCTACGTATCGCAGCAATAGAGTTCCAATGCTTCCTAAAACGCGATATCGCATCTCTCTTCTATGTTTCATGATAAGGTATAATATTCATTGCGAAGCGTCATGTATACCTCGTATTCACTTCAAATGAATGTAAATGCGACACTTCCATGCTAGGAAATAGCGTTTGCAGATGTCTAGGTGTCGTAGCAATGGAGTTCTAATGCTTCTTAAAACGCGATATCGCATCTCACTGCTATGTTTCATGAGAAGATATAATATTCATTATGGAGTGTTATGTATACCTCGTACTCACTTCAAAAGAATGGAAATGCGACCCTTCCATCCTAGGAAATAGCGTATGCAGATGTCTACGTATCGTAGCAATAGAGTTCTAGTGCTTCTTAGAACGCGATATCGCATCTCACTTCTATGTTTCATGATAAGATATAATATTCATTGCGAAGTGTCATGTATACCTCGTATTCACTTCAAAAGAACGTACATAAGACACTTCCATGCTAGGAAATAGCGTTTGCAGATGTCTACGTATCGTAGCAATAGAGTTCTAATGCTTCTTAAAACGAGATGTCGCATCTCATTTCTATGTTTCATGATCAGATATAATATTCATTGCGAAGTGTCATGTATACCTCGTATTGACTTCAAAAGGATGTAAATGCGACACTTCCATGCTAGGAAATAGCGTTTCCAGATGACTACGTGTCGATAAAATAGAGTTCTAATGATTCTTAAAATGCCATATCGCATCACTCTTCTATGTTTCATGATAAGGTATAATATTCATTACGCAGTGTCATGTATACCTCATATTCACTTCAAATGAATGTAAATGCGACACTTCCATGCTAGGAAATAGCGTTTGCAGATGTCTACGTATCGTAGCAATAGAGTTCTAATGCTTCTTAAAACGCGATATCGCATCTCACTGCTATGTTTCATGATAAGATATAATATTCATTGCGAAGTGTCATGTATACCTCGTATTCACTTCAAAAGAACGTAAATAAGACACCTCCATGCTAGGAAATAGCGTTTGCAGATGTCTACGTATCGCAGCAATAGAGTTCTAATGCTTCTCAAAACGCGATATAGCACCTCATTCCTATGTTTCATGATAAGATATAATATTCATTGCGAAGTGTCATGTATACCTCGTATTGACTTCAAAAGAATGTAAATGCAACACTTCCATGCTAGGAAATAGCGTTTGCAGATGTCTACGTATCGCAGCAATAGAGATCCAATGCTTCCTAAAACGCGAAATCGCATCACTCTTCTATGTTTCATGAGAAGATATAATATTCATTATGGAGTGTTATGTATACCTCGTACTCACTTCAAATGAATGTAAATGCGACACTTCCATGCTAGGAAATAGCGTTTGCAGATGTCTACGTATCGTAGCAATAGAGTTCTAATGCTTCTTAAAACGCGATATCGCATCTCACTGCTATGTTTCATGAGAAGATATAATATTCATTATGGAGTGTTATGTATACCTCGTACTCACTTCAAAAGAATGGAAATGCGACCCTTCCATCCTAGGAAATAGCGTATGCAGATGTCTACGTATCGTAGCAATAGAGTTCTAGTGCTTCTTAGAACGCGATATCGCATCTCACTTCTATGTTTCATGATAAGATATAATATTCATTGCGAAGTGTCATGTATACCTCGTATTCACTTCAAAAGAACGTACATAAGACACTTCCATGCTAGGAAATAGCGTTTGCAGATGTCTACGTATCGTAGCAATAGAGTTCTAATGCTTCTTAAAACGAGATGTCGCATCTCATTTCTATGTTTCATGATCAGATATAATATTCATTGCGAAGTGTCATGTATACCTCGTATTGACTTCAAAAGGATGTAAATGCGACACTTCCATGCTAGGAAATAGCGTTTCCAGATGACTACGTGTCGATAAAATAGAGTTCTAATGATTCTTAAAATGCCATATCGCATCACTCTTCTATGTTTCATGATAAGGTATAATATTCATTACGCAGTGTCATGTATACCTCATATTCACTTCAAATGAATGTAAATGCGACACTTCCATGCTAGGAAATAGCGTTTGCAGATGTCTACGTATCGTAGCAATAGAGTTCTAATGCTTCTTAAAACGCGATATCGCATCTCACTGCTATGTTTCATGATAAGATATAATATTCATTGCGAAGTGTCATGTATACCTCGTATTCACTTCAAAAGAACGTAAATAAGACACCTCCATGCTAGGAAATAGCGTTTGCAGATGTCTACGTATCGCAGCAATAGAGTTCTAATGCTTCTCAAAACGCGATATAGCACCTCATTCCTATGTTTCATGATAAGATATAATATTCATTGCGAAGTGTCATGTATACCTCGTATTGACTTCAAAAGAATGTAAATGCAACACTTCCATGCTAGGAAATAGCGTTTGCAGATGTCTACGTATCGCAGCAATAGAGATCCAATGCTTCCTAAAACGCGAAATCGCATCACTCTTCTATGTTTCATGAGAAGATATAATATTCATTATGGAGTGTTATGTATACCTCGTACTCACTTCAAAAGAATGTAAGTGCGACCCTTCCATGCTAGGGAATAGCCTTTGCAAATGTCTACGTATCGTAGCAATAGAGTTCTAATGCTTCTTAAAACGCGATATCGCATCTCACTGCTATGTTTCATAAGAAGATATAATATCCATTATGGAGTGTTATGTATACCACGTACTCACTTCAAAAGAATGTAAATGCGACCCTCCCATCCTAGGAAATAGCGTTTGCAGATGTCTACGTATCGTAGCAATAGAGTTCTAATGCTTCTTAAAACGAGATGTCGCACCTCATTTCTATGTTTCATGATCAGATATAATATTCATTGCGAAGTGTCATGTATACCTCGTATTGACTTCAAAAGGATGTAAATGCGACACTTCCTTGCTAGGAAATAGCGTTTGCAGATGTCTACGTATCGTAGCAATAGAGCACTAACGCTTCTCAAAACGCGATATCGCATCTCACTGTTATGTTTCATGATAAGATTTAATGTTCATTATGGAGTTATATGTATACCTCGTACTCACTTCAAGAGAATGTAAATGCGACACTTCCATGCTAGGAAATAGCGTTTGCAGATGTCTACGTATCGTAGCAATAGAGTTCTAATGCTTCTCAAAACGCGATATAGCACCTCATTCCTATATTTCATGATAAGATATAATATTCATTGCGAAGTGTCATGTATACCTCGAATTGACTTCAAAAGAATGTAAATGCGACACTTCCATGCTAGGAAATAGCGTTTGCAGATGTCTACGTGTCGTAGCAATAGAGTTCTAATGCTTCTTAAAACGCGATATCGCATCTCACAGCTATGTTTCATGAGAAGATATAATATTCATTATGGAGTGTTATGTATACCTCGTACTCACTTCAAGAGAATGTAAATGCGACCCTTCCATTCTAGGAAATAGCGTTTGCAGATGTCTACGTATCGTAGCAATAGAGTTCTAATGCTTCTTAAAACGCGATATTGCATCTCACTGCTATGTTTCATGAGAAGATATAATATTCATTGCGAAGTGTCATGTATATCTCGTATTCACATCAAAAGAATGTAAATGCGACACTTCCATGCTAGGAAATAGCGTTTGCAGATGTCTACGTATCGCAGCAATAGAATTCCAATGCGTCCTAAAACGCGATATCGCATCACTCTTCTATGTTTCATGATAAGGTATAATATTCATTACGAAGTGTCATGTATACCTCATATTCACTTCAAATGAATGTAAATGCGACACTTCCATGCTAGGAAATAGCGTTTGCAGATGTCTACGTATCGTAGCAATAGAGTTCTAATGCTTCTTAAAACGCGATATCGCATCTCACTGCTATGTTTCATGATAAGATATAATATTCATTGCGAAGTGTCATGTATACCTCGTATTCGCTTCAAAAGAATGTAAATGTGACACGTCCATGCTAGGAAATAGCGTTTGCAGATGTCTACGTATCGCAGCAATAGAGTTACAATGCTTCCTAAAACGCGATATGGCATCTCTCTTCTATGTTTCACTATAAGGTATAATATTCATTGCGAAGTGTCATGTATATCTCGTATTCACATCAGAAGAATGTAAATGCGACACTTCCATGCTAGGAAATAAAGTTTGCAGATGTCTACGTATCGCAGCAATAGAGTTCCAATGCTTCCTAAAACGCGATATCGCATCTCTCTTCTATGTTTCATGATAAGGTATAATATTCATTGCGAAGCGTCATGTATACCTCGTATTCACTTCAAATGAATGTAAATGCGACACTTCCATGCTAGGAAATAGCGTTTGCAGATGTCTACGTGTCGTAGCAATAAAGTTCTAATGCTTCTTAAAACGCGATATCGCATCTCACTGCTATGTTTCATGAGAAGATATAATATTCATTGCGAAGTGTCATGTATACCTCGTATTCACTTCAAAAGAACGTACATAAGACACTTCCATGCTAGGAAATAGCGTTTGCAGATGTCTACGTATCGTAGCAATAGAGCACTAACGCTTCTCAAAACGCGATATCGCATCTCACTGTTATGTTTCATGATAAGATATAATATTCATTATGGAGTTATATGTATACCTCGTACTCACTTCAAAAGAAAGTAAATGCGACCCTTCCATGCATGGGAATAGCCTTTGCAGATGTCTACGTATCGTAGCAATAGAGTTCAAATGCTTCTTAAAACGCGATATCGCATCTCTCTTCTATGTTTCATGATAAGGTATAATATTCATTGCGAAGCGTCATGTATACCTCGTATTCACTACAAATGAATGTAAATGCGACACTTCCATGCTAGGAAATAGCGTTTGCAGATGTCTACGTGTCGTAGCAATAGAGTTCTAATGCTTCTTAAAACGCGATATCGCATCTCACTGCTATGTTTCATGAGAAGATATAATATTCATTATGGAGTGTTATGTATACCTCGTACTCACTTCAAAAGAATGGAAATGCGACCCTTCCATCCTAGGAAATAGCGTATGCAGATGTCTACGTATCGTAGCAATAGAGTTCTAGTGCTTCTTAGAACGCGATATCGCATCTCACTTCTATGTTTCATGATAAGATATAATATTCATTGCGAAGTGTCATGTATACCTCGTATTCACTTCAAAAGAACGTACATAAGACACTTCCATGCTAGGAAATAGCGTTTGCAGATGTCTACGTATCGTAGCAATAGAGTTCTAATGCTTCTTAAAACGAGATGTCGCATCTCATTTCTATGTTTCATGATCAGATATAATATTCATTGCGAAGTGTCATGTATACCTCGTATTTACTTCAAAAGGATGTAAATGCGACACTTCCATGCTAGGAAATAGCGTTTCCAGATGACTACGTGTCGATAAAATAGAGTTCTAATGATTCTTAAAATGCCATATCGCATCACTCTTCTATGTTTCATGATAAGGTATAATATTCATTACGCAGTGTCATGTATACCTCATATTCACTTCAAATGAATGTAAATGCGACACTTCCATGCTAGGAAATAGCGTTTGCAGATGTCTACGTATCGTAGCAATAGAGTTCTAATGCTTCTTAAAACGCGATATCGCATCTCACTGCTATGTTTCATGATAAGATATAATATTCATTGCGAAGTGTCATGTATACCTCGTATTCACTTCAAAAGAACGTAAATAAGACACCTCCATGCTAGGAAATAGCGTTTGCAGATGTCTACGTATCGCTGCAATAGAGTTCTAATGCTTCTCAAAACGCGATATAGCACCTCATTCCTATGTTTCATGATAAGATATAATATTCATTGCGAAGTGTCATGTATACCTCGTATTGACTTCAAAAGAATGTAAATGCAACACTTCCATGCTAGGAAATAGCGTTTGCAGATGTCTACGTATCGCAGCAATAGAGATCCAATGCTTCCTAAAACGCGAAATCGCATCACTCTTCTATGTTTCATGAGAAGATATAATATTCATTATGGAGTGTTATGTATACCTCGTACTCACTTCAAAAGAATGTAAGTGCGACCCTTCCATGCTAGGGAATAGCCTTTGCAAATGTCTACGTATCGTAGCAATAGAGTTCTAATGCTTCTTAAAACGCGATATCGCATCTCACTGCTATGTTTCATAAGAAGATATAATATCCATTATGGAGTGTTATGTATACCACGTACTCACTTCAAAAGAATGTAAATGCGACCCTCCCATCCTAGGAAATAGCGTTTGCAGATGTCTACGTATCGTAGCAATAGAGTTCTAATGCTTCTTAAAACGAGATGTCGCACCTCATTTCTATGTTTCATGATCAGATATAATATTCATTGCGAAGTGTCATGTATACCTCGTATTGACTTCAAAAGGATGTAAATGCGACACTTCCTTGCTAGGAAATAGCGTTTCCAGATGACTACGTGTCGAAAAAATAGAGTTCTAATGATTCTTAAAATGCCATATAGCATCTCACTTCTATGTTTCATGATAAGATATAATATTCATTGCGAAGTGTCATGTATATCTCGTATTCACTTCAAACGAATGTAAATGCGACACTTCCATGCTAGGAAATAGCGTTTGCAGATGTCTACGTGTCGTAGCAATAGAGTTCTAATGCTTCTTAAAACGCGATATCGCATCTCACTGCTATGTTTCATGAGGAGATATAATATTCATTGCGAAGTGTCATGTATATCTCGTATTCACATCAAAAGAATGTAAATGCGACACTTCCATGCTAGGAAATAGCGTTTGCAGATGTCTACGTATCGCAGCAATAGAGTTCCAATGCTTCCTAAAACGCGATATCGCATCTCACTTCTATGTTTCATGATAAGATATAATATTCATTGCGAAGTGTCATGTATACCTCGTATTCACTTCAAATGAATGTAAATGCGACCCTTCCATCCTAGGAAATAGCGTATGCAGATGTCTACGTATCGTAGCAATAGAGTTCTAGTGCTTCTTTGAACGCGATATCGCATCTCACTTCTATGTTTCATGATAAGATATAATATTCATTGCGAAGTGTCATGTATACCTCGTATTCACTTCAAAAGAACGTACATAAGACACTTCCATGCTAGGAAATAGCGTTTGCAGATGTCTACGTATCGTAGCAATAGAGCACTAACGCTTCTCAAAACGCGATATCGCATCTCACTGTTATGTTTCATGATAAGATATAATATTCATTATGGAGTTATATGTATATCTCGTATTCACTTCAAACGAATGTAAATGCGACACTTCCATGCTAGGAAATAGCGTTTGCAGATGTCTACGTGTCGTAGCAATAGAGTTCTAATGCTTCTTAAAACGCGATATCGCATCTCACTGCTATGTTTCATGAGAAGATATAATATTCATTATGGAGTGTTATGTATACCTCGTACTCACTTCAAGAGAATGTAAATGCGACCCTTCCATCCTAGGAAATAGCGTTTGCAGATGTCTACGTATCGTAGCAATAGGGTTCTAATGCTTCTTAATACGCGGTATCGCATCTCACTGCTATGTTTCATGAGAAGATATAATATTCATTGCGAAGTGTCATGTATATCTCGTATTCACATCAAAAGAATGTAAATGCGACACTTCCATGCTAGGAAATAGCGTTTGCAGATGTCTACGTATCGCAGCAATAGAGTTCCAATGCTTCCTAAAACGCGATATCGCATCACTCTTCTATGTTTCATGATAAGGTATAATATTCATTACGAAGTGTCATGTATACCTCATATTCACTTCAAATGAATGTAAATGCGACACTTCCATGCTAGGAAATAGCGTTTGCAGATGTCTACGTATCGTAGCAATAGAGTTCTAATGCCTCTTTAAACGCGATATCGCATCTCACTGCTATGTTTCATGATAAGATATAATATTCATTGCGAAGTGTCATGTATACCTCGTATTCACTTCAAAAGAATGTAAATGCGACACTTCCATGCTAGGAAGTAGCGTTTGCAGATGACTACGTATCGTAGCAATAGGGTTCTAATGCTTCTTAAAATGCGATACCGCATCACACTTCTATGTTTCGTGATAAGATATAATATTCATTGCGAAGTGTCATGTATACATCGATGTCACTTCACAAGAACGTTAATAAGACACTTCCATGCTAGGAAATAGCGTTTGCAGATGTCTACGTATCGTAGCAATAGAGCTCTAATGCTTCTCAAAACGCGATATAGCACCTCATTCCTATGTTTCATGATAAGATATAATATTCATTGCGAAGTGTCATGTATACCTCGTATTCACTTCAAAAGAATGTAAATGCGACACTTCCATGCTAGGAAATAGCGTTTGCAGATGTCTACGTATCGTAGCAATAGAGTTCTAATGCTTCTCAAAACGCGATATAGCACCTCATTCCTATGTTTCATGATAAGATATAATATTCATTGCGAAGTGTCATGTATACCTCGTATTCACTTCAGAAGAATGTAAATGCGACACTTCCATGCTAGGAAATAGCGTTTGCAGATGTCTACGTATCGCAGCAATAGAAATCCAATGCTTCCTAAAACGCGATATCGCATCACTCTTCTATGTTTCATGATAAGGTATAATATTCATAGCGTAGTGTCATGTATACCTCGTTTTCACTTCAAATGAATGTAAATGCGACACTTCCATGCTAGGAAATAGCGTTTGCAGATATCTACGTATCGTAGCAATAGGGTTCTAATGCTTCTTAAAACGCGATATCGCATCTCACTGCTATGTTTCATGAGAAGATATAATATTCATTATGGAGTGTTATGTATACCTCGTACTCACTTCAAGAGAATGTAAATGCGACCCTTCCATCCTAGGAAATAGCGTTTGCAGATGTCTACGTATCGCAGGAATAGAGTTCCAATGCTTCCTAAAACGCGATATCGCATCTCTCTTCTATGTTTCTTGATAAGGTATAATATTCATTGCGAAGCGTCATGTATACCTCGTATTCACTTCAAATGAATGTAAATGCGACACTTCCATGCTAGGAAATAGCGTTTGCAGATGTCTTCGTATCGTAGCAATAGAGTTCTAATGCTTCTTAAAACGCGATATCGCATCTCACTGCTATGTTTCAGGAGAAGATATAATATTCATTATGGAATGTTATGTATACCTCGTACGCACTTCAAAAGAAAGTAAATGCGACCCTTCCATGCTAGGGAAAATAGCCTTTGCAGATGTCTACGTATCGTAGCAATAGAGTTCTAATGCTTCTTAAAACGCGATATCGCATCTCACTGCTATGCTTCAGGAGAAGATATAATATTCATTATGGAGTGTTATGTATACCTCGTACTCACTTCAAAAGAATGTAAATGCGACCCTCCCATCCTAGGAAATAGCGTTTGCAGATGTCTACGTATCGTAGCAATAGAGTTATAATGCTTCTTAAAACGAGATGTCGCATCTCATTTCTACGTTTCATGATCAGATATAATATTCATTGCGAAGTGTCATGTATACCTCGTATTGACTTCAAAAGGATGTAAATGCGACACTTCCTTGCTAGGAAATAGCGTTTCCAGATGACTACGTGTCGAAACAATAGAGTTCTAATGATTCTTAAAATGGCATATCGCATCTCACTTCTATGTTTCATGATAAGATATAATATTCATTGCGAAGTGTCATGTATATCTCGTATTCACTTCAAACGAATGTAAATGCGACACCTCCATGCTAGGAAATAGCGTTTGCAGATGTCTACGTATCGTAGCAATAGAGTTCTAATGCTTCTTAAAACGCGATATCGCATCTCACTGCTATGTTTCACGAGAAGATATAATATTCATTGCGAAGTGTCATGTATATCTCGTATTCACATCAAAAGAATGTAAATGCGACACTTCCATGCTAGGAAATAGCGTTTGCAGATGTCTACGTATTGCAGCAATAGAGTTCCAATGCTTCCTAAAACGCGATATCGCATCACTCTTCTATGTTTCATGATAAGGTATAATATTCATTACGAAGTGTCATGTATACCTCATATTCACTTCAAATGAATGTAAATGCGACACTTCCATGCTAGGAAATAGCGTTTGCAGATGTCTACGTATCGTAGCAATAGAGTTCTAATGCTTCTTAAAACGCGATATCGCATCTCACTGCTATGTTTCATGATAAGATATAATATTCATTGCGAAGTGTCATGTATACCTCGTATTCACTTCAAGAGAATGTAAATGCGACACTTCCATGCTAGGAAGTAGCGTTTGCAGATGACTACGTATCGTAGCAATAGGGTTCTAATGCTTCTTAATATGCGATATCGCATCACACTTCTATGTTTCGTGATAAGATATAATATTCATTGCGATGTGTCATGTATACCTCGATTTCAGTTCACAAAAATATAAATGCGACACTTCCTTGCTGGGAAATATTGTTTGCAGATGTCTACGTATCGTAGCAATAGAGTTCTAGTGCTTCTTAGAACGCGATATCGCATCTCACTTCTATGTTTCATGATAAGATATAATATTCATTGCGAAGTGTCATGTATATCTCGTATTCACTTCAAAAGAACGTAAATAAGACACTTACATTCTAGGAAATAGCTTTTGCAGATGTGTACGTATCGTAGCAATAGAGCTCTAATGCTTCTCAAAACGCGATATAGCACCTCAATCCTATGTTTCATGATAAGATATAATATTCATTGCGAAGTGTCATGTATACCTCGTATTCACTTCAAAAGAATGTAAATGCGACACTTCCATGCTAGGAAATAGCGTTTGCAGATGTCTACGTATCGCAGCAATAGTGATCCAATGCTTCCTAAAACACAATATCGCATCAATCTTCTATGTTTCATGAGAAGATATAATATTCATTATGGAGTGTTATGTATACCTCGTACTCACTTCAAAAGAATGTAAATGCGACCATCCCATACTAGGAAATAGCGTTTGCAGATGTCTACGTTTCGTAGCAATAGAGTTCTAATGCTTCTTAAAACGAGATGTCGCATCTCATTTCTATGTTTCATGATCAGATATAATATTCATTGCGAAGTGTCATGTATACCTCGTATTGACTTCAAAAGGATGTAAATGCGACACTTCCTTGCTAGGAAATAGCGTTTCCAGATGACTACGTGTCGAAACAATAGAGTTCTAATGATTCTTAAAATGCCATATCGCATCTCACTTCTATGTTTCATGATAAGATATAATATTCATTGCGAAGTGTCATGTATATCTCGTATTCACTTCAAACGAATGTAAATGCGACACTTCCATGCTAGGAAATAGCGTTTGCAGATGTCTACGTATCGCAGCAATAGAGATCCAATGCTTCCTAAAACGCGATATCGCATCACTCTTCTATGTCTCATGAGAAGATATAATATTCATTATGGAGTGTTATGTATACCTCGTACTCACTTCAAAAGAATGTAAGTGCGACCCTTCCATGCTAGGGAATAGCCTTTGCAAATGTCTACGTATCGTAGCAATAGAGTTCTAATGCTTCTTAAAACGCGATATCGCATCTCACTGCTATGTTTCATGAGAAGATATAATATTCATTGCGAAGTGTCATGTATATCTCGTATTCACATCAAAAGAATGTAAATGCGACACTTCCCTGCTAGGAAATAGCGTTTGCAGATGTCTACGTATCGTAGCAATAGAGTTCTAATGTTTCTTAAAACGAGATGTCGTATTTCATTTCTATGTTTCGTAATAAGATATAATATTCATTGTGTAATGTTATGTATACCTCGTATTCACTTCAGTGGAATGTAAGTGCGAAATTTCCTGGCAAGGAAATAGAGTTTGCAGATGTCTACGTATATAGGCAATAGAGTTCTAATGCTTCACAAAACTCGATATAGCACCTCATTCCTATGTTTCATGATAAGATATAATAGTCATTGCGAAGTGTCATGTATATCTCGTATTCACATCAAAAGAATGTAAATGCGACCCTCCCATACTAGGAATTAGCGTTTGCAGATGTCTACGTATCGTAGCAATAGAGTTCTAATGCTTCTTAAAACGAGATGTCGCATCTCATTTCTATGTTTCATGATCAGATATAATATTCATTGCGAAGTGTCATGTATGCCTCGTATTGACTTCAAAAGGATGTAAATGCGACACTTCCTTGCTAGGAAATAGCGTTTCCAGATGACTACGTGTCGAAACAATATAGTTCTAATGATTCTTAAATTGCCATATCACATCTCACTTTTATGTTTCATGATAAGATATAATATTCATTGCGAAGTGTCATGTATATCTCGTATTCACTTCAAACGAATGTAAATGCGACACCTCCATGCTAGGAAATAGCGTTTGCAGATGTCTACGTATCGTAGCAATAGAGTTCTAATGCTTCTTAAAACGCGATATCGCATCTCACTGCTATGTTTCATGAGAAGATATAATATTCATTGCGAAGTGTCATGTATATCTCGTATTCACTTCAAACGAATGTAAATGCGACACCTCCATGCTAGGAAATAGCGTTTGCAGATGTCTACGTATCGTAGCAATAGAGTACTAATGCTTCTTAAAACGCGATATCGCATCTCACTGCTATGTTTCATGAGAAGATATAATATTCATTGCGAAGTGTCATGTATATCTCGTATTCACATCAAAAGAATGTAATTGCGACACTTCCATGCTAGGAAATAGCGTTTGCAGATGTCTACGTATCGCAGCAATAGAGTTCCAATGCTTCCTAAAACGCGATATCGCATCACTCTTCTATGTTTCACGATAAGGTATAATATTCATTACGAAGTGTCATGTATACCTCATATTCACTTCAAATGAATGTAAATGCGACACTTCCATGCTAGGAAATAGCGTTTGCAGATGTCTACGTATCGCAGCAATAGAGATCCAATGCTTCCTAAAACGCGATATCGCATCTCACTGCTATGTTTCATGAGAAGATATAATATTCATTGCGAAGTGTCATGTATATCTCGTATTCACATCAAAAGAATGTAAATGCGACCATCCCATACTAGGAAATAGCGTTTGCAGATGTCTACGTATCGTAGCAATATAGTTCTAATGCTTCTTAAAACGCGATATCGCATCTCACTGCTATGTTTCATGACAAGATATAATATTCATTGCGAATTGTCATGTATACCTCGTATTCACTTCAAAAGAATGTAAATGCGACACTTCCATGCTAGGAAGTAGCGTTTGCAGATGACTACGTATCGTAGCAATAGGGTTCTAATGCTTCTTAAAATGCGATATCGCATCACACTTCTATGTTTCGTGATAAGATATAATATTCATTGCGAAGTGTCATGTATACCTCGATTTCACTTCACAAGAATGTAAATGCGACACTTCCTTGCTAGAAAATATTGTTTGCAGATGTCTACGTATCGTAGCAATAGAGTTCTAGTGCTTCTTAGAACGCGATATCGCATCTCACTTCTATGTTTCATGATAAGATATAATATTCATTGCGAAGTGTCATGTATACCTCGTATTCACTTCAATAGAATGTAAATGCGACACTTCCATGCTAGGAAATAGCGTTTGCAGATGTCTACGTATCGTAGCAATAGAGTTCTAATGCTTCTCAAAACGCGATATAGCACCTCATTCCTATGTTTCATGATAAGATATAATATTCATTGCGAAGTGTCATGTATACCTCGTATTCACTTCAAAAGAATGTAAATGCGACACTTCCATGCTAGGAAATAGCGTTTGCAGATGTCTACGTATCGCAGCAATAGAGATCCAATGCTTCCTAAAACGCGATATCGCATCTCACTGCTATGTTTCATGAGAAGATATAATATTAATTGCGAAGTGTCATGTATATCTCGTACTCACTTCAAAAGAATGTAAATGCGACACTTCCATGCTAGGAAATAGCGTTTGCAGATGACTACGTATCGTAGCAATAGGGTTCTAATGCTTCTTAAAATGCGATATCGCATCACACTTCTATGTTTCGTGATAAGATATAATATTCATTGCGAAGTGTCATGTATACCTCGATTTCACTTCACAAGAATGTAAATGCGACACTTCCTTGCTAGAAAATATTGTTTGCAGATGTCTACGTATCGTAGCAATAGAGTTCTAGTGCTTCTTAGAACGCGATATCGCATCTCACTTCTATGTTTCATGATAAGATATAATATTCATTGCGAAGTGTCATGTATACCTCGTATTCACTTCAAAAGAACGTAAATAAGACACTTCCATGCTAGGAAATAGCGTTTGCAGATGTCTACGTATCGCAGCAATAGAGATCCAATGCTTCCTAAAACGCGATATCGCATCACTCTTCTATGTTTCATGAGAAGATATGATATTCATTATGGAGTGTTATGTATACCTCGTACTCACTTCAAGAGAATGTAAATGCGACCCTCCCATCCTAGGAAATAGCGTTTGCAGATGTCTACGTATCGTAGCAATAGAGTTCTAATGCTTCTTAAAACGAGATGTCGCATCTCATTTCTATGTTTCATGATCAGATATAATATTCATTGCGAAGTGTCATGTATACCTCGTATTGACTTCAAAAGGATGTAAATGCGACACTTCCTTGCTAGGAAATAGCGTTTCCAGATGACTACGTGTCGAAACAATAGAGTTCTAATGATTCTTAAAATGACATATCGCATCTCACTTCTATGTTTCATGATAAGATATAATATTCACTGCGAAGTGTCATGTATATCTCGTATTCACTTCAAACGAATGTAAATGCGACACTTCCATGCTAGGAAATAGCGTTTGCAGATGTCTACGTATCGTAGCAATAGAGTTCTAATGCTTCTTAAAACGCGATATCGCATCTCACTGCTATGTTTCATGAGAAGATATAATATTCATTGCGAAGTGACATGTATATCACGTATTCACATCAAAAGAATGTAAATGCGACCATCCCATACTAGGAAATAGCGTTTGCAGATGTCTACGTATCGTAGCAATATAGTTCTAATGCTTCTTAAAACGCGATATCGCATCTCACTGCTATGTTTCATGACAAGATATAATATTCATTGCGAATTGTCATGTATATCTCGTACTCACTTCAAAAGAATGTAAATGCGACACTTCCATGCTAGGAAATAGCGTTTGCAGATGACTACGTATCGTAGCAATAGGGTTCTAATGCTTCTTAAAATGCGATATCGCATCACACTTCTATGTTTCGTGATAAGATATAATATTCATTGCGAAGTGTCATGTATACCTCGATTTCACTTCACAAGAATGTAAATGCGACACTTCCTTGCTAGAAAATATTGTTTGCAGATGTCTACGTATCGTAGCAATAGAGTTCTAGTGCTTCTTAGAACGCGATATCGCATCTCACTTCTATGTTTCATGATAAGATATAATATTCATTGCGAAGTGTCATGTATACCTCGTATTCACTTCAAAAGAACGTAAATAAGACACTTCCATGCTAGGAAATAGCGTTTGCAGATGTCTACGTATCGCAGCAATAGAGATCCAATGCTTCCTAAAACGCGATATCGCATCACTCTTCTATGTTTCATGAGAAGATATGATATTCATTATGGAGTGTTATGTATACCTCGTACTCACTTCAAAAGAATGTAAATGCGACCCTCCCATCCTAGGAAATAGCGTTTGCAGATGTCTACGTATCGTAGCAATAGAGTTCTAATGCTTCTTAAAACGAGATGTCGCATCTCATTTCTATGTTTCATGATCAGATATAATATTCATTGCGAAGTGTCATGTATACCTCGTATTGACTTCAAAAGGATGTAAATGCGACACTTCCTTGCTAGGAAATAGCGTTTCCAGATGACTACGTGTCGAAACAATAGAGTTCTAATGATTCTTAAAATGACATATCGCATCTCACTTCTATGTTTCATGATAAGATATAATATTCACTGCGAAGTGTCATGTATATCTCGTATTCACTTCAAACGAATGTAAATGCGACACTTCCATGCTAGGAAATAGCGTTTGCAGATGTCTACGTATCGTAGCAATAGAGTTCTAATGCTTCTTAAAACGCGATATCGCATCTCACTGCTATGTTTCATGAGAAGATATAATATTCATTGCGAAGTGACATGTATATCACGTATTCACATCAAAAGAATGTAAATGCGACCATCCCATACTAGGAAATAGCGTTTGCAGATGTCTACGTATCGTAGCAATATAGTTCTAATGCTTCTTAAAACGCGATATCGCATCTCACTGCTATGTTTCATGACAAGATATAATATTCATTGCGAATTGTCATGTATACCTCGTATTCACTTCAAAAGAATGTAAATGCGACACTTCCATGCTAGGAAGTAGCGTTTGCAGATGAATACGTATCGTAGAAATAGAGTTCTAATGCTTCTCAAAACGCGATATAGCACCTCATTCCTATGTTTCATGATAAGATATAATATTCATTGCGAAGTGTCATGTATACCTCGTATTCACTTCAGAAGAATGTAAATGCGACACTTCGATGCTAGGAAATAGCGTTTGCAGATGTCTACGTATCGCAGCAATAGAAATCCAATGCTTCCTAAAACGCGATATCGCATCACTCTTCTATGTTTCATGATAAGGTATAATATTCATAGCGTAGTGTCATGTATACCTCGTTTTCACTTCAAATGAATGTAAATGCGACACTTCCATGCTAGGAAATAGCGTTTGCAGATGTCTACGTATCGTAGCAATAGAGTTCTAATGCTTCTTAAAACGCGATATCGCATCTCACTGCTATGTTTCATGATAAGGTATAATATTCATTGCGATGCGTCATGTATACCTCGTATTCACTTCAAATGAATGTAAATGCGACACTTCCATGCTAGGAAATAGCGTTTGCAGATGTCTTCGTATCGTAGCAATAGAGTTCTAATGCTTCTTAAAACGCGATATCGCATCTCACTCCTATGTTTCATGAGAAGATATAATATTCATTATGGAGTGTTATGTATACCTCGTACTCACTTCAAGAGAATGTAAATGCGACCCTTCCATCCTAGGAAATAGCGTTTGCAGATGTCTACGTATCGCAGCAATAGAGTTCCAATGCTTCCTAAAACGCGATATCGCATCTCTCTTCTATGTTTCATGATAAGGTATAATATTCATTGCGAAGCGTCATGTATACCTCGTATTCACTTCAAATGAATGTAAATGCGACACTTCCATGCTAGGATATAGCGTTTGCAGATGTCTTCGTATCGTAGCAATAGAGTTCTAATGCTTCTTAAAACGCGATATCGTATCTCACTGCTATGTTTCAGGAGAAGATATAATATTCATTATGGAATGTTATGTATACCTCGTACTCACTTCAAGAGAATGTAAATGCGACCCTTCCATCCTAGGAAATAGCGTTTGCAGATGTCTGCGTATCGTAGCAATAGAGTTCTAGTGCTTCTAGGAACGCGATATCGCATCTCACTTCTATGTTTCATGATAAGATATAATATTCATTGCGAAGTGTCATGTATACCTCGTATTCACTTCAAACGAATGTAAATGCGACACTTCCATGCTAGGAAATAGCGTTTGCAGATGTCTACGTATCGTAGCAATAGAGCTCTAATGCTTCTCAAAACGCGATATAGCACCTCATTCCTATGTTTCATGATAAGATATAATATTCATTGCGAAATGTCATGTATATCTCGTATTCACTTCAAACGAATGTAAATGCGACACTTCCAAGCTAGGAAATAGCGTTTGCAGATGTCTACGTATCGCACCAATAGATTTCCAATGCTTCCTAAAACGCGATATCGCATCTCTCTTCTATGTTTCATGATAAGGTATAGTATTCATTGCGAAGTGTCATGTATACCTCGTATTCACTTCAAAAGAATGTAAATGCGACACTTCCATGCTAGGAAATAGCGTTTGCAGATGTCTACGTATCGTAGCAATAGAGTTCTAATGCTTCTCAAAACGCGATATAGCACCTCATTCCTATGTTTCATGATAAGATATAATATTCACTGCGAAGTGTCATGTATATCTCGTATTCACTTCAAACGAATGTAAATGCGACACTTCCATGCTAGGAAATAGCGTTTGCAGATGTCTACGTATCGTAGCAATAGAGTTCTAATGCTTCTCAAAACGCGATATAGCACCTCATTCCTATGTTTCATGAGAAGATATAATATTCATTGCGAAGTGTCATGTATACCTCGTATTCACTTCAAAAGAATGTAAATGCGACACTTCCATGCTAGGAAGTAGCGTTTGCAGATGAATACGTATCGTAGCAATAGAGTTCTAATGCTTCTTAAAATGCGATATCGCATCACACTTCTATGTTTCGTGATAAGATATAATATTCATTGCGAAGTGTCATGTATACCTCGATTTCACTTCACAAGAATGTAAATGCGACACCTCCATGCTAGGAAATAGCGTTTGCAGATGTCTACGTATCGTAGCAATAGAGTTCTAGTGCTTCTTAGAATGCGATATCGCATCTCACTTCTATGTTTCATGATAAGATATAATATTCATTGCGAAGTGTCATGTATACCTCGTATTCACTTCAAAAGAATGTAAATGCGACACTTCCATGCTAGGAAATAGCGTTTGCAGATGTCTACGTATCGCAGCAATAGAGATCCAATGCTTCCTAAAACGCGATATCGCATCACTCTCCTATGTTTCATGAGAAGATATAATATTCATTATGGAGTGTTATGTATACCTCGTACTCACTTCAAAAGAATGTAAATGCGACCCTCCCATCCTAGGAAATAGCGTTTGCAGATGTCTACGTATCGTAGCAATAGAGTTCCAATGCTTCTTAAAACGAGATGTCGCATCTCATTTCTATGTTTCATGATCAGATATAATATTCATTGCGAAGTGTCATGTATACCTCGTATTGACTTCAAAAGGATGTAAATGCGACACTTCCTTGCTAGGAAATAGCGTTTCCAGATGACTACGTGTCGAAACAATAGAGTTCTAATGATTCTTAAAATGACATATCGCATCTCACTTCTATGTTTCATGATAAGATATAATATTCACTGCGAAGTGTCATGTATATCTCGTATTCACTTCAAACGAATGTAAATGCGACACTTCCATGCTAGGAAATAGCGTTTGCAGATGTCTACGTATCGTAGCAATAGAGTTCTAATGCTTCTTAAAACGCGATATCGCATCTCACTGCTATGTTTCATGAGAAGATATAATATTCATTGCGAAGTGTCATGTATATATCGTATTCACTTCAAACGAATGTAAATGCGACACCTCCATGCTAGGAAATAGCGTTTGCAGATGTCTACGTATCGTAGCAATAGAGTTCTAATGCTTCTTAAAACGCGATATCGCATCTCACTGCTGTGTTTCATGAGAAGATATAATATTCATTGCGAAGTGTCATGTATATCTCGTATTCACATCAGAAGAATGTAAATGCGACATTTCCATGCTAGGAAATAGCGTTTGCAGATGTCTACGTATCGCAGCAATAGAGTTCCAATGCTTCCTAAAACGCGATATCGCATCATTTTTCTATGTTTCATGATAAGGTATAATATTCATTACGAAGTGTTATGTATACCTCGTACTCACTTCAAAAGAATGTAAATGCGACCCTCCCATCCTAGGAAATAGCGTTTGCAGATGTCTACGTATCGTAGCAATAGAGTTCTAATGCTTCTTAAAACGAGATGTCGCATCTCATTTCTATGTTTCATGATCAGATATAATATTCATTGCGAAGTGTCATGTATACCTCGTATTGACTTCAAAAGGATGTAAATGCGACACTTCCTTGCTAGGAAATAGCGTTTCCAGATGACTACGTGTCGAAACAATAGAGTTCTAATGATTCTTAAAATGACATATCGCATCTCACTTCTATGTTTCATGATAAGATATAATATTCACTGCGAAGTGTCATGTATATCTCGTATTCACTTCAAACGAATGTAAATGCGACACTTCCATGCTAGGAAATAGCGTTTGCAGATGTCTACGTATCGTAGCAATAGAGTTCTAATGCTTCTCAAAACGCGATATAGCACCTCATTCCTATGTTTCATGAGAAGATATAATATTCATTGCGAAGTGTCATGTATACCTCGTATTCACTTCAAAAGAATGTAAATGCGACACTTCCATGCTAGGAAGTAGCGTTTGCAGATGAATACGTATCGTAGCAATAGAGTTCTAATGCTTCTTAAAATGCGATATCGCATCACACTTCTATGTTTCGTGATAAGATATAATATTCATTGCGAAGTGTCATGTATACCTCGATTTCACTTCACAAGAATGTAAATGCGACACCTCCATGCTAGGAAATAGCGTTTGCAGATGTCTACGTATCGTAGCAATAGAGTTCTAGTGCTTCTTAGAACGCGATATCGCATCTCACTTCTATGTTTCATGATAAGATATAATATTCATTGCGAAGTGTCATGTATACCTCGTATTCACTTCAAAAGAATGTAAATGCGACACTTCCATGCTAGGAAATAGCGTTTGCAGATGTCTACGTATCGCAGCAATAGTGATCCAATGCTTCCTAAAACGCGATATCGCATCAATCTTCTATGTTTCATGAGAAGATATAATATTCATTATGGAGTGTTATGTATACCTCGTACTCACTTCAAAAGAATGTAAATGCGACAATCCCATACTAGGAAATAGCGTTTGCAGATGTCTACGTTTCGTAGCAATAGAGTTCTAATGCTTCTTAAAACGCGATATCGCATCTCACTGCTATGTTTCATGAGAAGATATAATATTCTTTGCGAAGTGTCATGTATATCTCGTATTCACACCAAAAGAATGTAAATGCGACACTTCCATGCTAGGAAATAGCGTTTGCAGATGTCTACGTATCGCAGCAATAGAGTTCCAATGCTTCCTAAAACGCGATATCGCATCACTCTTCTATGTCTCATGAGAAGATATAATATTCATTACGGAGTGTTATGTATACCTCGTACTCACTTCAAAAGAATGTAAGTGCGACCCTTCCATGCTAGGGAATAGCCTTTGCAAATGTCTACGTATCGTAGCAATAGAGTTCTAATGCTTCTTAAAACGCGATATCGCATCTCACTGCTATGTTTCATGAGAAGATATAATATTCATTGCGAAGTGTCATGTATATCTCGTATTCACATCAAAAGAATGTAAATGCGACACTTCCCTGCTAGGAAATAGCGTTTGCAGATGTCTACGTATCGTAGCAATAGAGTTCTAATGTTTCTTAAAACGAGATGTCGTATTTCATTTCTATGTTTCGTAATAAGATATAATATTCATTGTGTAATGTTATGTATACCTCGTATTCACTTCAGTGGAATGTAAGTGCGAAATTTCCTGGCAAGGAAATAGAGTTTGCAGATGTCTACGTATATAGGCAATAGAGTTCTAATGCTTCACAAAACTCGATATAGCACCTCATTCCTATGTTTCATGATAAGATATAATATTCATTGCGAAGTGTCATGTATACCTCGTATTGACTTCAAAAGGATGTAAATGCGACACTTCCTTGCTAGGAAATAGCGTTTCCAGATGACTACGTGTCGAAACAATAGAGTTCTAATGATTCTTAAATTGCCATATCGCATCTCACTTCTATGTTTCATGATAAGATATAATATTCATTGCGAAGTGTCATGTATACCTCGTATTCACTTCAAAAGAACGTAAATAAGACACTTCCATGCTAGGAAATAGCGTTTGCAGATGTCTACGTATCGCAGCAATAGAGATCCAATGCTTCCTAAAACGCGATATCGCATCACACTTCTATGTTTCATGAGAAGATATGATATTCATTATGGAGTGTTATGTATACCTCGTACTCACTTCAAAAGAATGTAAATGCGACCCTCCCATCCTAGGAAATAGCGTTTGCAGATGTCTACGTATCGTAGCAATAGAGTTCTAATGCTTCTTAAAACGAGATGTCGCATCTCATTTCTATGTTTCACGATCAGATATAATATTCATTGCGAAGTGTCATGTATACCTCATATTGACTTCAAAAGGATGTAAATGCGACACTTCCTTGCTAGGAAATAGCGTTTCCAGATGACTACGTGTCGAAACAATAGAGTTCTAATGATTCTTAAAATGACATATCGCATCTCACTTCTATGTTTCATGATAAGATATAATATTCACTGCGAAGTGTCATGTATATCTCGTATTCACTTCAAACGAATGTGAATGCGACACTTCCATGCTAGGAAATAGCGTTTGCAGATGTCTACGTATCGTAGCAATAGAGTTCTAATGCTTCTTAAAACGCGATATCGCATCTTACTGCTATGTTTCATGAGAAGATATAATATTCATTGCGAAGTGTCATGTATATCTCGTATTCACATCAAAAGAATGTAAATGCGACCATCCCATACTAGGAAATAGCGTTTGCAGATGTCTACGTATCGTAGCAATATAGTTCTAATGCTTCTTAAAACGCGATATCGCATCTCACTGCTATGTTTCATGATAAGATATAATATTCATTGCGAAGTGTCATGTATACCTCGTATTCACTTCAAAAGAACGTAAATAAGACACTTCCATGCTAGGAAATAGCGTTTGCAGATGTCTACGTATCGTAGCAATAGAGCTCTAATGCTTCTCAAAATGCGATATAGCACCTCATTCCTATGTTTCATGATAAGATATAATATTCATTGCGAAGTGTCATGTATACCTCGTATTCACTTCAATAGAATGTAAATGCGACACTTCCATGCTAGGAAATAGCGTTTGCAGATGTCTACGTATCGTAGCAATAGAGTTCTAATGCTTCTTAAAACGCGATATCGCATCTTACTGCTATGTTTCATGAGAAGATATAATATTCATTGCGAAGTGTCATGTATATCTCGTATTCACATCAAAAGAATGTAAATGCGACCATCCCATACTAGGAAATAGCGTTTGCAGATGTCTACGTATCGTAGCAATATAGTTCTAATGCTTCTTAAAACGCGATATCGCATCTCACTGCTATGTTTCATGATAAGATATAATATTCATTGCGAAGTGTCATGTATACCTCGTATTCACTTCAAAAGAACGTAAATAAGACACTTCCATGCTAGGAAATAGCGTTTGCAGATGTCTACGTATCGTAGCAATAGAGCTCTAATGCTTCTCAAAATGCGATATAGCACCTCATTCCTATGTTTCATGATAAGATATAATATTCATTGCGAAGTGTCATGTATACCTCGTATTCACTTCAATAGAATGTAAATGCGACACTTCCATGCTAGGAAATAGCGTTTGCAGATGTCTACGTATCGTAGCAATAGAGTTCTAATGCTTCTCAAAACGCGATATAGCACCTCATTCCTATGTTTCATGATAAGATATAATATTCATTGCGAAGTGTCATGTATACCTCGTATTGACTTCAAAAGAATATAATGCGACACTTCCATGCTAGGAAATAGCGTTTGCAGATGTCTACGTATCGTAGCAATAGAGCTCTAATGCTTCTCAAAATGCGATATAGCACCTCATTCCTATGTTTCATGATAAGATATAATATTCATTGCGAAGTGTCATGTATACCTCGTATTCACTTCAATAGAATGTAAATGCGACACTTCCATGCTAGGAAATAGCGTTTGCAGATGTCTACGTATCGTAGCAATACAGTTCTAATGCTTCTCAAAACGCGATATAGCACCTCATTCCTATGTTTCATGATAAGATATAATATTCATTGCGAAGTGTCATGTATACCTCGTATTCACTTCAAAAGAATGTAAATGCGACACTTCCATGCTAGGAAATAGCGTTTGCAGATGTCTACGTATCGCAGCAATAGAGATCCAATGCTTCCTAAAACGCGATATCGCATCACTCTTCTATGTTTCATGAGAAGATATAATATTCATTATGGAGTGTTATGTATACCTCGTTCTCACTTCAAAAGAATGTAAGTGCGACCCTTCCATGCTAGGGAATAGCCTTTACAAATGTCTACGTATCGTAGCAATAGAGTTCTAATGCTTCTTAAAACGCGATATCGCATCACACTGCTATGTTTCATGAGAAGATATAATTTTCATTATGGAGTGTTATGTATACCTCGTACTCACTTCAAAAGAATGTAAATGCGACCCTCCCATCCTAGGAAATAGCGTTTGCAGATGTCTACGTATCGTAGCAATAGAGTTCTAATGCTTCTTAAAACGAGATGTCGCATCTCATTTCTATGTTTCATGATCAGATATAATATTCATTGCGAAGTGTCATGTATACCTCGTATTGACTTCAAAAGGATGTAAATGCGACACTTCCTTGCTAGGAAATAGCGTTTCCAGATGACTACGTGTCGAAACAATAGAGTTCTAATGATTCTTAAAATGCGATATCGCATCACACTTCTATGTTTCGTGATAAGATATAATATTCATTGCGAATTGTCATGTATACCTCGATTTCACTTCACAAGAATGTAAGTGCGACACTTCCTTGCTAGAAAATATTGTTTGCAGATGTCTACGTATCGTAGCAATAGAGTTCTAGTGCTTCTTAGAACGCGATATCGCATCTCACTTCTATGTTTCATGATAAGATATAATATTCATTGCGAAGTGTCATGTATACCTCGTATTGACTTCAAAAGAATGTAAATGCGACACTTCCATGCTAGGAAATAGCGTTTGCAGATGTCTACGTATCGTAGCAATAGAGCTCTAATGCTTCTCAAAATGCGATATAGCACCTCATTCCTATGTTTCATGATAAGATATAATATTCATTGCGAAGTGTCATGTATACCTCGTATTCACTTCAATAGAATGTAAATGCGACACTTCCATGCTAGGAAATAGCGTTTGCAGATGTCTACGTATCGTAGCAATAGAGTTCTAATGCTTCTCAAAACGCGATATAGCACCTCATTCCTATGTTTCATGATAAGATATAATATTCATTGCGAAGTGTCATGTATACCTCGTATTCACTTCAAAAGAATGTAAATGCGACACTTCCATGCTAGGAAATAGCGTTTGCAGATGTCTACGTATCGCAGCAATAGAGATCCAATGCTTCCTAAAACGCGATATCGCATCACTCTTCTATGTTTCATGAGAAGATATAATATTCATTATGGAGTGTTATGTATACCTCGTTCTCACTTCAAAAGAATGTAAGTGCGACCCTTCCATGCTAGGGAATAGCCTTTACAAATGTCTACGTATCGTAGCAATAGAGTTCTAATGCTTCTTAAAACGCGATATCGCATCACACTGCTATGTTTCATGAGAAGATATAATTTTCATTATGGAGTGTTATGTATACCTCGTACTCACTTCCAAAGAATGTAAATGCGACCCTCCCATCCTAGGAAATAGCGTTTGCAGATGTCTACGTATCGTAGCAATAGAGTTCTAATGCTTCTTAAAACGAGATGTCGCATCTCATTTCTATGTTTCACGATCAGATATAATATTCATTGCGAAGTGTCATGTATACCTCGTATTGACTTCAAAAGGATGTAAATGCGACACTTCCTTGCTAGGAAATAGCGTTTCCAGATGACTACGTGTCGAAACAATAGAGTTCTAATGATTCTTAAAATGACATATCGCATCTCACTTCTATGTTTCATGATAAGATATAATATTCACTGCGAAGTGTCATGTATATCTCGTATTCACTTCAAACGAATGTGAATGCGACACTTCCATGCTAGGAAATAGCGTTTGCAGATGTCTACGTATCGTAGCAATAGAGTTCTAATGCTTCTTAAAACGCGATATCGCATCTCACTGCTATGTTTCATGAGAAGATATAATATTCATTGCGAAGTGTCATGTATATCTCGTATTCACATCAAAAGAATGTAAATGCGACCATCCCATACTAGGAAATAGCGTTTGCAGATGTCTACGTATCGTAGCAATATAGTTCTAATGCTTCTTAAAACGCGATATCGCATCTCACTGCTATGTTTCATGACAAGATATAATATTCATTGCGAATTGTCATGTATACCTCGTATTCACTTCAAAAGAATGTAAATGCGACACTTCCATGCTAGGAAATAGCGTTTGCAGATGTCTACGTATCGCAGCAATAGAGATCCAATGCTTCCTAAAACGCGATATCGCATCTCACTGCTATGTTTCATGAGAAGATATAATATTCATTGCGAAGTGTCATGTATATCTCGTACTCACTTCAAAAGAATGTAAATGCGACACTTCCATGCTAGGAAATAGCGTTTGCAGATGACTACGTATCGTAGCAATAGGGTTCTAATGCTTCTTAAAATGCGATATCGCATCACACTTCTATGTTTCGTGATAAGATATAATATTCATTGCGAAGTGTCATGTATACCTCGATTTCACTTCACAAGAATGTAAATGCGACACTTCCTTGCTAGAAAATATTGTTTGCAGATGTCTACGTATCGTAGCAATAGAGTTCTAGTGCTTCTTAGAACGCGATATCGCATCTCACTTCTATGTTTCATGATAAGATATAATATTCATTGCGAAGTGTCATGTATACCTCGTATTGACTTCAAAAGAATATAATGCGACACTTCCATGCTAGGAAATAGCGTTTGCAGATGTCTACGTATCGTAGCAATAGAGCTCTAATGCTTCTCAAAATGCGATATAGCACCTCATTCCTATGTTTCATGATAAGATATAATATTCATTGCGAAGTGTCATGTATACCTCGTATTCACTTCAATAGAATGTAAATGCGACACTTCCATGCTAGGAAATAGCGTTTGCAGATGTCTACGTATCGTAGCAATAGAGTTCTAATGCTTCTCAAAACGCGATATAGCACCTCATTCCTATGTTTCATGATAAGATATAATATTCATTGCGAAGTGTCATGTATACCTCGTATTCACTTCAAAAGAATGTAAATGCGACACTTCCATGCTAGGAAATAGCGTTTGCAGATGTCTACGTATCGCAGCAATAGAGATCCAATGCTTCCTAAAACGCGATGTCGCATCACTCTTCTATGTTTCATGAGAAGATATAATATTCATTATGGAGTGTTATGTATACCTCGTTCTCACTTCAAAAGAATGTAAGTGCGACCCTTCCCTGCTAGGGAATAGCCTTTACAAATGTCTACGTATCGTAGCAATAGAGTTCTAATGCTTCTTAAAACGCGATATCGCATCACACTGCTATGTTTCATGAGAAGATATAATTTTCATTATGGAGTGTTATGTATACCTCGTACTCACTTCAAAAGAATGTAAATGCGACCCTCCCATCCTAGGAAATAGCGTTTGCAGATGTCTACGTATCGTAGCAATAGAGTTCTAATGCTTCTTAAAACGAGATGTCGCATCTCATTTCTATGTTTCATGATCAGATATAATATTCATTGCGAAGTGTCATGTATACCTCGTATTGACTTCAAAAGGATGTAAATGCGACACTTCCTTGCTAGGAAATAGCGTTTCCAGATGACTACGTGTCGAAACAATAGAGTTCTAATGATTCTTAAAATGCGATATCGCATCACACTTCTATGTTTCGTGATAAGATATAATATTCATTGCGAAGTGTCATGTATACCTCGATTTCACTTCACAAGAATGTAAGTGCGACACTTCCTTGCTAGAAAATATTGTTTGCAGATGTCTACGTATCGTAGCAATAGAGTTCTAGTGCTTCTTAGAACGCGATATCGCATCTCACTTCTATGTTTCATGATAAGATATAATATTCATTGCGAAGTGTCATGTATACCTCGTATTCACTTCAAAAGAACGTAAATAAGACACTTCCATGCTAGGAAATAGCGTTTGCAGATGTCTACGTATCGTAGCAATAAAGCTCTAATGCTTCTCAAAATGCGATATAGCACCTCATTCCTATGTTTCATGATAAGATATAATATTCATTGCGAAGTGTCATGTATATCTCGTATTCACTTCAAACGAATGTAAATGCGACACTTCCATGCTAGGAAATAGCGTTTGCAGATGTCTACGTATCGCAGCAATAGAGTTACAATGCTTCCTAAAACGCGATATCGCACGTCTCTTCTATGTTTCACTATAAGGTACAATATTCATTGCGAAGTGTCATGTATATCACGTATTCACATCAAAAGAATGTAAATGCGACACTTCCATGCTAGGAAATAGCGTTTGCAGATGTCTACGTATCGCAGCAATAGAGTTCCAATGCTTCCTAAAACGCGATATCGCATCTCTCTTCTATGTTTCATGATAAGGTATAATATTCATTGCGAAGCGTCATATATACCTCGTATTCACTTCAAATGAATGTAAATGCGACACTTCCATGCTAGGAAATAGCGTTTGCAGATGTCTACGTGTCGTAGCAATAGAGTTCTAATGCTCCTTAAAACGCGATATCGCATCTCACTGCTATGTCTCATGATAAGATATAATACTCATTGCGAAGTGTCATGTATACCTCGTATTCACTTCAAAAGAATGTAAATGCGACACTTCCATGCTAGGAAATAGCGTTTGCAGATGTCTACGTATCGTAGCAATAGAGTTCTAATGCTTCTCAAAACGCGATATAGCACCTCACTTCTATGTTTCATGATAAGATATAATATTCATTGCGAAGTGTCATGTGTATCTCGTATTCACTTCAAACCAATATAAATGCGACACTTCCATGCTAGGAAATAGCGTTTGCAGATGTCTACGTATCGTAGCAATAGAGTTCTAATGCTTCTTAAAACGCGATACCGCATCTCACTGCTATGTTTCATGAGAAGATATAATATTCATTGCGAAGTGTCATGTATATCTCGTATTCACATCAAAAGAATGTAAATGCGACACTTCCATGCTAGGAAATAGCGTTTGCAGATGTCTACGTATCGCAGCAATAGAGTTCCAATGCTTCCTAAAACGCGATATCGCATCACTCTTCTATGTTTCATGATAAGGTATAATATTCATTACGAGGTGTCATGTATACCTCGTATTCACTTCAAATGAATGTAAATGCGACACTTCCATGCTAGGAAATAGCGTTTGTAGATGTCTACGTATCGTAGCAATAGAGTTCTAATGCTTCTTAAAACGCGATATCGCATCTCACTGCTATGTTTCATGATAAGATATAATATTCATTGCGAAGTGTCATGTATACCTCGTATTCACTTCAAAAGAATGTAAATGCGACACTTCCATGCTAGGAAGTAGCGTTTGCAGATGTCTACGTATCGTAGCAATTGGGTTCTAATGCTTCTTAAAATGCGATATCGCATCACACTTCTATGTTTCATGATAAGATATAATATTCATTGTGAAGTGTCATGTATACCTCGATTTCACTTCACAGGAATGTAAATGCGACACTTCCTTGCTAGGAAATATTGTTTGCAGATGTCTACGTATCACAGCAAGAGAGTACTAATGCTTCTTAAAACGAGATGTCGTATTTCATTTCTATGTTTCGTAATAAGATATAATATTCATTGTGTAACGCTATGTATACCTCGTATTCACTTCAGTGGAATGTAAGTGCGAAATTTCCTTGCTAGGAAATAGAGTTTGTAGATGTCTACGTATATAGGCAATAGAGTTCTAATGCTTCTCAAAACTCGATATAGCACCTCATTCCTATGTTTCATGATAAGATATAATACTCATTGCGAAGTGTCATGTATACCTCGTTTTCACTTCAAAAGAATGTAAATGGGACACTTCCATGCTAGGAAATAGCGTTTGCAGATGTCTACGTATCGCAGCAATAGAGTTCCAATGCTTCCTAAAACGCGATATCGCATCTCTCTTCTATGTTTCACGATAAGGTATAATATTCATTGCGAAGTGTCATGTATACCTCGTATTCACTTCAAAAGAATGTAAATGCGACACTTCCATGCTAGGAAATAGCGTTTGCAGATGTCTACGTGTCGTAGCAATAGAGTTCTAATGCTTCTTAAAACGCGATATCGCATCTCACTGCTATGTTTCATGAGACGATATAATATTCATTATGGAGTGTTATGTATACCTCGTACTCACTTCAAAAGAATGTAAATGCGACCCTTCCATCCTAGGAAATAGCGTATGCAGATGTCTACGTATCGTAGCAATAGAGTTCTAGTGCTTCTTAGAACGCGATATCGCATCTCACTTCTATGTTTCATGATAAGATATAATATTCATTGCGAAGTGTCATGTATACCTCGTATTCACTTCAAAAGAACGTACATAAGACACTTCCATGCTAGGAAATAGCGTTTGCAGATGTCTACGTATCGTAGCAATAGAGCTCTAACGCTTCTCAAAACGCGATATAGCACCTCATTCCTATGTTTCATGATAAGATATAATATTCATTGCGAAGTGTCATGTATACCTCGTATTCGCTTCAAAAGAATGTAACTGCGACACTTCCATGCTAGGAAATAGCGCTTGCAGATGTCTACGTATCGTAGCAATAGAGTTCTAATGCTTCTCAAAACGCGATATAGCACCCCATTCCTATGTTTCATGATAAGATATAATACTCATTGCGAAGTGTCATGTATACCTCGTATTCACTTCAAAAGAATGTAAATGCGACACTTCCATGCTAGGAAATAGCGTTTGCAGATGTCAACGTATCGCAGCAATAGAGATCCAATGCTTCCTAAAACGCGATATCGCATCTCTCTTCTATGTTTCACGATAAGGTATAATATTCATTGCGAAGTGTCATGTATACCTCGTATTCACTTCAAAAGAATGTAAATGCGACACTTCCATGTTAGGAAATAGCGTTTGCAGATGTCTACGTATCGTAGCAATAGAGTTCTAATGCTTCTCAAAACGCGATATAGCATCTCACTTCTATGTTTCATGATAAGATATAATATTCATTGCGAAGTGTCATGTATATCTCGTATTCACTTCAAACGAATGTAAATGCGACACTTCCATGCTAGGAAATAGCTTTTGCAGATGTCTACGTATCGTAGCAATAGAGTTCTAATGCTTCTTAAAACGCGATATCGCATCTCACTGCTATGTTTCATGAGAAGATATAATATTCATTGCGAAGTGTCATGTATATCTCGTATTCACATCAAAAGAATGTAAATGCGACACTTCCATGCTAGGAAATAGCGTTTGCAGATGTCTACGTATCGCAGCAATAGATTTCCAATGCTTCCTAAAACGCGATATGGCATCTCTCTTCTATGTTTCACGATAAGGTATTATATTCATTGCGAAGTGTCATGTATACCTCGTATTCACTTCAAATGAATGTAAATGCGACACTTCCATGCTAGGAAATAGAGTTTGCAGATGTCTACGTATCGTAGCAATAGAGTTCTAATGCTTCTTAAAACGCGATATCGCATCTCACTGCTATGTTTCATGAAAAGATATAATATTCATTGCGAAGTGTCATGTATACTTCGTATTCACTTCAAAAGAATGTAAATGCGACACTTCCATGCTAGGAAGTAGCGTTTGCAGATGTCTACGTATCGTAGCAATAGGGTTCTAATGCTTCTTAAAATGCGATATCGCATCACACTTCTATGTTTCATGATAAGATATAATATTCATTATGGAGTGTTATGTATACCTCGTACTCACTTCAAAAGAATGTAAATGCGACCCTTCCATCCTAGGAAATAGCGTTTGCAGATGTCTACGTATCGTAGCAATAGAGTTCTAGTGCTTCTTAGAACGCGATATCGCATCACACTTCTATGTTTCATGATAAGATATAATATTCATTGCGAAGTGTCATGTATACCTCGTATTCACTTCAAAAGAACGTAAATAAGACACTTCCATGCTAGGAAATAGCGTTTGCAGATGTCTACGTATCGCAGCAATAGAGATTCAATGCTTCCTAAAACGCGATATGGCATCTCTCTTCTATGTTTCACGATAAGGTATTATATTCATTGCGAAGTGTCATGTATACCTCGTATTCACTTCAAAAGAATGTAAATGCGACACTTCCATGCTAGGAAATAGCGTTTGCAGATGTCTACGTATCGTAGCAATAGAGTTCTAATGCTTCTCAAAACGCGATATAGCACCCCATTCCTATGTTTCATGATAAGATATAATATTCATTATGGAGTGTTATGTATACCTCGTACTCACTTCAAAAGAATGTAAATGCGACCCTTCCATCCTAGGAAATAGCGTTTGCAGATGTCTACGTATCGTAGCAATAGAGTTCTAGTGCTTCTTAGAACGCGATATCGCATCTCACTTCTATGTTTCATGATCAGATATAATATTCATTGCGAAGTGTCATGTATACCTCGTATTCACTTCAAAAGAACGTAAATAAGACACTTCCATGCTAGGAAATAGCGTTTGCAGATGTCTACGTGTCGTAGCAATAGAGTTCTAATGCTTCTTAAAACGAGATATCGCATCTCACTGCTATGTTTCATGAGACGATATAATATTCATTATGGAGTGTTATGTATACCTCGTACTCACTTCAAAAGAATGTAAATGCGACCCTTCCATCCTAGGAAATAGCGTATGCAGATGTCTACGTATCGTAGCAATAGAGTTCTAGTGCTTCTTAGAACGCGATATCGCATCTCACTTCTATGTTTCATGATAAGATATAATATTCATTGCGATGTGTCATGTATACCTCGTATTCACTTCAAAAGAACGTACATAAGACACTTCCATGCTAGGAAATAGCGTTTGCAGATGTCTACGTATCGTAGCAATAGAGCTCTAACGCTTCTCAAAACGCGATATAGCACCTCATTCCTATGTTTCATGATAAGATATAATATTCATTGCGAAGTGTCATGTATACCTCGTATTCGCTTCAAAAGAATGTAACTGCGACACTTCCATGCTAGGAAATAGCGCTTGCAGATGTCTACGTATCGTAGCAATAGAGTTCTAATGCTTCTCAAAACGCGATATAGCACCCCATTCCTATGTTTCATGATAAGATATAATACTCATTGCGAAGTGTCATGTATACCTCGTATTCACTTCAAAAGAATGTAAATGCGACACTTCCATGCTAGGAAATAGCGTTTGCAGATGTCAACGTATCGCAGCAATAGAGATCCAATGCTTCCTAAAACGCGATATCGCATCTCTCTTCTATGTTTCACGATAAGGTATAATATTCATTGCGAAGTGTCATGTATACCTCGTATTCACTTCAAAAGAATGTAAATGCGACACTTCCATGTTAGGAAATAGCGTTTGCAGATGTCTACGTATCGTAGCAATAGAGTTCTAATGCTTCTCAAAACGCGATATAGCATCTCACTTCTATGTTTCATGATAAGATATAATATTCATTGCGAAGTGTCATGTATATCTCGTATTCACTTCAAACGAATGTAAATGCGACACTTCCATGCTAGGAAATAGCTTTTGCAGATGTCTACGTATCGTAGCAATAGAGTTCTAATGCTTCTTAAAACGCGATATCGCATCTCACTGCTATGTTTCATGAGAAGATATAATATTCATTGCGAAGTGTCATGTATATCTCGTATTCACATCAAAAGAATGTAAATGCGACACTTCCATGCTAGGAAATAGCGTTTGCAGATGTCTACGTATCGCAGCAATAGATTTCCAATGCTTCCTAAAACGCGATATGGCATCTCTCTTCTATGTTTCACGATAAGGTATTATATTCATTGCGAAGTGTCATGTATACCTCGTATTCACTTCAAATGAATGTAAATGCGACACTTCCATGCTAGGAAATAGAGTTTGCAGATGTCTACGTATCGTAGCAATAGAGTTCTAATGCTTCTTAAAACGCGATATCGCATCTCACTGCTATGTTTCATGAAAAGATATAATATTCATTGCGAAGTGTCATGTATACTTCGTATTCACTTCAAAAGAATGTAAATGCGACACTTCCATGCTAGGAAGTAGCGTTTGCAGATGTCTACGTATCGTAGCAATAGGGTTCTAATGCTTCTTAAAATGCGATATCGCATCACACTTCTATGTTTCATGATAAGATATAATATTCATTATGGAGTGTTATGTATACCTCGTACTCACTTCAAAAGAATGTAAATGCGACCCTTCCATCCTAGGAAATAGCGTTTGCAGATGTCTACGTATCGTAGCAATAGAGTTCTAGTGCTTCTTAGAACGCGATATCGCATCACACTTCTATGTTTCATGATAAGATATAATATTCATTGCGAAGTGTCATGTATACCTCGTATTCACTTCAAAAGAACGTAAATAAGACACTTCCATGCTAGGAAATAGCGTTTGCAGATGTCTACGTATCGCAGCAATAGAGTTTCAATGCTTCCTAAAACGCGATATGGCATCTCTCTTCTATGTTTCACGATAAGGTATTATATTCATTGCGAAGTGTCATGTATACCTCGTATTCACTTCAAAAGAATGTAAATGCGACACTTCCATGCTAGGAAATAGCGTTTGCAGATGTCTACGTATCGTAGCAATAGAGTTCTAATGCTTCTCAAAACGCGATATAGCACCCCATTCCTATGTTTCATGATAAGATATAATATTCATTATGGAGTGTTATGTATACCTCGTACTCACTTCAAAAGAATGTAAATGCGACCCTTCCATCCTAGGAAATAGCGTTTGCAGATGTCTACGTATCGTAGCAATAGAGTTCTAGTGCTTCTTAGAACGCGATATCGCATCTCACTTCTATGTTTCATGATAAGATATAATATTCATTGCGAAGTGTCATGTATACCTCGTATTCACTTCAAAAGAACGTAAATAAGACACTTCCATGCTAGGAAATAGCGTTTGCAGATGTCTACGTATCGCAGCAATAGAGTTTCAATGCTTCCTAAAACGCGATATGGCATCTCTCTTCTATGTTTCACGATAAGGTATTATATTCATTGCGAAGTGTCATGTATACCTCGTATTCACTTCAAAAGAATGTAAATGCGACACTTCCATGCTAGGAAATAGCGTTTGCAGATGTCTACGTATCGTAGCAATAGAGTTCTAATGCTTCTCAAAACGCGATATAGCACCCCATTCCTATGTTTCATGATAAGATATAATATTCATTATGGAGTGTTATGTATACCTCGTACTCACTTCAAAAGAATGTAAATGCGACCCTTCCATCCTAGGAAATAGCGTTTGCAGATGTCTACGTATCGTAGCAATAGAGTTCTAGTGCTTCTTAGAACGCGATATCGCATCTCACTTCTATGTTTCATGATAAGATATAATATTCATTGCGAAGTGTCATGTATACCTCGTATTCACTTCAAAAGAACGTAAATAAGACACTTCCATGCTAGGAAATAGCGTTTGCAGATGTCTACGTGTCGTAGCAATAGAGTTCTAATGCTTCTTAGAACGAGATATCGCATCTCACTGCTATGTTTCATGAGACGATATAATATTCATTATGGAGTGTTATGTATACCTCGTACTCACTTCAAAAGAATGTAAATGCGACCCTTCCATCCTAGGAAATAGCGTATGCAGATGTCTACGTATCGTAGCAATAGAGTTCTAGTGCTTCTTAGAACGCGATATCGCATCTCACTTCTATGTTTCATGATAAGATATAATATTCATTGCGATGTGTCATGTATACCTCGTATTCACTTCAAAAGAACGTACATAAGACACTTCCATGCTAGGAAATAGCGTTTGCAGATGTCTACGTATCGTAGCAATAGAGCTCTAACGCTTCTCAAAACGCGATATAGCACCTCATTCCTATGTTTCATGATAAGATATAATATTCATTGCGAAGTGTCATGTATACCTCGTATTCGCTTCAAAAGAATGTAACTGCGACACTTCCATGCTAGGAAATAGCGCTTGCAGATGTCTACGTATCGTAGCAATAGAGTTCTAATGCTTCTCAAAACGCGATATAGCACCCCATTCCTATGTTTCATGATAAGATATAATACTCATTGCGAAGTGTCATGTATACCTCGTATTCACTTCAAAAGAATGTAAATGCGACACTTCCATGCTAGGAAATAGCGTTTGCAGATGTCAACGTATCGCAGCAATAGAGATCCAATGCTTCCTAAAACGCGATATCGCATCTCTCTTCTATGTTTCACGATAAGGTATAATATTCATTGCGAAGTGTCATGTATACCTCGTATTCACTTCAAAAGAATGTAAATGCGACACTTCCATGTTAGGAAATAGCGTTTGCAGATGTCTACGTATCGTAGCAATAGAGTTCTAATGCTTCTCAAAACGCGATATAGCATCTCACTTCTATGTTTCATGATAAGATATAATATTCATTGCGAAGTGTCATGTATATCTCGTATTCACTTCAAACGAATGTAAATGCGACACTTCCATGCTAGGAAATAGCTTTTGCAGATGTCTACGTATCGTAGCAATAGAGTTCTAATGCTTCTTAAAACGCGATATCGCATCTCACTGCTATGTTTCATGAGAAGATATAATATTCATTGCGAAGTGTCATGTATATCTCGTATTCACATCAAAAGAATGTAAATGCGACACTTCCATGCTAGGAAATAGCGTTTGCAGATGTCTACGTATCGCAGCAATAGATTTCCAATGCTTCCTAAAACGCGATATGGCATCTCTCTTCTATGTTTCACGATAAGGTATTATATTCATTGCGAAGTGTCATGTATACCTCGTATTCACTTCAAATGAATGTAAATGCGACACTTCCATGCTAGGAAATAGAGTTTGCAGATGTCTACGTATCGTAGCAATAGAGTTCTAATGCTTCTTAAAACGCGATATCGCATCTCACTGCTATGTTTCATGAAAAGATATAATATTCATTGCGAAGTGTCATGTATACTTCGTATTCACTTCAAAAGAATGTAAATGCGACACTTCCATGCTAGGAAGTAGCGTTTGCAGATGTCTACGTATCGTAGCAATAGGGTTCTAATGCTTCTTAAAATGCGATATCGCATCACACTTCTATGTTTCATGATAAGATATAATATTCATTATGGAGTGTTATGTATACCTCGTACTCACTTCAAAAGAATGTAAATGCGACCCTTCCATCCTAGGAAATAGCGTTTGCAGATGTCTACGTATCGTAGCAATAGAGTTCTAGTGCTTCTTAGAACGCGATATCGCATCACACTTCTATGTTTCATGATAAGATATAATATTCATTGCGAAGTGTCATGTATACCTCGTATTCACTTCAAAAGAACGTAAATAAGACACTTCCATGCTAGGAAATAGTGTTTGCAGATGTCTACGTATCGCAGCAATAGAGTTTCAATGCTTCCTAAAACGCGATATGGCATCTCTCTTCTATGTTTCACGATAAGGTATTATATTCATTGCGAAGTGTCATGTATACCTCGTATTCACTTCAAAAGAATGTAAATGCGACACTTCCATGCTAGGAAATAGCGTTTGCAGATGTCTACGTATCGTAGCAATAGAGTTCTAATGCTTCTCAAAACGCGATATAGCACCCCATTCCTATGTTTCATGATAAGATATAATATTCATTATGGAGTGTTATGTATACCTCGTACTCACTTCAAAAGAATGTAAATGCGACCCTTCCATCCTAGGAAATAGCGTTTGCAGATGTCTACGTATCGTAGCAATAGAGTTCTAGTGCTTCTTAGAACGCGATATCGCATCTCACTTCTATGTTTCATGATAAGATATAATATTCATTGCGAAGTGTCATGTATACCTCGTATTCACTTCAAAAGAACGTAAATAAGACACTTCCATGCTAGGAAATAGCGTTTGCAGATGTCTACGTATCGCAGCAATAGAGTTTCAATTCTTCCTAAAACGCGATATGGCATCTCTCTTCTATGTTTCACGATAAGGTATTATATTCATTGCGAAGTGTCATGTATACCTCGTATTCACTTCAAAAGAATGTAAATGCGACACTTCCATGCTAGGAAATAGCGTTTGCAGATGTCTACGTATCGTAGCAATAGAGTTCTAATGCTTCTCAAAACGCGATATAGCACCTCATTCCTATGTTTCATGATAAGATATAATATTCATTATGGAGTGTTATGTATACCTCGTACTCACTTCAAAAGAATGTAAATGCGACCCTTCCATCCTAGGAAATAGCGTATGCAGATGTCTACGTATCGTAGCAATAGAGTTCTAGTGCTTCTTAGAACGCGATATCGCATCTCACTTCTATGTTTCATGATAAGATATAATACTCATTGCGAAGTGTCATGTATACCTCGTTTTCACTTCAAAAGAATGTAAATGCGACACTTCCATGCTAGGAAATAGCGTTTGCAGATGTCTACGTATCGCAGCAATAGATTTCCAAAGCTTCCTAAAACGCGATATCGCATCTCTCTTCTATGTTTCACGATAAGGTATAATATTCATTGCGAAGTGTCATGTATACCTCGTATTCACTTCAAAAGAATGTAAATGCGACACTTCCATGCTAGGAAATAGCGTTTGCAGATGTCTACGTGTCGTAGCAATAGAGATCTAATGCTTCTTAGAACGCGATATCGCATCTCACTGCTATGTTTCATGAGAAGATATAATATTCATTATGGAGTGTTATGTATACCTCGTACTCACTTCAAAAGAATGTAAATGCGACCCTTCCATCCTAGGAAATAGCGTATGCAGATGTCTACGTATCGTAGCAATAGAGTTCTAGTGCTTCTTAGAACGCGATATCGCATCTCACTTCTATGTTTCATGATAAGATATAATATTCATTGCGAAGTGTCATGTATACCTCGTATTCACTTCAAAAGAACGTACATAAGACACTTCCATGCTAGGAAATAGCGTTTGCAGATGTCTACGTATCGTAGCAATAGAGCTCTAACGCTTCTCAAAACGCGATATAGCACATCATTCCTATGTTTCATGATAAGTTATAATATTCATTGCGAAGTGTCATGTATACCTCGTATTCACATCAAAAGAATGTAAATGCGACACTTCCATGCTAGGAAATAGCGTTTGCAGATGTCTACTTATCGCAGCAAAAGAGTTCCAATGCTTCCTAAAACGCGATATCGCATCACTCTTCTATGTTTCATGATAAGGTATAATATTCATTACGAAGTGTCATGTATACCTCGTATTCACTTCAAATGAATGTAAATGCGACACTTCCATGCTAGGAAATAGCGTTTGCAGATGTCTACGTATCGTAGCAATAGAGTTCTAATGCTTCTTAAAACGCGATATCGCATCTCACTGCTATGTTTCATGAAAAGATATAATATTCATTGCGAAGTGTCATGTATACCTCGCATTCACTTCAAAAGAATGTAAATGCGACCCTTCCATCCTAGGAAATAGCGTTTGCAGATGTCTACGTATCGTAGCAATAGAGTTCTAGTGCTTCTTCGAACGCGATATCGCATCTGACTTCTATGTTTCATGATAAGATATAATATTCATTGCGAAGTGTCATGTATACCTCGTATTCACTTCAAAAGGACGTAAATAAGACACTTCCATGCTAGGAAATAGCGTTTGCAGATGTCTACGTATCGCAGCAATAGAGTTTCAATGCTTCCTAAAACGCGATATGGCATCTCTCTTCTATGTTTCACGATAAGGTATTATATTCATTGCGAAGTGTCATGTATACCTCGTATTCACTTCAAAAGAATGTAAATGCGACACTTCCATGCTAGGAAATAGCGTTTGCAGGTGTCTACGTATCGTAGCAATAGAGTTCTAATGCTTCTCAAAACGCGATATAGCACCTCATTCCTATGTTTCATGATAAGATATAATATTCATTGCGAAGTGTCATGTATACCTCGTATTCGCTTCAAAAGAATGTAAATGCGACACTTCCATGCTAGGAAATAGCGTTTGCAGATGTCTACGTATCGTAGCAATAGAGTTCTAATGCTTCTCAAAACGCGATATAGCACCCCATTCCTATGTTTCATGATAAGATATAATACTCTTTGCAAAGTGTCATGTATACCTCGTATTCACTTCAAAAGAACGTAAATAAGACACTTCCATGCTAGGAAATAGCGTTTGCAGATGTCTACGTATCGCAGCAATAGAGTTTCAATGCTTCCTAAAACGCGATATGGCATCTCTCTTCTATGTTTCACGATAAGGTATTATATTCATTGCGAAGTGTCATGTATACCTCGTATTCACTTCAAAAGAATGTAAATGCTACACTTCCATGCTAGGAAATAGCGTTTGCAGATGTCTACGTATCGTAGCAATAGAGTTCTAATGCTTCTCAAAACGCGATATAGCACCCCATTCCTATGTTTCATGATAAGATATAATACTCATTGCGAAGTGTCATGTATACCTCGTATTCACTTCAAAAGAATGTAAATGCGACACTTCCATGCTAGGAAATAGCGTTTGCAGATGTCTACGTATCGCAGCAATAGAGTTCCAATGCTTCCTAAAACGCGATATCGCATCTCTCTTCTATGTTTCATGATAAGATATAATATTCATTGCGAAGTGTCATGTATACCTCGTATTCACTTCAAAAGAATGTAAATGCGACACTTCCATGCTAGGAAATAGCGTTTGCAGATGTCTACGTGTCGTAGCAATAGAGATCTAATGCTTCTTAGAACGCGATATCGCATCTCACTGCTATGTTTCATGAGAAGATATAATATTCATTACGGAGTGTTATGTATACCTCATACTCACTTCAAAGGAATGTAAATGCGACCCTTCCATCCTAGGAAATAGCGTATGCAGATGTCTACGTATCGTAGCAATAGAGTTCTAGTGCTTCTTAGAACGCGATATCGCATCTCACTTCTATGTTTCATGATAAGATATAATATTCATTGCGAAGTGTCATGTATACCTCGTATTCACTTCAAAAGAACGTACATAAGACACTTCCATGCTAGGAAATAGCGTTTGCAGATGTCTACGTAACGTAGCAATAGAGCTCTAACGCTTCTCAAAACGCGATATAGCACCTCATTCCTATGTTTCATGATAAGATATAATATTCATTGCGAAGTGTCATGTATACCTCGTATTCGCTTCAAAAGAATGTAAATGCGACACTTCCATGCTAGGAAATAGCGCTTTCAGATGTCTACGTATCGTAGCAATAGAGTTCTAATGCTTCTCAAAACGCGATATAGCACCCCATTCCTATGTTTCATGATAAGATATAATACTCATTGCGAAGTGTCATGTATGCCTCGTATTCACTTCAAAAGAATGTAAATGCGACACTTCCATGCTAGGAAATAGCGTTTGCAGATGTCTACGTATCGCAGCAATAGAGTTCCAATGCTTCCTAAAACGCGATATCGCATCTCTCTTCTATGTTTCACGATAAGGTATAATATTCATTGCGAAGTGTCATGTATACCTCGTATTCACTTCAAAAGAATGTAAATGCGACACTTCCATGCCAGGAAATAGCGTTTGCAGATGTCTACGTATCGCAGCAATAGAGTTCCAATGCTTCCTAAAACGCGATATCGCATCACTCTTCTATGTTTCATGATAAGGTATAATATTCATTACGAGGTGTCATGTATACCTCGTATTCACTTCAAATGAATGTATATGCGACACTTCCATGCTAGGAAATAGCGTTTGCAGATGTCTACGTATCGTAGCCATAGAGTTCTAATGCTTCTCAAAACGCGATATAGCACCTCATTCCCATGTTTCATGATAAGATATAATATTCATTGCGAATTGTCATGTGTACCTCGTATTCACTTCAAAAGAATGTAAATGCGACACTTCCATGCTAGGAAATAGCGTTTGCAGATGTCTACGTATCGCAGCAATAGAGCTCTAACGCTTCTCAAAACGCGATATAGCACCTCATTCCTATGTTTCATGATAAGTTATAATATTCATTGCGAAGTGTCATGTATACCTCGTATTCGCTTCAAAAGAATATAAATGCGACACTTCCATGCCACGAAATAGCTTTTGCAGATGTCTACGTATCGTAGCAATAGAGTTCTAATGCTTCTCAAAACGCGATATAGCACCCCATTCCTATGTTTCATGATAAGATATAATACTCATTGCGAAGTGTCATGTATACCCCGTATTCACTTCAAAAGAATGTAAATGCGACACTTCCATGCTAGGAAATAGCGTTTGCAGATGTCTACGTATCGCAGCAATAGAGTTCCAATGCTTCCTAAAACGCGATATCGCATCTCTCTTCTATGTTTCACGATAAGGTATAATATTCATTGCGAAGTGTCATGTATACCTCGTATTCACTTCAAAAGAATGTAAATGCGACACTTCCATGCTAGGAAATAGCGTTTGCAGATGTCTACGTGTCGTAGCAATAGAGTTCTAATGCTTCTTAAAACGCGATATCGCATCTCACTGCTATGTTTCATGAGACGATATAATATTCATTATGGAGTGTTATGTATACCTCGTACTCACTTCAAAAGAATGTAAATGCGACCCTTCCATCCTAGGAAATAGCGTATGCAGATGTCTACGTATCGTAGCAATAGAGTTCTAGTGCTTCTTAGAACGCGATATCGCATCTCACATCTATGTTTCATGATAAGATATAATATTCAGTGCGAAGTGTCATGTATACCTCGTATTCACTTCAAAAGAACGTACATAAGACACTTCCAAGCTAGGAAATAGCGTTTGCAGATGTCTACGTAACGTAGCAATAGAGCTCTAACGCTTCTCAAAACGCGATATAGCACCTCATTCCTATGTTTCATGATAAGATATAATATTCATTGCGAAGTGTCATGTATACCTCGTATTCGCTTCAAAAGAATGTAAATGCGACACTTCCATGCTAGGAAATAGCGCTTGCAGATGTCTACGTATCGTAGCAATAGGGTTCTAATGCTTCTCAAAACGCGATATAGCACCCCATTCCTATGTTTCATGATAAGATATAATACTCATTGCGAAGTGTCATGTATGCCTCGTATTCACTTCAAAAGAATGTAAATGCGACACTTCCATGCTAGGAAATAGCGTTTGCAGATGTCTACGTATCGCAGCAATAGAGTTCCAATGCTTCCTAAAACGCGATATCGCATCTCTCTTCTATGTTTCACGATAAGGTATAATATTCATTGCGAAGTGTCATGTATACCTCGTATTCACTTCAAAAGAATGTAAATGCGACACTTCCATGCCAGGAAATAGCGTTTGCAGATGTCTACGTATCGCAGCAATAGAGTTCCAATGCTTCCTAAAACGCGATGTCGCATCTCTCTTCTATGTTTCACGATAAGGTATAATATTCATTGCGAAGTGTCATGTATACCTCGTATTCACTTCAAAAGAATGTAAATGCGACACTTCCATGCCAGGAAATAGCGTTTGCAGATGTCTACGTATCGCAGCAATAGAGTTCCAATGCTTCCTAAAACGCGATATCGCATCACTCTTCTATGTTTCATGATAAGGTATAATATTCATTACGAGGTGTCATGTATACCTCGTATTCACTTCAAATGAATGTATATGCGACACTTCCATGCTAGGAAATAGCGTTTGCAGATGTCTACGTATCGTAGCCATAGAGTTCTAATGCTTCTCAAAACGCGATATAGCACCTCATTCCCATGTTTCATGATAAGATATAATATTCATTGCGAATTGTCATGTGTACCTCGTATTCACTTCAAAAGAATGTAAATGCGACACTTCCATGCTAGGAAATAGCGTTTGCAGATGTCTACGTATCGCAGCAATAGAGCTCTAACGCTTCTCAAAACGCGATATAGCACCTCATTCCTATGTTTCATGATAAGTTATAATATTCATTGCGAAGTGTCATGTATACCTCGTATTCGCTTCAAAAGAATGTAAATGCGACACTTCCATGCCAGGAAATAGCTTTTGCAGATGTCTACGTATCGTAGCAATAGAGTTCTAATGCTTCTCAAAACGCGATATAGCACCCCATTCCTATGTTTCATGATAAGATATAATACTCATTGCGAAGTGTCATGTATACCCCGTATTCACTTCAAATGAATGTAAATGCGACACTTCCATGCTAGGAAATAGCGTTTGCAGATGTCTACGTATCGCAGCAATAGAGTTCCAATGCTTCCTAAAACGCGATATCGCATCTCTCTTCTATGTTTCACGATAAGGTATAATATTCATTGCGAAGTGTCATGTATACCTCGTATTCACTTCAAAAGAATGTAAATGCGACACTTCCATGCTAGGAAATAGCGTTTGCAGATGTCTACGTGTCGTAGCAATAGAGTTCGAATGCTTCTTAAAACGCGATATCGCATCTCACTGCTATGTTTCATGAGACGATATAATATTCATTATGGAGTGTTATGTATACCTCGTACTCACTTCAAAAGAATGTAAATGCGACCCTTCCATCCTAGGAAATAGCGTATGCAGATGTCTACGTATCGTAGCAATAGAGTTCTAGTGCTTCTTAGAACGCGATATCGCATCTCACATCTATGTTTCATGATAAGATATAATATTCAGTGCGAAGTGTCATGTATACCTCGTATTCACTTCAAAAGAACGTACATAAGACACTTCCAAGCTAGGAAATAGCGTTTGCAGATGTCTACGTAACGTAGCAATAGAGCTCTAACGCTTCTCAAAACGCGATATAGCACCTCATTCCTATGTTTCATGATAAGATATAATATTCATTGCGAAGTGTCATGTATACCTCGTATTCGCTTCAAAAGAATGTAAATGCGACACTTCCATGCTAGGAAATAGCGCTTGCAGATGTCTACGTATCGTAGCAATAGGGTTCTAATGCTTCTCAAAACGCGATATAGCACCCCATTCCTATGTTTCATGATAAGATATAATACTCATTGCGAAGTGTCATGTATGCCTCGTATTCACTTCAAAAGAATGTAAATGCGACACTTCCATGCTAGGAAATAGCGTTTGCAGATGTCTACGTATCGCAGCAATAGAGTTCCAATGCTTCCTAAAACGCGATATCGCATCTCTCTTCTATGTTTCACGATAAGGTATAATATTCATTGCGAAGTGTCATGTATACCTCGTATTCGCTTCAAAAGAATGTAAATGCGACACTTCCATGCTAGTAAATAGCGCTTGCAGATGTCTACGTATCGTAGCAATAGAGTTCTAATGCTTCTCAAAACGCGATATAGCACCCCATTACTATGTTTCATGATAAGATATAATACTCATTGCGAAGTGTCATGTATGCCTCGTATTCACTTCAAAAGAATGTAAATGCGACACTTCCATGCTAGGAAATAGCGTTTGCAGATGACTACGTGTCGCAGCAATAGAGTTCCAATGCTTCCTAAAACGCGATATCGCATCTCTCTTCTATGTTTCACGATAAGGTATAATATTCATTGCGAAGTGTCATGTATACCTCGTATTCACTTCAAATGAATGTAAATGCGACACTTCCATGCTAGGAAATAGCGTTTGCAGATGTCTGCGTATCGTAGCAATAGAGTTCTAATGCTTCTTAAAACGCGATATCGCATCTCACTGCTATGTTTCATGATAAGATATAATATTCATTATGGAGTGATATGTATACCTCGTACTCACTTCAAAAGAATGTAAATGCGACCCTTCCATCCTAGGAAATAGCGTTTTCAGATGTCTACGTATCGTAGCAATAGAGTTCTAGTGCTTCTTAGAACGCGATATCGCATCTCACTTCTATGTTTCATGATAAGATATAATATTCATTGCGAAGTGTCATGTATACCTCGTATTCACTTCAAAAGAACGTAAATAAGACACTTCCATGATAGGAAATAGCGTTTGCAGATGTCTACGTATCGCAGCAATAGAGTTTCAATGCTTCCTAAAACGCGATATGGCATCTCTCTTTTATGTTTCACGATAAGGTATTATATTCATTGCGAAGTGTCATGTATACCTCGTATTCACTTCAAAAGAATGTAAATGCGACACATCCATGCTAGGAAATAGCGTTTGCAGATGTCTACGTATCGCAGCAATAGAGATCCAATGCTTCCTAAACGCGATATCGCATCACTCTCCTGTGTTTCATGATAAGGTATAATATTCATTGCGAAGTGTCATGTATATCTCGTATTCACTTCAAACGAATGAAAATGCGACACTTCCATGCTAGGAAATAGCGTCTGCAGATGTCTACGTATTGTAGCAATAGAGTTCTAATGCTTCTCAAAACGCGATATAGCACCTCATTCCTATGTTTCATGATAAGATATAATACTCATTGCGAAGTGTAATGTATACCTCGTATTCACTTCAAAAGAATGTAAATGCGACACTTCCATGCTAGGAAATAGCGTTTGCAGATGTCTACGTATCGCAGCAATAGAGTTCCAATGCTTCCTAAAACGCGATATCGCATCTCTCTTCTATGTTTCACGATAAGGTATAATATTCATTGCGAAGTGTCATGTATACCTCGTATTCACTACAAAAGAACGTACATAAGACACTTCCATGCTAGGAAATAGCGTTTGCAGATGTCTATGTATCGTAGCAATAGAGCTCTAACGCTTCTCAAAACGCGATATAGCACCTCATTCCTATGTTTCATGATAAGATATAATATTCATTGCGAAGTGTCATGTATACCTCGTATTCGCTTCAAAAGAATGTAAATGCGACACTTCCATGCTAGGAAATAGCGTTTGCAGATGTCTACGTATCGTAGCAATAGAGTTCTAATGCTTCTCAAAACGCGATATAGCACCCCATTCCTATGATTCATGATAAGATATAATACTCATTGCGAAGTGTCATGTATATCTCGTATTCACATCAAAAGAATGTAAATGCGACACTTCCATGCTAGGAAATAGCGTTTGCAGATGTTTACGTATCGCAGCAATAGAGATCCAATGCTTCCTAAAACGCGATATCGCATCACTCTTCTATGTTTCATGATAAGGTATAATATTCATTTCGAAGTGTCATGTATACCTCGTATTCACTTCAAATGAATGTAAATGCGACACTTCCATGCTAGGAAATAGCGTTTGCAGATGTCTGCGTATCGTAGCAATAGAGTTCTAATGCTTCTTAAAACGCGATATCGCATCTCACTGCTATGTTTCATGATAAGATATAATATTCATTATGGAGTGATATGTATACCTCGTACTCACTTCAAAAGAAAGTAAATGCGACACTTCCATGCTAGGAAGTAGCGTTTGCGGATGTCTACGTATCGTAGCAATAGGGTTCTAATGCTTCTTAAAATGCGATATCGCATCACACTTCTATGTTTCATGATAAGATATAACATTCATTGCGAAGTGTCATGTATACCGCGATTTCACTTCACAAGAATGTAAATGCGACACTTCCTTGCTAGGAAATATTGTTTGCAGATGTCTACGTATCACAGCAATAGAGTACTAATGCTTCTTAAAACGAGATGTCGTATTTCATTTCTATGTTTCTTAATAAGGTATAATATTCATTGTGTAATGTTATGTATACCTCGTATTCACTTCAGTGGAATGTAAGTGCGAAATTTCCTTGCTAGGAAATAGAGTTTGCAGATGTCTACGTATATAGGCAATAGAGTTCTAATGCTTCTCAAAACTCGATATAGCACCTCATTCCTATGTTTCATGATAAGATATAATATTCATTGCGAAGTGTCATGTATATCTCGTATTCACATCAAAAGAATGTAAATGCGACACTTCCATGCTAGGAAATAGCGTTTGCAGATGTCTACGTATCGCAGCAATAGAGTTCCAATGCTTCCTAAAACGCGATATCGCATCTCTCTTCTATGTTTCATGATAAGGTGTAATATTCATTGCGAAGCGTCATGTATACCTCGAATTCACTTCAAATGAATGTAAATGCGACACTTCCATGCTAGGAAATAGCGTTTGCAGATGTCTACGTAACGTAGCAATAGAGTTCTAATGATTCTTAAAACGCGATATCGCATCTCACTGCTATGTTTCATGAGAAGATATAATATTCATTGCGAAGTGTCATGTATACCTCGTATTCACTTCAAATGAACGTAAATAAGGCACTTCCATGCTAGGAAATAGCGTTTGCAGATGTCTACGTATCGTAGCAATAGGGTTCTAATGCTTCTTAAAATGCGATATCGCATCACACTTCTATGTTTCATGATAAGATATAATATTCATTGCGAAGTGTCATGTATACCGCGATTTCACTTCACAAGAATGTAAATGCGACACTTCCTTGCTAGGAAATAGCGTTTGCAGATGTCTACGTATCGTAGCAATAGAGTTCTAATGCTTCTTAAAACGCGATATCGCATCTCACTGCTATGTTTCATGATAAGTTATAATATTCATTATGGAGTGATATGTATACCTCGTACTCACTTCAAAAGAAAGTAAATGCGACCCTTCCATGCTAGGGAATAGCCTTTGCAGATGTCTACGTATCGTAGCAATAGAGTTCTAATGCTTCTTAAAACGCGATTTCGCATCTCACTGCTATGTTTCATGATAAGATATAATATTCATTATGGAGTGATATGTATACCTCGTACTCACTTCAAAAGAAAGTAAATACGACACTTCCATGCTAGGAAGTAGCGTTTGCAGATGTCTACGTATCGTAGCAATAGGGTTCTAATGCTTCTTAAAATGCGATATCGCATCACACTTCTATGTTTCATGATAAGATATAATATTCATTGCGAAGTGCCATGTATACCTCGTATTCACTTCAAAAGAATGTAAATGCGACACTTCCTTGCTAGGAAATATTGTTTGCAGATGTCTACGTATCACAGCAATGGAGTACTAATGCTTCTTAAAACGAGATGTCGTATTTCACTTCTATGTTTCGTAATAAGATATAATATTCATTGTGTAATGTTATGTATAGCTCGTATACACTTCAGTGGCATGTAAGTGCGAAATTTCCTTGCTAGGAAATAGAGTTTGCAGATGTCTACGTATAATAGCAATAGAGTTCTAATGCTTCTTAAAACGCGATATCGCATCTCACTGCTATGTTTCATGATAAGATATAATATTCATTATGGAGTGTTATGCATACCTCGTACTCACTTCAAAAGAATGTAAATGCGACCCTTCCATGCTAGGAAATAGCCTTTGCAGATGTCTACGTATCGTAGCAATAGAGTTCTAATGCGTCTTAAAACGAGATGCCGCATTTCATTTCTATGTTCCGTAATAAGATATAATATTCATTGTGTAATGTTATGTATACCTCGTATTCACCTCAGTGGAATGTAAGTGCGAAATTTCCTTGCTAGGAAATAGCGTTTGCAGATGTCTACGTATCGTAGCAATAGAGTTCTAATGCTTCTTAAAACGCGATATCGCATCTCACTGCTATGTTTCTTGATAAGATATAATATTCATTGCGAAGTGTCATGCATATCTCGTATTCACTTCAAAAGAATGTAAATGCGACACTTCCATGCTAGGAAATAGCGTTTGCAGATGTCTACGTATCGCAGCAATAGAGTCCTAATGCTTCCTAAAACGCGATATCGCATCTCACTGCTATGTTTCATGATAAGATATAATATTCATTATGGAGTGTTATGTATACCTCGTACTCACTTCAAATGAATGTAAATGTGACACTTCAATGCTAGGAAATAGCGCTTGCAGATGTCTTCGTATCGTAGCAATAGCGTTCTAATGCTTCTTAAAACGCGATATCGCATCTCACTGCTATGTTTCGTGATAAGATATAATATTCATTATGGAGTGTTATGTAATGTTATGTATACCTCGTATTCACTTCAGTGGAATGTAAGTGCGAAATTTCCTTGCTAGGAAATAGCGTTTGCAGATGTCTACGTATCGTAGCAGTATAGTTCTAATGCTTCTTAAAACGCGATATCGCATCTCACTGCTATGTTTCATGATAAGATATAATATTCATTGCGAAGTGTCATGCATATCTCGTATTCACTTCAAAAGAATGTAAATGCGACACTTCCATGCTAGGAAATAGCGTTTGCAGATGTCTACGTATCGCAGCAATAGAGTTCCAATGCTTCCTAAAACGCGATATCGCATCTCTCTTCTATGTTTCATGATAAGGTGTAATATTCATTGCGAAGCGTCATGTATACCTCGAATTCACTTCAAATGAATGTAAATGCGACACTTCCATGCTAGGAAATAGCGTTTGCAGATGTCTACGTATCGTAGCAATAGAGTTCTAATGCTTCTTAAAACGCGATTTCGCATCTCACTGCTATGTTTCATGATAAGATATAATATTCATTATGGAGTGATATGTATACCTCGTACTCACTTCAAAAGAAAGTAAATGCGACACTTCCATGCTAGGAAGTAGCTTTTGCAGATGTCTACGTATCGTAGCAATAGGGTTCTAATGCTTCCTAAAATGCGATATCGCATCACACTTCTATGTTTCATGATAAGATAGAATATTCATTGCGAAGTGTCATGTATACCGCGATTTCACTTCACAAGAATGTAAATGCAACACTTAATTGCTAGGAAATATTGTTTGCAGATGTCTACGTATCACAGCAATAGAGTACTAATGCTTCTTAAAACGAGATGTCGTATTTCATTTCTATGTTTCGTAATAAGGTATAATATTCATTGTGTAATGTTATGTATACCTCGTATTCACTTCAGTGGAATGTAAGTGTGAAATTTCCTTGCTAGGAAATAGCGTTTGCAGATGTCTACGTATCGTAGCAATATAGTTCTAATGCTTCTTAAAACGCGATATCGCATCTCACTGCTATGTTTCATGATAAGATATAATATTCATTGCGAAGTGTCATGCATATCTCGTATTCACTTCAAAAGAATGTAAATGCGACACTTCCATGCTAGGAAATAGCGTTTGCAGATGTCTACGTATCGCAGCAGTAGAGTTCCAATGCTTCCTAAAACGCGATATCGCATCTCTCTTCTATGTTTCATGATAAGGTGTAATATTCATTGCGAAGCGTCATGTATACCTCGAATTCACTTCAAATGAATGTAAATGCGACACTTCCATGCTAGGAAGTAGCGTTTGCAGATGTCTACGTATCGTAGCAATAGGGTTCTAATGCTTCTTAAAATGCGATATCGCATCACACTTCTATGTTTCATGATAAGATAGAATATTCATTGCGAAGTGTCATGTATACCGCGATTTCACTTCACAAGAATGTAAATGAGACACTTAATTGCTAGGAAATATTGTTTGCAGATGTCTACGTATCACAGCAATAGAGCACTAATGCTTCTTAAAACGAGATGTCGTATTTCATTTCTATGTTTCGTAATAAGATATAATATTCATTGTGTAATCTTATGTATACCTCGTATTCACTTCTAAAACGAGATGCCGCATTTCATTTCTATGTTCCGTAATAAGATATAATATTCATTGTGTAATGTCATGCATATCTCGTATTCACTTCAAAGGAATGTAAATGCGACACTTCCATGCTAGGAAATAGCGTTTGCAGATGTCTACGTATCGCAGCAATAGAGTTTTAATGCTTCCTAAAACGCGATATCGCACCTCTCTTCTATGTTTCATGATAAGGTATAATATTCATTGCGGTGTGCCATGTATACCTCGTATTCACTTCAAAAGAATGTAAATGCGACACTTCCTTGCTAGGAAATATTGTTTGCAGATGTCTACGTATCACAGCAATGGAGTACTAATGCTTCTTAAAACGAGATGTCGTATTTCACTTCTATGTTTCGTAATAAGATATAATATTCATTGTGTAATGTTATGTATACCTCGTATACACTTCAGTGGCATGTAAGTGCGAAATTTCCTTGCTAGGAAATAGAGTTTGCAGATGTCTACGTATAATAGCAATAGAGTTCTAATGCTTCTTAAAACGCGATATCGCATCTCACTGCTATGTTTCATGATAAGATATAATATTCATTATGGAGTGTTATGCATACCTCGTACTCACTTCAAAAGAATGTAAATGCGACCCTTCCATGCTAGGAAATAGCCTTTGCAGATGTCTACGTATCGTAGCAATAGAGTTCTAATGCGTCTTAAAACGAGATGCCGCATTTCATTTCTATGTTCCGTAATAAGATATAATATTCATTGTGTAATGTTATGTATACCTCGTATTCACCTCAGTGGAATGTAAGTGCGAAATTTCCTTGCTAGGAAATAGCGTTTGCAGATGTCTACGTATCGTAGCAATAGAGTTCTAATGCTTCTTAAAACGCGATATCGCATCTCACTGCTATGTTTCTTGATAAGATATAATATTCATTGCGAAGTGTCATGCATATCTCGTATTCACTTCAAAAGAATGTAAATGCGACACTTCCATGCTAGGAAATAGCGTTTGCAGATGTCTACGTATCGCAGCAATAGAGTCCTAATTCTTCATAAAACGCGATATCGCATCTCACTGCTATGTTTCATGATAAGATATAATATTCATTATGGAGTGTTATGTATACCTCGTACTCACTTCAAATGAATGTAAATGTGACACTTCAATGCTAGGAAATAGCGCTTGCAGATGTCTACGTATCGTAGCAATAGAGTTCTAATGCTTCTTAAAACGCGATATCGCATCTCACTGCTATGTTTCGTGATAAGATATAATATTCATTATGGAGTGTTATGTATACCTCGTACTCACTTCAAAAGAATGTAAATGCGACCCTTCCATGCTAGGAAATATCCTTTGCAGATGTCTACGTATCGTAGCAATAGAGTTCTAATGCGTCTTAAAACGAGATGCCGCATTTCATTTCTATGTTCCGTAATAAGATATAATATTCATTGTGTAATGTTATGTATACCTCGTATTCACTTCAGTGGAATGTAAGTGCGAAATTTCCTTGCTAGGAAATAGCGTTTGCAGATGTCTACGTATCGTAGCAATAGAGTTCTAATGCTTCTTAAAACGCGATATCGCATCTCACTGCTATGTTTCATGATAAGATATAATATTCATTGCGAAGTGTCATGCATATCTCGTATTCACTTCAAAAGAATGTAAATGCGACCCTTCCATGCTAGGAAATAGCCTTTGCAGATGTCTACGTATCGTAGCTATAGAGGTCTAGTGCTTCTCAAAACGCGATATAGCACCTCATTCCTATGTTTCATGATAAGATATAATATTCATTGCGAACTATCATGTATACCTCGATTTCACTTCACAAGAATGTAAATGCGACACTTCCTTGCTAGGAAATATTGTTTGCAGATGTCTACGTATCACAGCAATAGAGTTCTAATGATTCTTAAAATGCCATATCGCATCACTCTACTATGTTTGATGATAAGGTATAATATTCATTACGAAGTGTCATGTATATCTCGTATTCACTTCAAATGAATGTAAATGCGACACTTCCATGCTAGGAAATAGCGTTTGCAGATGTCTACGTATCGTAGCAATAGAGTTCTAATGCTTCTTAAAACGCGATATCGCATCTCACTGCTATGTTTCATGATAAGATATAATATTCATTGCGACGTGTCATGTATACCTCGTATTCACTTCAAAAGAATGTAAATGCGACACTTCCATGCTAGGAAATAGCGTTTGCAGATGTCTACGTATCGTAGCAATAGAGTTCTAATGCTTCTCAAAACGCGATATAGCACCCCATTCCTATGATTCATGATAAGATATAATACTCATTGCGAAGTGTCATGTATATCTCGTATTCACATCAAAAGAATGTAAATGCGACACTTCCATGCTAGGAAATAGCGTTTGCAGATGTTTACGTATCGCAGCAATAGAGATCCAATGCTTCCTAAAACGCGATATCGCATCACTCTTCTATGTTTCATGATAAGGTATAATATTCATTTCGAAGTGTCATGTATACCTCGTATTCACTTCAAATGAATGTAAATGCGACACTTCCATGCTAGGAAATAGCGTTTGCAGATGTCTGCGTATCGTAGCAATAGAGTTCTAATGCTTCTTAAAACGCGATATCGCATCTCACTGCTATGTTTCATGATAATATATAATATTCATTATGGAGTGATATGTATACCTCGTACTCACTTCAAAAGAAAGTAAATGCGACACTTCCATGCTAGGAAGTAGCGTTTGCAGATGTCTACGTATCGTAGCAATAGGGTTCTAATGCTTCTTAAAATGCGATATCGCATCACACTTCTATGTTTCATGATAAGATATAACATTCATTGCGAAGTGTCATGTATACCGCGATTTCACTTCAAAAGAACGTAAATAAGACACTTCCATGCTAGGAAATAGCGTTTGCAGATGTCTACGTATCACAGCAATAGAGCACTAATGCTTCTTAAAACGAGATGTCGTATTTCATTTCTATGTTTCGTAATAAGATATAATATTCATTGTGTAATCGTATGTATACCTCGTATTCACTTCAGTGAAATGTAAGTGCGAAATTTCCTTGCTAGGAAATAGAGTTTGCAGATGTCTACGTATATTAGCAATAGAGTTCTAATGCTTCTCAGAACGCGATATAGCACCTCATTCCTATGTTTCATGATAAGCTATAATATTCATTGCAAAGTGTCATGTATATCTCGTATTCACTTAAAAAGAATGTAAATGCGACACTTCCTTGCTAGGAAATATCGTTTGGAGATGTCTACGTATCGTAGCAATAGAGTTTTAATGCTTCCTAAAACGCGATATCGCACCTCTCTCCTAAGTTTCATGATAAGGTATAATATTCATTGCGAAGTGCCATGTATACCTCGTACTCACTTCAAAAGAATGTAAATGCGACCCTTCCATGCTAGGAAATATCCTTTGCAGATGTCTACGTATCGTAGCAATAGAGTTCTAATGCGTCTTAAAACGAGATGCCGCATTTCATTTCTATGTTCCGTAATAAGATATAATATTCATTGTGTAATGTTATGTATACCTCGTATTCACTTCAGTGGAATGTAAGTGCGAAATTTCCTTGCTAGGAAATAGCGTTTGCAGATGTCTACGTATCGTAGCAATAGAGTTCTAATGCTTCTTAAAACGCGATATCGCATCTCACTGCTATGTTTCATGATAAGATATAATATTCATTGCGAAGTGTCATGCATATCTCGTATTCACTTCAAAAGAATGTAAATGCGACCCTTCCATGCTAGGAAATAGCCTTTGCAGATGTCTACGTATCGTAGCTATAGAGGTCTAGTGCTTCTCAAAACGCGATATAGCACCTCATTCCTATGTTTCATGATAAGATATAATATTCATTGCGAACTATCATGTATACCTCGATTTCACTTCACAAGAATGTAAATGCGACACTTCCTTGCTAGGAAATATTGTTTGCAGATGTCTACGTATCACAGCAATAGAGTTCTAATGATTCTTAAAATGCCATATCGCATCACTCTACTATGTTTGATGATAAGGTATAATATTCATTACGAAGTGTCATGTATATCTCGTATTCACTTCAAATGAATGTAAATGCGACACTTCCATGCTAGGAAATAGCGTTTGCAGATGTCTACGTATCGTAGCAATAGAGTTCTAATGCTTCTTAAAACGCGATATCGCATCTCACTGCTATGTTTCATGATAAGATATAATATTCATTGCGACGTGTCATGTATACCTCGTATTCACTTCAAAAGAATGTAAATGCGACACTTCCATGCTAGGAAATAGCGTTTGCAGATGTCTACGTATCGTAGCAATAGAGTTCTAATGCTTCTCAAAACGCGATATAGCACCCCATTCCTATGATTCATGATAAGATATAATACTCATTGCGAAGTGTCATGTATATCTCGTATTCACATCAAAAGAATGTAAATGCGACACTTCCATGCTAGGAAATAGCGTTTGCAGATGTTTACGTATCGCAGCAATAGAGATCCAATGCTTCCTAAAACGCGATATCGCATCACTCTTCTATGTTTCATGATAAGGTATAATATTCATTTCGAAGTGTCATGTATACCTCGTATTCACTTCAAATGAATGTAAATGCGACACTTCCATGCTAGGAAATAGCGTTTGCAGATGTCTGCGTATCGTAGCAATAGAGTTCTAATGCTTCTTAAAACGCGATATCGCATCTCACTGCTATGTTTCATGATAAGATATAATATTCATTATGGAGTGATATGTATACCTCGTACTCACTTCAAAAGAAAGTAAATGCGACACTTCCATGCTAGGAAGTAGCGTTTGCAGATGTCTACGTATCGTAGCAATAGGGTTCTAATGCTTCTTAAAATGCGATATCGCATCACACTTCTATGTTTCATGATAAGATATAACATTCATTGCGAAGTGTCATGTATACCGCGATTTCACTTCACAAGAATGTAAATGCGACACTTCCTTGCTAGGAAATATTGTTTGCAGATGTCTACGTATCACAGCAATAGAGTACTAATGCTTCTTAAAACGAGATGTCGTATTTCATTTCTATGTTGCTTAATAAGGTATAATATTCATTGTGTAATGTTATGTATACCTCGTATTCACTTCAGTGGAATGTAAGTGCGAAATTTCCTTGCTAGGAAATGGAGTTTGCAGATGTCTACGTATATAGGCAATAGAGTTCTAATGCTTCTCAAAACTCGATATAGAACCTCATTCCTATGTTTCATGATAAGATATAATATTCATTGCGAAGTGTCATGTATATCTCGTATTCACATCAAAAGAATGTAAATGCGACACTTCCATGCTAGGAAATAGCGTTTGCAGATGTCTACGTATCGCAGCAATAGAGTTCCAATGCTTCCTAAAACGCGATATCGCATCTCTCTTCTATGTTTCATGATAAGGTGTAATATTCATTGCGAAGCGTCATGTATACCTCGAATTCACTTCAAATGAATGTAAATGCGACACTTCCATGCTAGGAAATAGCGTTTGCAGATGTCTACGTAACGTAGCAATAGAGTTCTAATGATTCTTAAAACGCGATATCGCATCTCACTGCTATGTTTCATGAGAAGATATAATATTCATTGCGAAGTGTCATGTATACCTCGTATTCACTTCAAATGAACGTAAATAAGGCACTTCCATGCTAGGAAATAGCGTTTGCAGATGTCTACGTATCGTAGCAATAGGGTTCTAATGCTTCTTAAAATGCGATATCGCATCACACTTCTATGTTTCATGATAAGATATAATATTCATTGCGAAGTGTCATGTATACCGCGATTTCACTTCACAAGAATGTAAATGCGACACTTCCTTGCTAGGAAATGGCGTTTGCAGATGTCTACGTATCGTAGCAATAGAGTTCTAATGCTTCTTAAAACGCGATATCGCATCTCACTGCTATGTTTCATGATAAGTTATAATATTCATTATGGAGTGATATGTATACCTCGTACTCACTTCAAAAGAAAGTAAATGCGACCCTTCCATGCTAGGGAATAGCCTTTGCAGATGTCTACGTATCGTAGCAATAGAGTTCTAATGCTTCTTAAAACGCGATTTCGCATCTCACTGCTATGTTTCATGATAAGATATAATATTCATTATGGAGTGATATGTATACCTCGTACTCACTTCAAAAGAAAGTAAATACGACACTTCCATGCTAGGAAGTAGCGTTTGCAGATGTCTACGTATCGTAGCAATAGGGTTCTAATGCTTCTTAAAATGCGATATCGCATCACACTTCTATGTTTCATGATAAGATATAATATTCATTGCGAAGTGTCATGCATATCTCGTATTCACTTCAAAAGAATGTAAATGCGACCCTTCCATGCTAGGAAATAGCCTTTGCAGATGTCTACGTATCGTAGCAATAGAGTTCTAATGCTTCTTAGAACGCGATATCGCATCTCACTGCTATGTTTCATGAGAAGATATAATATTCATTGCGAAGTGTCATGTATACCTCGTATTCACTTCAAAAGAACGTAAATAAGACACTTCCATGCTAGGAAATAGCGTTTGCAGATGTCTACGTATCACAGCAATAGAGCACTAATGCTTCTTAAAACGAGATGTCGTATTTCATTTCTATGTTTCGTAATAAGATATAATATTCATTGTGTAATCGTATGTATACCTCGTATTCACTTCAGTGAAATGTAAGTGCGAAATTTCCTTGCTAGGAAATAGAGTTTGCAGATGTCTACGTATATTAGCAATAGAGTTCTAATGCTTCTCAGAACGCGATATAGCACCTCATTCCTATGTTTCATGATAAGCTATAATATTCATTGCAAAGTGTCATGTATATCTCGTATTCACTTAAAAAGAATGTAAATGCGACACTTCCTTGCTAGGAAATATCGTTTGGAGATGTCTACGTATCGTAGCAATAGAGTTTTAATGCTTCCTAAAACGCGATATCGCACCTCTCTCCTATGTTTCATGATAAGGTATAATATTCATTGCGAAGTGCCATGTATACCTCGTATTCACTTCAAAAGAATGTAAATGCCACACTTCCTTGCTAGGAAATATTGTTTGCAGATGTCTACGTATCACAGCAATGGAGTACTAATGCTTCTTAAAACGAGATGTCGTATTTCACTTCTATGTTTCGTAATAAGATATAATATTCATTGTGTAATGTTATGTATAGCTCGTATACACTTCAGTGGCATGTAAGTGCGAAATTTCCTTGCTAGGAAATAGAGTTTGCAGATGTCTACGTATAATAGCAATAGAGTTCTAATGCTTCTTAAAACGCGATATCGCATCTCACTGCTATGTTTCATGATAAGATATAATATTCATTATGGAGTGTTATGCATACCTCGTACTCACTTCAAAAGAATGTAAATGCGACCCTTCCATGCTAGGAAATAGCCTTTGCAGATGTCTACGTATCGTAGCAATAGAGTTCTAATGCGTCTTAAAACGAGATGCCGCATTTCATTTCTATGTTCCGTAATAAGATATAATATTCATTGTGTAATGTTATGTATACCTCGTATTCACCTCAGTGGAATGTAAGTGCGAAATTTCCTTGCTAGGAAATAGCGTTTGCAGATGTCTACGTATCGTAGCAATAGAGTTCTAATGCTTCTTAAAACGCGATATCGCATCTCACTGCTATGTTTCTTGATAAGATATAATATTCATTGCGAAGTGTCATGCATATCTCGTATTCACTTCAAAAGAATGTAAATGCGACACTTCCATGCTAGGAAATAGCGTTTGCAGATGTCTACGTATCGCAGCAATAGAGTCCTAATGCTTCCTAAAACGCGATATCGCATCTCACTGCTATGTTTCATGATAAGATATAATATTCATTATGGAGTGTTATGTATACCTCGTACTCACTTCAAATGAATGTAAATGTGACACTTCAATGCTAGGAAATAGCGTTTGCAGATGTCTACGTATCGCAGCAATAGAGTTCCAATGCTTCCTAAAACGCGATATCGCATCTCTCTTCTATGTTTCATGATAAGGTGTAATATTCATTGCGAAGCGTCATGTATACCTCGAATTCACTTCAAATGAATGTAAATGCGACACTTCCATGCTAGGAAATAGCGTTTGCAGATGTCTACGTATCGTAGCAATAGAGTTCTAATGCTTCTTAAAACGCGATTTCGCATCTCACTGCTATGTTTCATGATAAGATATAATATTCATTATGGAGTGATATGTATACCTCGTACTCACTTCAAAAGAAAGTAAATGCGACACTTCCATGCTAGGAAGTAGCTTTTGCAGATGTCTACGTATCGTAGCAATAGGGTTCTAATGCTTCCTAAAATGCGATATCGCATCACACTTCTATGTTTCATGATAAGATAGAATATTCATTGCGAAGTGTCATGTATACCGCGATTTCACTTCACAAGAATGTAAATGCAACACTTAATTGCTAGGAAATATTGTTTGCAGATGTCTACGTATCACAGCAATAGAGTACTAATGCTTCTTAAAACGAGATGTCGTATTTCATTTCTATGTTTCGTAATAAGGTATAATATTCATTGTGTAATGTTATGTATACCTCGTATTCACTTCAGTGGAATGTAAGTGTGAAATTTCCTTGCTAGGAAATAGCGTTTGCAGATGTCTACGTATCGTAGCAATATAGTTCTAATGCTTCTTAAAACGCGATATCGCATCTCACTGCTATGTTTCATGATAAGATATAATATTCATTGCGAAGTGTCATGCATATCTCGTATTCACTTCAAAAGAATGTAAATGCGACACTTCCATGCTAGGAAATAGCGTTTGCAGATGTCTACGTATCGCAGCAGTAGAGTTCCAATGCTTCCTAAAACGCGATATCGCATCTCTCTTCTATGTTTCATGATAAGGTGTAATATTCATTGCGAAGCGTCATGTATACCTCGAATTCACTTCAAATGAATGTAAATGCGACACTTCCATGCTAGGAAATAGCGTTTGCAGATGTCTACGTATCGTAGCAATAGAGTTCTAATGCTTCTTAAAACGCGATTTCGCATCTCACTGCTATGTTTCATGATAAGATATAATATTCATTATGGAGTGATATGTATACCTCGTACTCACATCAAAAGAAAGTAAATGCGACACTTCCATGCTAGGAAGTAGCGTTTGCAGATGTCTACGTATCGTAGCAATAGGGTTCTAATGCTTCCTAAAATGCGATATCGCATCACACTTCTATGTTTCATGATAAGATAGAATATTCATTGCGAAGTGTCATGTATACCGCGATTTCACTTCACAAGAATGTAAATGCGACACTTAATTGCTAGGAAATATTGTTTGCAGATGTCTACGTATCACAGCAATAGAGTACTAATGCTTCTTAAAACGAGATGTCGTATTTCATTTCTATGTTTCGTAATAAGGTATAATATTCATTGTGTAATGTTATGTGTACCTCGTATTCACTTCAGTGGAATGTAAGTGCGAAATTTCCTTGCTAGGAAATAGCGTTTGCAGATGTCTACGTATCGTAGCAATATAGTTCTAATGCTTCTTAAAACGCGATATCGCATCTCACTGCTATGTTTCATGATAAGATATAATATTCATTGCGAAGTGTCATGCATATCTCGTATTCACTTCAAAAGAATGTAAATGCGACACTTCCATGCTAGGAAATAGCGTTTGCAGATGTCTACGTATCGCAGCAATAGAGTTCCAATGCTTCCTAAAACGCGATATCGCATCTCTCTTCTATGTTTCATGATAAGGTGTAATATTCATTGCGAAGCGTCATGTATACCTCGAATTCACTTCAAATGAATGTAAATGCGACACTTCCATGCTAGGAAATAGCGTTTGCAGATGTCTACGTATCGCAGCAATAGAGTCCTAATGCTTCCTAAAACGCGATATCGCATCTCACTGCTATGTTTCATGATAAGATATAATATTCATTATGGAGTGTTATGTATACCTCGTACTCACTTCAAAAGAATGTAAATGCGTACCCTTCCATGCTAGGAAATAGCCTTTGCAGATGTCTACGTATCGCAGCAATAGAGTTTTAATGCTTCCGAAAACGCGATATCGCACCTCTCTTCTATGTTTCATGATAAGGTATAATATTCATTGCGAAGTGCCATGTATACCTCGTATTCACTTCAAAAGAATGTAAATGCGACACTTCCTTGCTAGGAAATATTGTTTGCAGATGTCTACGTATCACAGCAATGGAGTACTAACGCTTCTTAAAACGAGATGTCGTATTTCGCTTCTATGTTTCGTAATAAGATATAATATTCATTGTGTAATGTTATGTATACCTCGTATACACTTCAGTGGCATGTAAGTGCGAAATTTCCTTGCTAGGAAATAGAGTTTGCAGATGTCTACGTATAATAGCAATAGAGTTCTAATGCGTCTCAAAACGCGATATAGCACCTCATTCCTATGTTTCATGATAAGATATAATATTCATTGCGAAGTGTCATGTATACCTCGTATTCACTTCAAAAGAATGTAAATGCGACACTTCCATGCTAGGAAACAGCGTTTGCAGATGTCTACGTATCGCAGCAATAGAGATCCAATGCTTCCTAAAACGCGATATCGCATCACTCTTCTATGATTCATGATAAGGTATAATATTCATAGCGAAGTGTCATGTATACCTCGTATTCACTTCAAATGAATGTAAATGCGACACTTCCATGCTAGGAAATAGCGTTTGGAGATGTCTACGTATCGTAGCAATAGAGTTCTAATGCTTCTTAAAACGCGATATCGCATCTCACTGCTATGTTTCATGATAAGTTATAATATTCATTATGGAGTGATATGTATACCTCGTACTCACTTCAAAAGAAAGTAAATGCGACCCTTCCATGCTAGGGAATAGCCTTTGCAGATGTCTACGTATCGTAGCAATAGAGTTCTAATGCTTCTTAAAACGCGATATCGCATCTCACTGCTATGTTTCATGATAAGATATAATATTCATTATGGAGTGATATGTATACCTCGTACTCACTTCAAAAGAAAGTAAATGCGACACTTCCATGCTAGGAAGTAGCGTTTGCAGATGTCTACGTATCGTAGCAATAGGGTTCTAATGCTTCTTAAAAGGCGATATCGCATCACACTTCTATGTTTCATGAGAAGATATAATATTCATTGCGAAGTGTCATGTATACCTCGTATTCACTTCAAATGAACGTAAATAAGACACTTCCATGCTAGGAAATAGCGTTTGCAGATGTCTACGTATCGAAGCAATAGAGTTCTAATGCTTCTTAGAACGCGATATCGCATCTCACTTCTATGTTTCATGATAAGATATAATATTCACTACGAAGTGTCATGTATACCTCGTATTCACTTCAAATGAATGTAAATGCCACACTTCCATGCTAGGAAATAGCGTTTGCAGATGTCTACGTATCACAGCAATAGAGTACTAATGCTTCTTAAAACGAGATGTCGTATTTCATTTCTATGTTCCGTAATAAGATATAATATTCATTGTGTAATGTTATGTATACCTCGTATTCACTTCAGTGGAATGTAAGTGCGAAATTTCCTTGCTAGGAAATAGCGTTTGCAGATGTCTACGTATCGTAGCAATAGAGTTCTAATGCATCTTAAAACGCGACATCGCATCTCACTGCTATGTTTCATGAGAAGATATAATATTCATTGCGAAGTGTCATGTATACCTCGTATTTACTTCAAAAGAACGTAAATAAGACACTTCCATGCTAGGAAATAGCGTTTGCAGATGTCTACGTATCACAGCAGTAGAGCACTAATGCTTCTTAAAACGAGATGTCGTATTTCATTTCTATGTTTCGTAATAAGATATAATATTCATTGTGTAATCTTATGTATACCTCGTATTCACTTCAGTGGAATGTAAGTGCGAAATTTCCTTGCTAGGAAATAGAGTTTGCAGATGTCTACGTATAATAGCAATAGAGTTCTAATGCTTCTCAAAACGCGATATAGCTACTCTTTCCTATGTTTCATGATAAGATATAATATTCATTGCGAAGTGTCATGTATATCTCGTATTCACTTCAAAAGAATGTAAATGCGACACTTCCATGCTAGGAAATAGCGTTTGCAGATGTCTACGTATCGCAGCAATAGAGTCCTAATGCTTCCTAAAACGCGATATCGCATCTCACTGCTATGTTTCATGATATGATATAATATTCATTATGGAGTGTTATGTATACCTCGTACTCACTTCATATGAATGTAAATGTGACACTTCAATGCTAGGAAATAGCGTTTGCAGATGTCTACGTATCGTAGCAATAGAGTTCTAATGCTTCTTAAAACGCGATGTCGCATCTCACTGCTATGTTTCATGATAAGATATAATATTCATTATGGAGTGTTATGTATACCTAGTACTCACTTCAAAAGAATGTAAATGCGACCCTTCCATGCTAGGAAATAGCCTTTTCAGATGTCTACGTGTCGCAGCAATAGAGTTTTAATCCTTCCTAAAACGCGATATCGCACCTCTCTTATATGTTTCATGATAAAGTATAATATTCATTGCGAAGTGCCATGTATACCTCGTATTCACTTCAAAAGAATGTAAATGCGACACTTCCTTGCTAGGAAATATTTTTTGCAGATGTCTACGTATCACAGCAATGGAGTACTAATGCTTCTTAAAACGAGATGTCGTCTTTCACTTCTATGTTTCGTAATAAGATATAATATTCATTGTGTAATGTTATGTATACCTCGTATACACTTCAGTGGCATGTAAGTGCGAAATTTCCTTGCTAGGAAATAGAGTTTGCAGATGTCTACGTATAATAGCAATAGAGTTCTAATGCTTCTCAAAACGCGACATCGCATCTCACTGCTATGTTTCATGAGAAGATATAATATTCATTGCGAAGTGTCATGTATACCTCGTATTCACTTCAAAAGAACGTAAATAAGACACTTCCATGCTAGGAAATAGCTTTTGCAGATGTCTACGTATCACAGCAGTAGAGCACTAATGCTTCTTAAAACGAGATGTCGTATTTCATTTCTATGTTTCGTAATAAGATATAATATTCATTGTGTAATCTTATGTATACCTCGTATTCAATTCAGTGGAATGTAAGTGCGAAATTTCCTTGCTAGGAAATAGAGTTTGCAGATGTCTACGTATAATAGCAATAGAGTTCTAATGCTTCTCAAAACGCGATATAGCACCACATTCCTATGTTTCATGATAAGATATAATATTCATTGCGAAGTGTCATGTATACCACGTATTCACTTCAAAAGAATGTAAATGCGACACTTCCATGCTAGGAAATAGCGTTTGCAGATGTCTACGTATCGCAGCAATAGAGATCCAATCCTTCCTAAAACGCGATATCGCATCACTCTTCTATGATTCATGATAAGGTATAATATTCATAGCGAAGTGTCATGTATACCTCGTATTCACTTCAAATGAATGTAAATGCGACACTTCCATGCTAGGAAATAGCGTTTGCAGATGTCTACGTATCGTAGCAATAGAGTTCTAATGCTTCTTAAAACGCGATATCGCATCTCACTGCTATGTTTCATGATAAGTTATAATATTCATTATGGAGTGATATGTATACCTCGTACTCACTTCAAAAGAAAGTAAATGCGACCCTTCCATGCTAGGGAATAGCCTTTGCAGATGTCTACGTATCGTAGCAATAGAGTTCTAATGCTTCTTAAAACGCGATATCGCATCTCACTGCTATGTTTCATGATAAGATATAATATTCATTATGGAGTGATATGTATACCTCGTACTCACTTCAAAAGAAAGTAAATGCGACACTTCCATGCTAGGAAGTAGCGTTTGCAGATGTCTACGTATCGTAGCAATAGAGTTCTAATGCTTCTTAAAACGCGATATCGCATCTCACTGCTATGTTTCATGAGAAGATATAATATTCATTGCGAAGTGTCATGTATACCTCGTATTCACTTCAAAAGAACGTAAATAAGACACTTCCATGCTAGGAAATAGCGTTTGCAGATGTCTACGTATCACAGCAATAGTGCACCAATGCTTCTTAAAACGAGATGTCGTATTTCATTTCTATGTTTCGTAATAAGATATAATATTCATTGTGTAATATTATGTATACCTCGTATTCACTTCAGTGAAATGTAAGTGCGAAATTTCCTTGCTAGGAAATAGAGTTTGCAGATGTCTACGTATATTAGCAATAGAGTTCTAATGCTTCTCAAAACGCGATATAGCACCTCATTCCTATGTTTCATGATAAGGTATAATATTCATTGCAATGTGTCATGTATATCTCGTATTCACTACAAAAGAATGTAAATGCGACACTTCCTTGCTAGGAAATATTGTTTGCAGATGTCTACGTATCGCAGCAATAGAGTCCTAATGCTTCCTAAAACGCGATATCGCATCTCACTGCTATGTTTCATGATAAGATATAATATTCATTATGGAGTGTTATGTATACCTCGTACTCACTTCAAATGAATGTAAATGTGACACTTCAATGCTAGGAAATAGCGTTTGCAGATGTCTACGTATCGTAGCAATAGAGTTCTAATGCTTCTTAAAACGCGATATCGCATCTCACTGCTATGTTTCATGATAAGATATAATATTCATTATGGAGTGTTATGTATACCTCGTACTCACTTCAAAAGAATGTAAATGAGACCCTTCCATGCTAGGAAATAGCCTTTGCAGATGTCTACGTATCGTAGCAATAGAGTTCTAATGCGTCTTAAAACGAGATGCCGCATTTCATTTCTATGTTCCGTAATAAGATATAATATTCATTGTGTAATGTTATGTATACCTCGTATTCACCTCAGCGGAATGTAAGTGCGAAATTTCCTTGCTAGGAAATAGCTTTTGCAGATGTCTACGTATCGTAGCAATAGAGTTCTAATGCTTCTTAAAACGCGATATCGCATCTCACTGCTATGTTTCATGATAAGATATAATATTCATTGCGAAGTGTCATGCATATCTCGTATTCACTTCAAAAGAATGTAAATGCGACACTTCCATGCTAGGAAATAGCGTTTGCAGATGTCTACTTATAGCAGCAATAGAGATCCAATGCTTCCTAAAACGCGATATCGCATCACTCTTCTGTGATTCATGATAAGGTATAATATTCATAGCGAAGTGTCATGTATACCTCGTATTCACTTCAAATGAATGTAAACGCGACACTTCCATGCTAGGAAATAGCGTTTGCAGATGTCTACGTATCGTAGCAATAGATTTCTAATGCTTCTTAAAACGCGATATCGTATCTCACTGCTATGTTTCATGATAAGTTATAATATTCATTATGGAGTGATATGTATACCTCGTACTCACATCAAAAGAAAGTAAATGCGACCCTTCCATGCTAGGGAATAGCCTTTGCAGATGTCTACGTATATTAGCAGTAGAGTTCTAATGCTTCTCAAAACGCGATATAGCACCTCATTCCTATGTTTCATGATAAGGTATAATATTCATTGCAATGTGTCATGTATATCTCGTATTCACTACAAAAGAATGTAAATGCGACACTTCCATGCTAGGAAATAGCGTTTGCAGATGTCTACTTATAGCAGCAATAGAGATCCAATGCTTCGTAAAACGCGATATCGCATCACTCTTCTGTGATTCATGATAAGGTATAATATTCATAGCGAAGTGTCATGTATACCTCGTATTCACTTCAAATGAATGTAAACGCGACACTTCCATGCTAGGAAATAGCGTTTGCAGATGTCTACGTATCGTAGCAATAGATTTCTAATGCTTCTTAAAACGCGATATCGTATCTCACTGCTATGTTTCATGATAAGTTATAATATTCATTATGGAGTGATATGTATACCTCGTACTCACTTCAAAAGAAAGTAAATGCGACCCTTCCATGCTAGGGAATAGCCTTTGCAGATGTCTACGTATCGTAGCAATAGAGTTCTAATGCTTCTTAAAACGCGATATCGCATCTCACTGCTATGTTTCATGATAAGATATAATATTCATTATGGAGTGATATGTATACCTCGTACTCACTTCAAAAGAAAGTAAATGCGACACTTACATGCTAGGAAGTAGCGTTTGTAGATGTCTACGTATCGTAGCAATAGAGTTCTAATGATTCTTAAAACGCGATATCGCATCTCACTGCTATGTTTCATGAGAAGATATAATATTCATTGCGAAGTGTCATGTATACCTCGTATTCACTTCAAATGAACGTAAATAAGACACTTCCATGCTAGGAAATAGCGTTTGCAGATGTCTACGTATCGTAGCAATAGAGTTCTAATGCTTCTTAGAACGCGATATCGCACCTCACTTCTATGTTTCATGATAAGATATGATATTCACTACGAAGTGTCATGTATACCTCGTATTCACTTCAAATGAATGTAAATGCCACACTTCCATGCTAGGAAATAGCGTTTGCAGATGTCTACGTATCACAGCAGTAGAGCACTAATGCTTCTTAAAACGAGATGTCGTATTTCATTTCTATGTTTCGTAATAAGATATAATATTCATTGTGTAATCTTATGTATACCTCGTATTCACTTCAGTGGAATGTAAGTGCGAAATTTCCTTGCTAGGAAATAGAGTTTGCAGATGTCTACGTATAATAGCAATAGAGTTCTAATGCTTCTCAAAACGCGATATAGCTACTCTTTCCTATGTTTCATGATAAGATATAATATTCATTGCGAAGTGTCATGTATATCTCGTATTCACTTCAAAAGAATGTAAATGCGACACTTCCATGCTAGGAAATAGCGTTTGCAGATGTCTACGTATCGCAGCAATAGAGTCCTAATGCTTCCTAAAACGCGATATCGCATCTCACTGCTATGTTTCATGATAAGATATAATATTCATTATGGAGTGTTATGTATACCTCGTACTCACTTCATATGAATGTAAATGTGACACTTCAATGCTAGGAAATAGCGTTCGCAGATGTCTACGTATCGTAGCAATAGAGTTCTAATGCTTCTTAAAACGCGATATCGCATCTCACTGCTATGTTTCATGATAAGATATAATATTCATTATGGAGTGTTATGTATACCTAGTACTCACTTCAAAAGAATGTAAATGCGACCCTTCCATGCTAGGAAATAGCCTTTTCAGATGTCTACGTGTCGCAGCAATAGAGTTTTAATGCTTCCTAAAACGCGATATCGCACCTCTCTTATATGTTTCATGATAAAGTATAATATTCATTGCGAAGTGCCATGTATACCTCGTATTCACTTCAAAAGAATGTAAATGCGACACTTCCTTGCTAGGAAATATTTTTTGCAGATGTCTACGTATCACAGCAATGGAGTACTAATGCTTCTTAAAACGAGATGTCGTATTTCACTTCTATGTTTCGTAATAAGATATAATATTCATTGTGTAATGTTATGTATACCTCGTATACACTTCAGTGGCATGTAAGTGCGAAATTTCCTTGCTAGGAAATAGAGTTTGCAGATGTCTACGTATAATAGCAATAGAGTTCTAATGCTTCTCAAAACGCGACATCGCATCTCACTGCTATGTTTCATGAGAAGATATAATATTCATTGCGAAGTGTCATGTATACCTCGTATTCACTTCAAAAGAACGTAAATAAGACACTTCCATGCTAGGAAATAGCTTTTGCAGATGTCTACGTATCACAGCAATAGAGCACTAATGCTTCTTAAAACGAGATGTCGTATTTCATTTCTATGTTTCGTAATAAGATATAATATTCATTGTGTAATCTTATGTATACCTCGTATTCACTTCAGTGGAATGTAAGTGCGAAATTTCCTTGCTAGGAAATAGAGTTTGCAGTTGTCTACGTATAATAGCAATAGAGTTCTAATGCTTCTCAAAACGCGATATAGCACCTCATTCCTATGTTTCATGATAAGATATAATATTCATTGCGAAGTGTCATGTATACCTCGTATTCACTTCAAAAGAATGTAAATGCGACACTTCCATGCTAGGAAATAGCGTTTGCAGATGTCTACGTATCGCAGCAATAGAGATCCAATCCTTCCTAAAACGCGATATCGCATCACTCTTCTATGATTCATGATAAGGTATAATATTCATAGCGAAGTGTCATGTATACCTCGTATTCACTTCAAATGAATGTAAATGCGACACTTCCATGCTAGGAAATAGCGTTTGCAGATGTCTACGTATCGTAGCAATAGAGTTCTAATGCTTCTTAAAACGCGATATCGCATCTCACTGCTATGTTTCATGATAAGTTATAATATTCATTATGGAGTGATATGTATACCTCGTACTCACTTCAAAAGAAAGTAAATGCGACCCTTCCATGCTAGGGAATAGCCTTTGCAGATGTCTACGTATCGTAGCAATAGAGTTCTAATGCTTCTCAAAACGCGATATAGCACCTCATTCCTATGTTTCATGATAAGGTATAATATTCATTGCAATGTGTCATGTATATCTCGTATTCACTACAAAAGAATGTAAATGCGACACTTCCTTGCTAGGAAATATTGTTTGCAGATGTCTACGTATCGCAGCAATAGAGTCCTAATGCTTCCTAAAACGCGATATCGCATCTCACTGCTATGTTTCATGATAAGATATAATATTCATTATGGAGTGTTATGTATACCTCGTACTCACTTCAAATGAATGTAAATGTGACACTTCAATGCTAGGAAATAGCGTTTGCAGATGTCTACGTATCGTAGCTATAGAGTTCTAATGCTTCTTAAAACGCGATATCGCATCTCACTGCTATGTTTCATGATAAGATATAATATTCATTATGGAGTGTTATGTATACCTCGTACTCACTTCAAAAGAATGTAAATGCGACCCTTCCATGCTAGGAAATAGCCTTTGCAGATGTCTACGTATCGTAGCAATAGAGTTCTAATGCGTCTTAAAACGAGATGCCGCATTTCATTTCTATGTTCCGTAATAAGATATAATATTCATTGTGTAATGTTATGTATACCTCGTATTCACCTCAGTGGAATGTAAGTGCGAAATTTCCTTGCTAGGAAATAGCTTTTGCAGATGTCTACGTATCGTAGCAATAGAGTTCTAATGCTTCTTAAAACGCGATATCGCATCTCACTGCTATGTTTCATGATAAGATATAATATTCATTGCGAAGTGTCATGCATATCTCGTATTCACTTCAAAAGAATGTAAATGCGACACTTCCATGCTAGGAAATAGCGTTTGCAGATGTCTACTTATAGCAGCAATAGAGATCCAATGCTTCGTAAAACGCGATATCGCATCACTCTTCTGTGATTCATGATAAGGTATAATATTCATAGCGAAGTGTCATGTATACCTCGTATTCACTTCAAATGAATGTAAACGCGACACTTCCATGCTAGGAAATAGCGTTTGCAGATGTCTACGTATCGTAGCAATAGATTTCTAATGCTTCTTAAAACGCGATATCGTATCTCACTGCTATGTTTCATGATAAGTTATAATATTCATTATGGAGTGATATGTATACCTCGTACTCACTTCAAAAGAAAGTAAATGCGACCCTTCCATGCTAGGGAATAGCCTTTGCAGATGTCTACGTATCGTAGCAATAGAGTTCTAATGCTTCTTAAAACGCGATATCGCATCTCACTGCTATGTTTCATGATAAGATATAATATTCATTATGGAGTGATATGTATACCTCGTACTCACTTCAAAAGAAAGTAAATGCGACACTTACATGCTAGGAAGTAGCGTTTGTAGATGTCTACGTATCGTAGCAATAGAGTTCTAATGATTCTTAAAACGCGATATCGCATCTCACTGCTATGTTTCATGAGAAGATATAATATTCATTGCGAAGTGTCATGTATACCTCGTATTCACTTCAAATGAACGTAAATAAGACACTTCCATGCTAGGAAATAGCGTTTGCAGATGTCTACGTATCGTAGCAATAGAGTTCTAATGCTTCTTAGAACGCGATATCGCACCTCACTTCTATGTTTCATGATAAGATATAATATTCACTACGAAGTGTCATGTATACCTCGTATTCACTTCAAATGAATGTAAATGCCACACTTCCATGCTAGGAAATAGCGTTTGCAGATGTCTACGTATCACAGCAATAGAGTACTAATGCTTCTTAAAACGAGATGTCGTATTTCATTTCTATGTTCCGTAATAAGATATAATATTCATTGTGTAATGTTATGTATACCTCGTATTCACTTCAGTGGAATGTAAGTGCGAACTTTTCTTGCTAGGATATAGCGTTTGCAGATGTCTACGTATCGTAGCAATAGAGTTCTAATGCTTCTTAAAACGCGATATCGCATCTCACTGCTATGTTTCATGAGAAGATATAATATTCATTGCGAAGTGTCATGTATACCTCGTATTCACTTCAAAAGAACGTAAATAAGACACTTCCATGCTAGGAAATAGCGTTTGCAGATGTCTACGTATCACAGCAATAGAGCACTCATGCTTCTTAAAACGAGATGTCGTATTTCATTTCTATGTTTCGTAATAAGATATAATATTCATTGTGTAATCTTATGTATACCTCGTATTCACTTCAGTGAAATGTAAGTGCGAAATTTCCTTGCTAGGAAATAGAGTTTGCAGATGTCTACGTATATTAGCAATAGAGTTCTAATGCTTCTCAAAACGCGATATAGCACCTCATTCCTATGTTTCATGATAAGCTATAATATTCATTGCAAAGTGTTATGTATATCTCGTATTCACTTCAAAAGAATGTAAATGCGACACTTCCATGCTAGGAAATAGCGTTTGCAGATGTCTACGTATTGCAGCAATAGAGTTCTAATGCTTCTTAAAACGCGATATCGCATCTCACTGCTATGTTTCATGATAAGATATAATATTCATTATGGAGTGCTATGTATACCTCGTACTCACTTCAAAAGAATGTAAATGCGACCCTTCCATGCTAGGAAATAGCTTTTGCAGATGTCTACGTATCGTAGCAATAGAGTTCTAATGCTTCTTAAAACGCGATATCGCATCTCACTGCTACGTTTTAGCATAAGATATAATATTCATTATGGAGTGTTATGTATACCTCGTACTCACTTCAAAAGAAAGTAAATGCGACCCTTCCATGCTAGGGAATAGCCTTTGCAGATGTCTACGTATCGTAGCAATAGAGTTCTAATGCTTCTTAAAACGCGATATCGCATCTCACTGCTATGTTTCATGATAAGATATAATATTCATTATGGAGTGATATGTATACCTCGTACTCACTTCAAAAGAAAGTAAATGCGACACTTACATGCTAGGAAGTAGCGTTTGTAGATGTCTACGTATCGTAGCAATAGAGTTCTAATGATTCTTAAAACGCGATATCGCATCTCACTGCTATGTTTCATGAGAAGATATAATATTCATTGCGAAGTGTCATGTATACCTCGTATTCACTTCAAATGAACGTAAATAAGACACTTCCATGCTAGGAAATAGCGTTTGCAGATGTCTACGTATCGTAGCAATAGAGTTCTAATGCTTCTTAGAACGCGATATCGCACCTCACTTCTATGTTTCATGATAAGATATAATATTCACTACGAAGTGTCATGTATACCTCGTATTCACTTCAAATGAATGTAAATGCCACACTTCCATGCTAGGAAATAGCGTTTGCAGATGTCTACGTATCACAGCAATAGAGTACTAATGCTTCTTAAAACGAGATGTCGTATTTCATTTCTATGTTCCGTAATAAGATATAATATTCATTGTGTAATATTATGTATACCTCGTATTCACTTCAGTGGAATGTAAGTGCGAACTTTTCTTGCTAGGATATAGCGTTTGCAGATGTCTACGTATCGTAGCAATAGAGTTCTAATGCTTCTTAAAACGCGATATCGCATCTCACTGCTATGTTTCATGAGAAGATATAATATTCATTGCGAAGTGTCATGTATACCTCGTATTCACTTCAAAAGAACGTAAATAAGACACTTCCATGCTAGGAAATAGCGTTTGCAGGTGTCTACGTATCACAGCAATAGAGCACTAATGCTTCTAAAAACGAGATGTCGTATTTCATTTCTATGTTTCGTAATAAGATATAATATTCATTGTGTAATCTTATGTATACCTCGTATTCACTTCAGTGGAATGTAAGTGCGAAATTTCCTTGCTAGGAAATAGAGTTTGCAGATGTCTACGTATAATAGCAATAGAGTTCTAGTGCTTCTCAAAACGCGATATAGCACCTCTTTCCTATGTTTCATGATAAGATATAGTATTCATTGCGAAGTGTCACGTATATCTCGTATTCACTTCAAAAGAATGTAAATGCGACACTTCCATGCTAGGTAATAGCGTTTGCAGATGTCTACGTATCGCAGCAATAGAGTCCTAATGCTTCCTAAAACGCGATATCGCATCTCACTGCTATGTTTCATGATAAGATATAATATTCATTATGGAGTGTTATGTATACCTCGTACTCACTTCAAATGAATGTAAATGTGCACTTCAATGCTAGGAAATAGCGTTTGCAGATGTCTACGTATCGTAGCAATAGAGTTCTAATGCTTCTTAAAACGCGATATCGCATCTCACTGTTATGTTTCATGATAAGATATAATATTCATTATGGAGTGTTATGTATACCTCGTACTCACTTGAAAAGAATGTAAATGCGACCCTTCCATGCTAGGAAATAGCCTTTGCAGATGTCTACGTATCGTAGCAATAGAGTTCTAATGCGTCTTAAAACGTGATGCCGCATTTCATTTCTATGTTCCGTAATAAGATATAATATTCATTGTGTAATGTTATGTATACCTCGTATTCACTTCAGTGGAATGTATGTGCGAAATTTCCTTGCTAGGAAATAGCGTTTGCAGATGTCTACGTATCGTAGCAATAGAGTTCTAATGCTTCTTAAAACGCGATATCGCATCTCACTGCTATGTTTCATGATAAGATATAATATTCATTGCGAAGTGTCATGCATATCTCGTATTCACTTCAAAAGAATGTAAATGCGACACTTCCATGCTAGGAAATAGCGTTTGCAGATGTCTACGTATCGCAGCAATAGAGTTCCAATGCTTCCTAAAACGCGATATCGCATCTCTCTTCTATGTTTCATGATAAGGTGTAATATTCATTGCGAAGCGTCATGTATACCTCGAATTCACTTCAAATGAATGTAAATGCGACACTTCCATGCTAGGAAATAGCGTTTGCAGATGTCTACGTATCGTAGCAGTAGAGTTCTAATGCTTCTTAAAACGCGATATCGCATCTCACTGCTATGTTTCATGATAAGTTATAATATTCATTATGGAGTGATATGTGTACCTCGTACTCACTTCAAAAGAAAGTAAATGCGACCCTTCCATGCTAGGGAATAGCCTTTGCAGATGTCTACGTATCGTAGCAATAGAGTTCTAATGCTTCTTAAAACGCGATATCGCATCACACTTCTATGTTTCATGATAAGATATAATATTCATTGCGAAGTGTCATGTATACCGCGATTTCACTTCACAAGAATGTAAATGCGACACTTCCTTGCTAGGAAATATTGTTTGCAGATGTCTACGTATCACAGCAATAGAGTACTAATGCTTCTTAAAACGAGATGTCGTATTTCATTTTTATGTTTCCTAATAAGGTATAATATTCATTGTGTAATGTTATGTATACCTCGTATTCACTTCAGTGGAATGTAAGTGCGAAATTTCCTTGCTAGGAAATAGAGTTTGCAGATGTCTACGTATATAGGCAATAGAGTTCTAATGCTTCTCAAAACTCGATATAGCACCTCATTCCTATGTTTCTTGATAAGATATAATATTCATTGCGAAGTGTCATGTATATTTCGTATTCACATCAAAAGAATGTAAATGCGACACTTCCATGCTAGGAAATAGCGTTTGCAGATGTCTACGTATCGCAGCAATAGAGTTCCAATGCTTCCTAAAACGCGATATCGCATCTCTCTTATATGTTTCATGATAAGGTGTAATATTCATTGCGAAGCGTCATGTATACCTCGAATTCACTTCAAATGAATGTAAATGCGACACTTCCATGCTAGGAAATAGCGTTTGCAGATGTCTACGTATCGTAGCAATAGAGTTCTAATGATTCTTAAAACGCGATATCGCATCTCACTGCTACGTTTCATGAGAAGATATAATATTCATTGCGAAGTGTCATGTATACCTCGTATTCACTTCAAATGAACGTAAATAAGACACTTCCATGCTAGGAAATAGCGTTTGCAGATGTCTACATATCGTAGCAATAGAGTTCTAATGCTTCTTAGAACGCGATATCGCATCTCACTTCTATGTTTCATGATAAGATATAATATTCACTACGAAGTGTCATGTATACCTCGTATTCACTTCAAATGAATGTAAATGCCACACTTCCATGCTAGGAAATAGCGTTTGCAGATGTCTACGTATCACAGCAATAGAGTACTAATGCTTCTTAAAACGAGATGTCGTATTTCATTTCTATGTTCCGTAATAAGATATAATATTCATTGTGTAATGTTATGTATACCTCGTATTCACTTCAGTGGAATGTAAGTGCGAACTTTTCTTGCTAGGATATAGCGTTTGCAGATGTCTACGTATCGTAGCAATAGAGTTCTAATGCTTCTTAAAACGCGATATCGCATCTCACTGCTATGTTTCATGAGAAGATATAATATTCATTGCGAAGTGTCATGTATACCTCGTATTCACTTCAAAAGAACGTAAATAAGACACTTCCATGCTAGGAAATAGCGTTTGCAGATGTCTACGTATCACAGCAATAGAGCACTCATGCTTCTTAAAACGAGATGTCGTATTTCATTTCTATGTTTCGTAATAAGATATAATATTCATTGTGTAATCTTATGTATACCTCGTATTCACTTCAGTGAAATGTAAGTGCGAAATTTCCTTGCTAGGAAATAGAGTTTGCAGATGTCTACGTATATTAGCAATAGAGTTCTAATGCTTCTCAAAACGCGATATAGCACCTCATTCCTATGTTTCATGATAAGCTATAATATTCATTGCAAAGTGTTATGTATATCTCGTATTCACTTCAAAAGAATGTAAATGCGACACTTCCATGCTAGGAAATAGCGTTTGCAGATGTCTACGTATTGCAGCAATAGAGTTCTAATGCTTCTTAAAACGCGATATCGCATCTCACTGCTATGTTTCATGATAAGATATAATATTCATTATGGAGTGCTATGTATACCTCGTACTCACTTCAAAAGAATGTAAATGCGACCCTTCCATGCTAGGAAATAGCTTTTGCAGATGTCTACGTATCGTAGCAATAGAGTTCTAATGCTTCTTAAAACGCGATATCGCATCTCACTGCTACGTTTTAGCATAAGATATAATATTCATTATGGAGTGTTATGTATACCTCGTACTCACTTCAAAAGAATGTAAATGCGACCCTTCCATGCTAGGAAATAGCCTTTGCAGATGTCTACGTATCGTAGCTATAGAGTTCTAATGCTTCTCAAAACGCGATATAGCATCTCATTCCTATGTTTCATGATAAAATATAATATTCATTGCGAAGTGTCATGTATACCTCGATTTCACTTCACAAGCATGTAAATGCGACACTTCCTTGCTAGGAAATATTGTTTGCAGATGTCTACGTATCACAGCAATAGAGTACTAATGCTTCTTAAAACGAGATGACGTATTTCACTTCTATGTTTCGTAATAAGATATAATATTCATTGTGTAATGTTATGTATACCCCGTATACACTTGAGTTGCATGTAAGTGCGAAACTTCCTTGCTAGGAAATAGAGTTTGCAGATGTCTACGTATAATAGCAATAGAGTTCTAATGCTTCTCAAAACGCGATATAGCACCTCATTCCTATGTTTCATGATAAGCTATAATATTCATTGCGAAGTGTCATGTATATCTCGCATTCACTTCAAAAGAATGTAAATGCGACACTTCCATGCTAGGAAATAGCGGTTGCGGATGTCTACGTATCGCAGCAATAGAGTTCTAATGCTTCCTAAAACGCGATATCGCATCTCTCTTCTATGTTTCATGATAAGGTATAATATTCATTGAATGTGTCATGTATACCTCGCATTCACTTCAAATGAATGTAAATGCGACACTTCCATGCTAGGAAATAGCGTTTGCAGATGTCTACGTATCGCAGCAATAGAGTCCTAATGCTTCCTAAAACGCGATATCGCACCTCATTCCTATGTTTCATGATAAGGTATAATATTCATTGCGAAGTGTCATGTATACCTCGTATTCACTTCAAATGAATGTAAATGCGAAACTTCCATGCTAGGAAATAGCTTCTGAAGATGTCTACGTATCGTAGCAATAGAGTTCTAATGCTTCGTAAAACGCGATATCGCATCTCATTTCTATGTATCATGATAAGATATAATATTCGCAGTGCAGTGTTATGTATACCTCTTATTCACGTCAAAAGAATGTAAATGCGACACTTCCTTGCTAGGAAATAGCGTTTGCAGATGTCTACGTATCGCGGCATTAGAGTTCTAATGCTTCTCAAAACGCGACATCGCATCTCATTTCTATGTTTTATGATAAGATATAATATTCATTGTGGAATGTTATGTATACCTCGTATTCGTTTCAAAAGAATGTAAATGCGACACTTTCTTGCTAGGAAGTAGCGTTTGCAGATGTCTACGTATCGAAGCAATAGACTTCTAGAGCTTGCTAATTCGCGATATCGCATCTCATATCTATGTTTCATGATAATATATAATATTCATTGCGAAGTTTCATGTATACCTCGCATACAATTCAAACGAATGTGAATGCGACTGTTCCTTGCTAGGAAATAGTGTTTGCAGATGTCTACGTGTCGAAGCAATAGTGTTCTAATGCTTCTTAAATCGTCATATCGCATCTCAATTCTATGTTTCATGATAAGATATAATATTCATTGTGAAGTGTCATGTATACCTCGTATTCCTTTCAAAAGAATGTAAATGCGACACTCCCTTGTTAGGAAGTAGCGTTTGCAGATGTCTACGTATCGAACCAATAGAGTTCTATTGCTTCTTAAATCGAAATGTCGCATCCCATTTCCATGTTTCATGATAAGATATAATATTTAATGTGCAGTGTTATGTACTCCTCGTATTCACTACAAAAGAAAGTGAATGCGACAATACCTTGCCAGGAAATAGCGTTTGCAGATGTCTCCGTATCGAAGAAATAGTGTTATAATGCTTCTCAAAACGCGATATCGCATCCCATTTCTATGCTTCATGATAAGATATAATATTCATAGCGAAGTGTCATGTATACCTCGTATTCACTCCAAACGAATGTAAATGCGACACTTACTTGCTAGGAAATAGCGTTTGCAGATATCTGCGCATCGAGGCAATAGGGAACTAATGCTACTTAAAACGCGATATCGCATCCCACTTCTATGTTACATGATACTATATAATGTTCATTGCGAAGTGTCATGCATACCTCGTATTCACTTCAAAAGAATGTAAATGCGACTATTCCTTGCTAGGAAATAGCGTTTGCAGATGTCTACGTATCGTAGCAATAGAGTTCTAATGCTTCTTAAAATGACATGCCGCATTTCATTTCTATGTTTCGTAGTAAGATATAATATTCATTGTGGAGTGTTATGTATACCTCGTATTCACTTCAAAAGAATGTAAATGCGACACTTCCTTGCTAGGAAATAACATTTCCAGATGCCTACGTATCGTAGCAATAGAGTTCTAATGCTTCTTAGATCGCAATATCGCATCTCATTTATACGTTTCGTGATAAGATGTAATATTCATTGCGAAGTGTTACGTATACCTCGTATTCACTTCAAAAGAATGTACATCCGACTATTCCTTGCTAGGAAATAGCGTTTGCAGATGCCAACGTATCGTAGCAATAGAGTTCTAATGCTTCTTAGATCGCGATATCGCATCTCATATATATGATTCGTGATAAGTTAGAATATTCATTCCGAAGTGTCATGTATACCTCGAATTCACTTCAAAAGAATGTAAATGCGACACTTCCATGCTAGGAAATAGCGTTTGCTGATATCTCAGCATCGAGGCAATAGGTTCTAATGCTTCTTATAACGCGATATCGCATCTCACATCTATGTTACGTGATAAGATGTAATATTCATTGCGAAGTGTTACGTATACCTCGTATTCACTTCAAAGGAATGTAAATGCGAATCTTCCTTGCTAGGAAATAGCGTTTGCAGATGTCTACGTATCGTAGCAATAGAGTTCTAATGTCTCTCAAAACGCGATATCGCATCACATTCCTATGCTTCATGATAAGATATAATATTCATTGCGAAGTGTCATGTATACCTCGTATTCACTCCAGAAGAATATAAATGCGAAACTTCCTTGCTAGCAAATAGCGTTTGCAGATGACTACGTATCGTAGCAATAGTGTTCTAATGCTTCTTAAAACGCGATATCGCATCTCACATCTATGTTACGTGATAAGATATAATGTTCATTGCGAAGTGTCATGTATACCTCGCATTCACTTCAAAATAATGTAAGTGCGAATCTTCCTTGCTAGGAAATAGCGTTTGCAGATGTCTACGTATCGTAGCAATAGAGTTCTAATGTCTCTCAAAACGCGATATCGCATCTCATTTGTATGCTTCATGATAAGATATAATATTCATTGCGAAGTGTCATGTATACCTCGTATTCACTCCAAACGAATGTAAATGCGACACTTCCTTGCTAGGAAATAGCGTTTGCAGATATCTGCGCATCGAGGCAATAGGAATCTAATGCTTCTTAAAACGCGATATCGCATCTCACTTCTATGTTACATGATAAGATATAATGTTCATTGCGAAGTGTCATGCATACCTCGTATTCACTTCAAAAGAATGTAAATGCGACTATTCCTTGCTAGGAAGTAGCGTTTGCAGATGCCTACGTATCGTAGCAATAGAGTTCTAATGCTTCTTAGATCGCGATATCGCATCTCATTTATATGTTTCGTGATAAGATATAAAATTCATTGCGAAGTGTTATGTTTACCTCGTATTCACTTCAAAAGAATGTAAATGCGACACTTCCTTGCTGGGAAATAGCTTTTGCAGATGTCTACGTATATTAGCAATAGAGTTCTAATACTTCTTAACACGAGACATCGCATCTCATTTCTATGTTTCATGAGAAGATATAATATTCATTGCGAAGTGTCATGTATACCTCGTATTCGCTCCAAACGAATGTAAATGCGACAATTCCTTGCTAGGAAATAGCGTTTGCAGATATCTGCGCATCGAGGCAATAGGGATCTAATGCTTCTTAAAAAGCGATATCGCATCTCACTTCTATGTTACATGATAAGATATAATGTTAATTGCGAAGTGTCATGCATACCTCGTATTCACTCCAAAAGAATGTAAATGCGACTATTGCTTGCTAGGAAATAGCGTTTGCAGATGTCTACGTATCGTAGCAATAGAGTTCTGATGCTACTTAAATCGCGATATCGCATCTCATTTCTATGTTTCGTGATAAGATATAATAATCATTGCGAAGTGTCATGTATACCTCGTATTCACTCCAAAAGAATGTAAATGCGACTATTGCCTGCTAGGAAATAGCGTTTGCAGATGTCTACGTATCGTAGCAATAGAGTTCTGATGCTACTTAAATCGCGATATCGCATCTCATATATATGTTTCGTGATAAGATATGATATTCATTGCGAAGTGTCATGTATACCTCTTATTCACTTCAAAAGAATGTAAGTGCCACACTTCCATGCTAGGAAATAGCGATTGCAGATGTCTCCGCATCGAGGCCATAGAGTTCTAATGCTTCTTAAAACGCGATATCGCATCTCTCTTCTATGTTTCATGGTAAGATATAATATTCATTGCGAAGTGTCATGTACACCTCGTTTTCAATTCAAAAGAAAGTAAATGCGGCTACTGCTTGCTGGGAAATAGCGTTTGCAGATGTCTACGTATCGTAGCAATAGAGATCTAATGCTACTTAAATCGCAATATCGCATCTCATTTATATGTTTCGTGATAAGATATAATATTCATTGCGAAGTGTCATGTATACCTCGTATTCACATCAAAAGAATGTAAATGCGACTACTGCTTGATAGGAAATAGGGTTTGCAGATGTCAACGTATCGTAGAAATAGAGTTCTAATGCTACTTAAACCGCGATATCGCATCTCATTTATATGTTTCGTGATAAGATATAACATTCATTGCGAAGTGTCATGTATACCTCGTATTCACTCCAAAAGAATGTAAATGCGACTATTGCTTGCTAGGAAATAGCGTTTGCAGATGTCTACGTATCGTAGCAATAGTGTTCTAATGCTTCTAAAAACGCGATATCGCATCGCATTTCTGTGTTTCATGATAAGATATATTATTCATTGCGAAGGGTTATGTATTCCCCGTCTGCACTTCAAATGAATGTTAATGCGACATTTTGTTTCTAGGAAATAGCGTTTGCAGATGTCCACCTATCGAAACAATAGAGTTCTAATGCACCGTATATCGCGATATCGCATATCATTTCTATGTTTCATGATAAGATATAGTATTCATTGTGCAATGTTATGTATACCTCGTATTCACCTCAAAAGGATATAAATGCGACACTTCCTTGCTAGGAAGTAGCGTTTGCAGATGTCTACGTATCGAAGCAATAGAGTTCGAACGCTTCTTAAAACGCGATATCGCATCTCATTTCTATGTTTCATGATAAGATATAATATTCATTGTGGAGTGTTATGTATACCTAGTATTTACATCAAAAAAATGTAAATGCGACACTTCCTTGCTAGGAAATAGCTTCTGCAGGTGTCTACGTATCGTAGCAATATAGTTCTAATGCCTCTTAAAACGCGATATCGCATCTCATTTCTGTGTTTCATGGTAAGATATAATATTCATTGTGGAGTGTTATGTATACCTGGTATTCACTTCAAAAAAATGTAAATGCGACACTTCCTTCCTAGGAAATAGCGTTTGCAGATGTCTACGTATCGAAGCAATAGTGTTCTAATGCTCCTTCAAACGGGATATCGCATCTCACTTCTATGTTTCAGGATAATATATAATATTCATTGCGATGTGTGGTGTATACTTCGAATTCACATCAAAAGAATGTAAATGCGGTACTTCCTTGCTAGGAAATAGCGATTCCAGATATCTATGTATCGTAGCAGTAGAGTTCTAATGCTTCTTAAAACGCGATATCACATCTCTCTTCTATGTTTCATGATAAGATATAATATTCATTGCGAAGTGTCATGTATACCTCGTTCTTTTCTCCAAACGAATGTAAATGCGACACTTCCTTGCTAGGAAATAGCGTATTCAGATGTCTACCTATCGTAGCAAAAGGGTTCTAATGCTATTTAAATCGCGATAACACATCTCATTTCTATGTTTCGTGATAAGATATAATATTCATTGCGAAGTGTCATGTACACTTCGTATTCACTTCAAAAGAATGTAAATGCGACTATTGCTTGCTAGGAAATAGCGTTTGCAGATGTCTATGTATCGTAGCAATAGAGTTCTAACGCTACTTAAATCGCAATATCGCATCTCATTTCTACGTTTCGTGATAAGATATAATATTCATTGCGAAGTGTCATGTACACATCGTATTCACTTCAAAAGAATGAAAATGCGAGTATTGCTTGGTAGGAAATAGCGTTTGCAGATGTCTACGTATCGTAGCAATAAAGTTCTAATGCTACTTAAATCGCGATATCGCATCTCATCTATATGTTTCGTGATAAGATATAATATTTACTGCGAAGTGTCATGTATACCTCGTATTCACTTCAAAAGAGTGTAAGTGCGACTCTTCTATACTAGGAAATAGCGTTTCCAGATGTCCCCGCATCGAGGCCACAGAGTTCTAATGCTTCTTACAACGCGATATCGCATCTCTCTTCTATGTTTCATGATAAGATATAATATTCATTGCGAAGTGTCATGTATACCTCGTATTCAATTCAAAAGTATGTAAATACGACTATTGCCTGCTAGGAAATAGCGTTTGCAGATGTCTACGTATCGTAGCAATAGAGTTCTAATGTTACTTAAATCGCGATATCGCATCTCATTTATATGTTTCGTGATAAGATATAATATTCATTGCGAAATGTCATGTATACCTCGTATTCAATTCAAAAGAATGTAAGTGCGGCACTCCCATGCTAGGTAATAGCGTTTGCAGATATCTCCGCATCGAGGCCAGAGAGATCTAATGCTTCTTAAAACGCGAAATCGCATCTCACTTCTATGTTTCCTGATAAGATATAATATTCATTGCGATGTGTCATGTACACCTCGTATTCAATTCAAAAGAAAGTAAATGCGACTACTGCTTGCTAGGAAATAGCGTCTGCAGATGTCTACGCGTCGAGGCAATAGAGTTCTAATGCTTCTTAAAACGCGATATCGAATCTCTCTTCTATGTTACATGATAAGATATAATATTCATTGCGAAGTGTCATGTATACCTCGTATTCCCCCCAAACGAATGTAAATGCGACACTTCCTTGCTAGGAAATGGCGTATTCAGATGTCTACGCGTCGAGCCAATAGAGTTCTAATGCTTCTTAAAACGCGATATCGAATCTCATTTCTATGTTACATGATAAGATATAATGTTCATTGCGAAGTGTCATGTATACCTCGTATTCACTCCAAACGAATGTAAATGCGACCCTTCCTTGCTAGGAAATAGCGTATTCAGATATCTACATATCGTAGCAATAGAGTTCTAATGCTACTTATATCGCGATATCGCATCTCTCTTCTATGTTTCATGAGAAGATATAATATTCATTGCGAAGTGTCATGTATACCTCGTATTCACTTCAAAAGAATGTAAATGCGACACTTCCATGCTAGGAAGTAGCGTTTGCAGATGAATACGTATCGTAGCAATAGAGTTCTAATGCTTCTTAAAATGCGATATCGCATCACACTTCTATGTTTCGTGATAAGATATAATATTCATTGCGAAGTGTCATGTATACCTCGTTCTTTTCTCCAAACGAATGTAAATGCAACACTTCCTTGCTAGGAAATAGCGTATTCAGATGTCTACCTATCGTAGCAAAAGGGTTCTAATGCTATTTAAATCGCGATAACACATCTCATTTCTATGTTTCGTGGTAAGATATAATATTCATTGCGAAGTGTCATGTACACTTCGTATTCACTTCAAAAGAATGTAAATGCGACTATTGCTTGCTAGGAAATAGCGTTTGCAGATGTCTATGTATCGTAGCAATAGAGTTCTAACGCTACTTAAATCGCAATATCGCATCTCATTTCTACGTTTCGTGATAAGATATAATATTCATTGCGAAGTGTCATGTACACATCGTATTCACTTCAAAAGAATGAAAATGCGAGTATTGCTTGGTAGGAAATAGCGTTTGCAGATGTCTACGTATCGTAGCAATAAAGTTCTAATGCTACTTAAATCGCGATATCGCATCTCATCTATATGTTTCGTGATAAGATATAATATTTACTGCGAAGTGTCATGTATACCTCGTATTCACTTCAAAAGAGTGTAAGTGCGACTCTTCTATACTAGGAAATAGCGTTTCCAGATGTCCCCGCATCGAGGCCACAGAGTTCTAATGCTTCTTACAACGCGATATCGCATCTCTCTTCTATGTTTCATGATAAGATATAATATTCATTGCGAAGTGTCATGTATACCTCGTATTCAATTCAAAAGTATGTAAATACGACTATTGCCTGCTAGGAAATAGCGTTTGCAGATGTCTACGTATCGTAGCAATAGAGTTCTAATGTTACTTAAATCGCGATATCGCATCTCATTTATATGTTTCGTGATAAGATATAATATTCATTGCGAAATGTCATGTATACCTCGTATTCAATTCAAAAGAATGTAAGTGCGGCACTCCCATGCTAGGTAATAGCGTTTGCAGATATCTCCGCATCGAGTCCAGAGAGATCTAATGCTTCTTAAAACGCGAAATCGCATCTCACTTCTATGTTTCATGATAAGATATAATATTCATTGCGATGTGTCATGTACACCTCGTATTCAATTCAAAAGAAAGTAAATGCGACTACTGCTTGCTAGGAAATAGGGTTTGCTGATGTCTACGTATCGTAGAAATAGGGTTCTAATGCTACTTAAATCGCGATATCGCATCTCATTTCTAAGTTTCCTGATAAGATATAATATTCATTGCGTAGTGTCATGTACACCTCGTATTCACTTCAAAAGAATGTAAATGCGACACTTCCATGCTAGGAAATAGCGTCTGCAGATGTCTACGCGTCGAGGCAATAGAGTTCTAATGCTTCTTAAAACGCGATATCCCATCTCAATTCTATGTTTCATTATAAGATATAATATTCATTGCGAAGTGTCATGTATACCTCGAACTCACTTCAAAAGAATGTAAATGCGAAACATCCATGCTAGGAAATAGCGTTTGCAGAAGACTACGTATCGGAGCAATGGAGTTCTAATGCTTCTCAAAACGAGATATCGGATCTCATTTGTATGCTTAATGATAAGATATAATATTCATTGCGAAGTGTCATGTATACGTCGTATTCCCTCCAAACGAATGTAAATGCGACACTTCCTTGCTAGGAAATGGCGTATTCAGATGTCTGCGTATCGTAGCAATACAGTTCTAATGCTACTTAAATCGCGATATCGCATCTCACTTATATGTTTCGTGATAAGATACAATATTCATCGCGAAGTGTCATGTATACCTCGTATTCACTTCAAAAGAATGTAAATGCGACACTTCCATGCTAGGAAATAGTGTCTGCAGATGTCTACGCGTTGTGGCAATAGAGTTCTAATGCTTCTTAAAACGCGATATCGAATCTCAATTCTATGTTTCATTATAAGATATAATATTCATTGCGAAGTGTCATGTATTCCTCGTATTCACATCAAGAGAATGTAAATGCGACTATTCCTTGCTAGGGCATAGCGTTTGCAGATGCCTACGTAACGTAGCAATAGAGTTCTAATGCTTCTTAGATCGCGATATGGCATCCCATTTCTATGTTTTGTAATAAGTTATAATATTCATTCCGAAGTGTCATGTAAACCTCGAATTCACTTCAAAAGAATGTAAATGCGACTATTGGTTGCTAGGAAATAGCGATTGCAGATGTCTACGTATCGTAGCAATAGAATTCTAATGCTTCTCAAAACGCGTTATAGCATCTCATTTCTATGGTTCCTGATAAGATATAATATTCATTGCGAAGTGTAATGTACACCTCGTATTCACTTCAAAAGAATGTAAATGCGACACTTCCATGCTAGGAAATAGCGTATGCAGCTGTCTACGCGTCGAGGCAATAGAGTTCTAATGCTTCTTAAAACGCGATATCGCATCACACTTCTATGTTTCATGACAAGATATAATATTCATTGCGAAGTGTCATGTGTACCTCGTATTCCCTCCAAACGAATGTAAATGCGACACTTCCTTGCTAGGAAATGGCGTATTCAGATGCCTACGTATCGTAGCAATAGAGTTCTAATGCTACTCAAATCGCGATATCGCATCTCATTTATATGTTTCGTGATAAAATACAATATTCATCGCGAAGTGTCATGTATACCTCGTATTCACTTCAAAAGAATGTAAATGCGACACTTCCATGCGAGGAAATAGCGTCTGCAGATGTCTACGCGTCGAGGCAATAGAGTTCTAATTCTTCTTAAAACGAGATATCGCATCTAAATTCTATGTTTCATTATAAGATATAATATTCATTGCGAAGTGTCATGTATACCTCGTATTCACATCAAAAGAATGTAAATGCGACTAATCCTTGCTAGGGCATAGCGTTTGCAGATGCCTACGTGTCGTAGCAATAGATTTCTAATGCTTCTTAGATCGCGATATCGCATCTTATTTCTATGTTTCGTGATATGTTATAATATTCATTCCGAAGTGTCATGTAAACCTCGAATTCACTTCAAAAGATTGTAAATGCGACTATTGGTTGCTAGGAAATAGCGATTGCAGATGTCTACGTATCGTAGCAATAGAGTTCTAATGCTTCTCAAAACGCGATATCGCATCTCATTTCTAAGTTTCCTGATAAGATATAATATTCATTGCGGAGTGTCATGTACACCTCGTTTTCAATTCAAAAGAAAGTAAATGCGACTACTGCTTGCTGGGAAATAGCGTTTGCAGATGTCTACGTATCGTAGCAATAGAGTTCTAATGCTACTTAAATCGCAATACCGCATCTCATTTATATGTTTCGTGATAAGATATAATATTCATTGCGAAGTGTCATGTATACCTCGTATTCACTTCAAAAGAATGTAAATGCGACTACTGCTTGATAGGAAATAGGGTTTGCAGATGTCTACGTATCGTAGAAATAGAGTTCTGATGCTACTTAAACTGCGATATCGCATCTCATTTATATGTTTCGTGATAAGATATAACATTCATTGCGAAGTGTCATGTATACCTCGTATTCACTCCAAAAGAATGTAAATGCGACTATTGCTTGCTAGGAAATAGCGTTTGCAAATGTCCACCTATCGAAGCAATAGAGTTCTAATGCTCCGTATATCGCGATATCGCATATCATTTCTATGTTTCATGATAAGATATAATATTCATTGTGCAATGTTATGTATACCTCGTATTCACCTCAAAAGGATATAAATGCGACACTTCCTTGCTAGGAAGTAGCGTTTGCAGATATCTAGGTATCGAAGCAACAGAGTTCTAATGCTTCTCAAAACGCGATATCGCATCTCATTTCTAAGTTTCCTGATAAGATATAATATTCATTGCGGAGTGTCATGTACACCTCGTATTCACTTCAAAAGAATGTAAATGCGACACTTCCATGCTAGGAAATAGCGTCTGCAGATGTCTACGCGTCGAGGCAATAGAGTTCTAATGCTTCTTAAAACGCGATATCGAATCTCTCTTCTATGTTACATGATAAGATATAATATTCATTGCGAAGTGTCATGTATACCTCGTATTCCCCCCAAACGAATGTAAATGCGACACTTCCTTGCTAGGAAATGGCGTATTCAGATGTCTACGCGTCGAGCCAATAGAGTTCTAATGCTTCTTAAAACGCGATATCGAATCTCATTTCTATGTTACATGATAAGATATAATGTTCATTGCGAAGTGTCATGTATACCTCGTATTCACTCCAAACGAATGTAAATGCGACCCTTCCTTGCTAGGAAATAGCGTATTCAGATATCTACATATCGTAGCAATAGAGTTCTAATGCTACTTATATCGCGATATCGCATCTCTCTTCTATGTTTCATGAGAAGATATAATATTCATTGCGAAGTGTCATGTATACCTCGTATTCACTTCAAAAGAATGTAAATGCGACACTTCCATGCTAGGAAATAGCGTTTGCAGATGTCTACGTATCGCAGCAATAGTGATCCAATGCTTCCTAAAACGCGATATCGCATCAATCTTCTATGTTTCATGAGAAGATATAATATTCATTATGGAGTGTTATGTATACCTCGTACTCACTTCAAAAGAATGTAAATGCGACAATCCCATACTAGGAAATAGCGTTTGCAGATGTCTACGTTTCGTAGCAATAGAGTTCTAATGCTTCTTAAAACGCGATATCGCATCTCACTGCTATGTTTCATGAGAAGATATAATATTCTTTGCGAAGTGTCATGTATATCTCGTATTCACACCAAAAGAATGTAAATGCGACACTTCCATGCTAGGAAATAGCGTTTGCAGATGTCTACGTATCGCAGCAATAGAGTTCCAATGCTTCCTAAAACGCGATATCGCATCACTCTTCTATGTCTCATGAGAAGATATAATATTCATTATGGAGTGTTATGTATACCTCGTACTCACTTCAAAAGAATGTAAGTGCGACCCTTCCATGCTAGGGAATAGCCTTTGCAAATGTCTACGTATCGTAGCAATAGAGTTCTAATGCTTCTTAAAACGCGATATCGCATCTCACTGCTATGTTTCATGAGAAGATATAATACTCATTGCGAAGTGTCATGTATATCTCGTATTCACATCAAAAGAATGTAAATGCGACACTTCCCTGCTAGGAAATAGCGTTTGCAGATGTCTACGTATCGTAGCAATAGAGTTCTAATGTTTCTTAAAACGAGATGTCGTATTTCATTTCTATGTTTCGTAATAAGATATAATATTCATTGTGTAATGTTATGTATACCTCGTATTCACTTCAGTGGAATGTAAGTGCGAAATTTCCTGGCAAGGAAATAGAGTTTGCAGATGTCTACGTATATAGGCAATAGAGTTCTAATGCTTCACAAAACTCGATATAGCACCTCATTCCTATGTTTCATGATAAGATATAATATTCATTGCGAAGTGTCATGTATATCTCGTATTCACATCAAAAGAATGTAAATGCGACCCTCCCATACTAGGAATTAGCGTTTGCAGATGTCTACGTATCGTAGCAATAGAGTTCTAATGCTTCTTAAAACGAGATGTCGCATCTCATTTCTATGTTTCATGATCAGATATAATATTCATTGCGAAGTGTCATGTATACCTCGTATTGACTTCAAAAGGATGTAAATGCGACACTTCCTTGCTAGGAAATAGCGTTTCCAGATGACTACGTGTCGAAACAATAGAGTTCTAATGATTCTTAAATTGCCATGTCGCATCTCAATTTATGTTTCATGATAAGATATAATATTCATTGCGAAGTGTCATGTATATCTCGTATTCACTTCAAACGAATGTAAATGCGACACCTCCATGCTAGGAAATAGCGTTTGCAGATGTCTACGTATCGTAGCAATAGAGTTCTAATGCTTCTTAAAACGCGATATCGCATCTCACTGCTATGTTTCATGAGAAGATATAATATTCATTGCGAAGTGTCATGTATATCTCGTATTCACTTCAAACGAATGTAAATGCGACACCTCCATGCTAGGAAATAGCGTTTGCAGATGTCTACGTATCGTAGCAATAGAGTACTAATGCTTCTTAAAACGCGATATCGCATCTCACTGCTATGTTTCATGAGAAGATATAATATTCATTGCGAAGTGTCATGTATATCTCGTATTCACATCAAAAGAATGTAAATGCGACACTTCCATGCTAGGAAATAGCGTTTGCAGATGTCTACGTATCGCAGCAATAGAGTTCCAATGCTTCCTAAAACGCGATATCGCATCACTCTTCTATGTTTCACGATAAGGTATAATATTCATTACGAAGTGTCATGTATACCTCATATTCACTTCAAATGAATGTAAATGCGACACATCCATGCTAGGAAATAGCGTTTGCAGATGTCTACGTATCGCAGCAATAGAGATCCAATGCTTCCTAAAACGCGATATCGCATCACTCTTCTATGTTTCATGAGAAGATATGATATTCATTATGGAGTGTTATGTATACCTCGTACTCACTTCAAAAGAATGTAAATGCGACCCTCCCATCCTAGGAAATAGCGTTTGCAGATGTCTACGTATCGTAGCAATATAGTTCTAATGCTTCTTAAAACGCGATATCGCATCTCACTGCTATGTTTCATGACAAGATATAATATTCATTGCGAATTGTCATGTATACCTCGTATTCACTTCAAAAGAATGTAAATGCGACACTTCCATGCTAGGAAGTAGCGTTTGCAGATGACTACGTATCGTAGCAATAGGGTTCTAATGCTTCTTAAAATGCGATATCGCATCACACTTCTATGTTTCGTGATAAGATATAATATTCATTGCGAAGTGTCATGTATACCTCGATTTCACTTCACAAGAATGTAAATGCGACACTTCCTTGCTAGAAAATATTGTTTGCAGATGTCTACGTATCGTAGCAATAGAGTTCTAGTGCTTCTTAGAACGCAATATCGCATCTCACTTCTATGTTTCATGATAAGATATAATATTCATTGCGAAGTGTCATGTATACCTCGTATTCACTTCAAAAGAACGTAAATAAGACACTTCCATGCTAGGAAATAGCGTTTGCAGATGTCTACGTATCGCAGCAATAGAGATCCAATGCTTCCTAAAACGCGATATCGCATCACTCTTCTATGTTTCATGAGAAGATATAATATTCATTATGGAGTGTTATGTATACCTCGTTCTCACTTCAAAAGAATGTAAGTGCGACCCTTCCATGCTAGGGAATAGCCTTTACAAATGTCTACGTATCGTAGCTATAGAGTTCTAATGCTTCTTAAAACGCGATATCGCATCACACTGCTATGTTTCATGAGAAGATATAATTTTCATTATGGAGTGTTATGTATACCTCGTACTCACTTCAAAAGAATGTAAATGCGACCCTCCCATCCTAGGAAATAGCGTTTGCAGATGTCTACGTATCGTAGCAATAGAGTTCTAATGCTTCTTAAAACGAGATGTCGCATCTCATTTCTATGTTTCATGATCAGATATAATATTCATTGCGAAGTGTCATGTATACCTCGTATTGACTTCAAAAGGATGTAAATGCGACACTTCCTTGCTAGGAAATAGCGTTTCCAGATGACTACGTGTCGAAACAATAGAGTTCTAATGATTCTTAAAATGCGATATCGCATCACACTTCTATGTTTCGTGATAAGATATAATATTCATTGCGAAGTGTCATGTATACCTCGATTTCACTTCACAAGAATGTAAGTGCGACACTTCCTTGCTAGAAAATATTGTTTGCAGATGTCTACGTATCGTAGCAATAGAGTTCTAGCGCTTCTTAGAACGCGATATCGCATCTCACTTCTATGTTTCATGATAAGATATAATATTCATTGCGAAGTGTCATGTATACCTCGTATTGACTTCAAAAGAATGTAAATGCGACACTTCCATGCTAGGAAATAGCGTTTGCAGATGTCTACGTATCGTAGCAATAGAGCTCTAATGCTTCTCAAAATGCGATATAGCACCTCATTCCTATGTTTCATGATAAGATATAATATTCATTGCGAAGTGTCATGTATACCTCGTATTCACTTCAATAGAATGTAAATGCGACACTTCCATGCTAGGAAATAGCGTTTGCAGATGTCTACGTATCGTAGCAATAGAGTTCTAATGCTTCTCAAAACGCGATATAGCACCTCATTCCTATGTTTCATGATAAGATATAATATTCATTGCGAAGTGTCATGTATACCTCGTATTCACTTCAAAAGAATGTAAATGCGACACTTCCATGCTAGGAAATAGCGTTTGCAGATGTCTACGTATCGCAGCAATAGAGATCCATTGCTTCCTAAAACGCGATATCGCATCACACTTCTATGTATCATGATAAGATATAATATTCATTATGGAGTGTTATGTATACCTCGTACTCACTTCAAAAGAATGTAAATGCGACACTTCCATGCTAGGAAATATCGTTTGCAGGTGTCTACGTATCGCAGCAATAGAGTTCCATTGCTTCCTAAAACGCGATATCGCATCACTCTTCTATGTTTCATGATAAGGTATAATATTCATTACGAAGTGTCATGTATACCTCATATTCACTTCAAATGAATGTAAATGCGACACTTCCATGCTAGGAAATAGCGTCTGCAGATGTCTACGTATCGTAGAAATAGAGTTCTAATGCTTCTTAAAACGCGATATCGCATCTCACTGCTATGTTTCATGATAAGATTTAATATTCATTGCGAAGTGTCATGTATACCTCGTATTCACTTCAAAAGAATGTAAATGCGACACTTCCATGCTAGGAAGTAGCGTTTGCAGATGACTACGTATCGTAGCAATAGGGTTCTAATGCTTCTTAAAATGCGATATCGCATCACACTTCTAGAGTTCTAATGTTACTTAAATCGCGATATCGCATCTCATTTATATGTTTCGTGATAAGATATAATATTCATTGCGAAATGTCATGTATACCTCGTATTCAATTCAAAAGAATGTAAGTGCGGCACTCCCATGCTAGGTAATAGCGTTTGCAGATATCTCCGCATCGAGGCCAGAGAGATCTAATGCTTCTTAAAACGCGAAATCGCATCTCACTTCTATGTTTCCTGATAAGATATAATATTCATTGCGATGTGTCATGTACACCTCGTATTCAATTCAAAAGAAAGTAAATGCGACTACTGCTTGCTAGGAAATAGCGTCTGCAGATGTCTACGCGTCGAGGCAATAGAGTTCTAATGCTTCTTAAAACGCGATATCGAATCTCTCTTCTATGTTACATGATAAGATATAATATTCATTGCGAAGTGTCATGTATACCTCGTATTCCCCCCAAACGAATGTAAATGCGACACTTCCTTGCTAGGAAATGGCGTATTCAGATGTCTACGCGTCGAGCCAATAGAGTTCTAATGCTTCTTAAAACGCGATATCGAATCTCATTTCTATGTTACATGATAAGATATAATGTTCATTGCGAAGTGTCATGTATACCTCGTATTCACTCCAAACGAATGTAAATGCGACCCTTCCTTGCTAGGAAATAGCGTATTCAGATATCTACATATCGTAGCAATAGAGTTCTAATGCTACTTATATCGCGATATCGCATCTCTCTTCTATGTTTCATGAGAAGATATAATATTCATTGCGAAGTGTCATGTATACCTCGTATTCACTTCAAAAGAATGTAAATGCGACACTTCCATGCTAGGAAGTAGCGTTTGCAGATGAATACGTATCGTAGCAATAGAGTTCTAATGCTTCTTAAAATGCGATATCGCATCACACTTCTATGTTTCGTGATAAGATATAATATTCATTGCGAAGTGTCATGTATACCTCGTTCTTTTCTCCAAACGAATGTAAATGCGACACTTCCTTGCTAGGAAATAGCGTATTCAGATGTCTACCTATCGTAGCAAAAGGGTTCTAATGCTATTTAAATCGCGATAACACATCTCATTTCTATGTTTCGTGGTAAGATATAATATTCATTGCGAAGTGTCATGTACACTTCGTATTCACTTCAAAAGAATGTAAATGCGACTATTGCTTGCTAGGAAATAGCGTTTGCAGATGTCTATATATCGTAGCAATAGAGTTCTAACGCTACTTAAATCGCAATATCGCATCTCATTTCTACGTTTCGTGATAAGATATAATATTCATTGCGAAGTGTCATGTACACATCGTATTCACTTCAAAAGAATGAAAATGCGAGTATTGCTTGGTAGGAAATAGCGTTTGCAGATGTCTACGTATCGTAGCAATAAAGTTCTAATGCTACTTAAATCGCGATATCGCATCTCATCTATATGTTTCGTGATAAGATATAATATTTACTGCAAAGTGTCATGTATACCTCGTATTCACTTCAAAAGAGTGTAAGTGCGACTCTTCTATACTAGGAAATAGCGTTTCCAGATGTCCCCGCATCGAGGCCACAGAGTTCTAATGCTTCTTACAACGCGATATCGCATCTCTCTTCTATGTTTCATGATAAGATATAATATTCATTGCGAAGTGTCATGTATACCTCGTATTCAATTCAAAAGTATGTAAATACGACTATTGCCTGCTAGGAAATAGCGTTTGCAGATGTCTACGTATCGTAGCAATAGAGTTCTAATGTTACTTAAATCGCGATATCGCATCTCATTTATATGTTTCGTGATAAGATATAATATTCATTGCGAAATGTCATGTATACCTCGTATTCAATTCAAAAGAATGTAAGTGCGGCACTCCCATGCTAGGTAATAGCGTTTGCAGATATCTCCGCATCGAGGCCAGAGAGATCTAATGCTTCTTAAAACGCGAAATCGCATCTCACTTCTATGTTTCATGATAAGATATAATATTCATTGCGATGTGTCATGTACACCTCGTATTCAATTCAAAAGAAAGTAAATGCGACTACTGCTTGCTAGGAAATAGGGTTTGCTGATGTCTACGTATCGTAGAAATAGGGTTCTAATGCTACTTAAATCGCGATATCGCATCTCATTTCTAAGTTTCCTGATAAGATATAATATTCATTGCGTAGTGTCATGTACACCTCGTATTCACTTCAAAAGAATGTAAATGCGACACTTCCATGCTAGGGAATAGCGTCTGCAGATGTCTACGCGTCGAGGCAATAGAGTTCTAATGCTTCTTAAAACGCGATATCCCATCTCAATTCTATGTTTCATTATAAGATATAATATTCATTGCGAAGTGTCATGTATACCTCGAACTCACTTCAAAAGAATGTAAATGCGAAACATCCATGCTAGGAAATAGCGTTTGCAGAAGACTACGTATCGGAGCAATGGAGTTCTAATGCTTCTCAAAACGAGATATCGGATCTCATTTGTATGCTTAATGATAAGATATAATATTCATTGCGAAGTGTCATGTATACGTCGTATTCCCTCCAAACGAATGTAAATGCGACACTTCCTTGCTAGGAAATGGCGTATTCAGATGTCTGCGTATCGTAGCAATACAGTTCTAATGCTACTTAAATCGCGATATCGCATCTCACTTATATGTTTCGTGATAAGATACAATATTCATCGCGAAGTGTCATGTATACCTCGTATTCACTTCAAAAGAATGTAAATGCGACACTTCCATGCTAGGAAATAGCGTCTGCAGATGTCTACGCGTTGTGGCAATAGAGTTCTAATGCTTCTTAAAACGCGATATCGAATCTCAATTCTATGTTTCATTATAAGATATAATATTCATTGCGAAGTGTCATGTATTCCTCGTATTCACATCAAGAGAATGTAAATGCGACTATTCCTTGCTAGGGCATAGCGTTTGCAGATGCCTACGTAACGTAGCAATAGAGTTCTAATGCTTCTTAGATCGCGATATGGCATCCCATTTCTATGTTTTGTAATAAGTTATAATATTCATTCCGAAGTGTCATGTAAACCTCGAATTCACTTCAAAAGAATGTAAATGCGACTATTGGTTGCTAGGAAATAGCGATTGCAGATGTCTACGTATCGTAGCAATAGAATTCTAATGCTTCTCAAAACGCGTTATAGCATCTCATTTCTATGGTTCCTGATAAGATATAATATTCATTGCGAAGTGTAATGTACACCTCGTATTCACTTCAAAAGAATGTAAATGCGACACTTCCATGCTAGGAAATAGCGTATGCAGCTGTCTACGCGTCGAGGCAATAGAGTTCTAATGCTTCTTAAAACGCGATATCGCATCACACTTCTATGTTTCATGACAAGATATAATATTCATTGCGAAGTGTCATGTGTACCTCGTATTCCCTCCAAACGAATGTAAATGCGACACTTCCTTGCTAGGAAATGGCGTATTCAGATGCCTACGTATCGTAGCAATAGAGTTCTAATGCTACTCAAATCGCGATATCGCATCTCATTTATATGTTTCGTGATAAAATACAATATTCATCGCGAAGTGTCATGTATACCTCGTATTCACTTCAAAAGAATGTAAATGCGACACTTCCATGCGAGGAAATAGCGTCTGCAGATGTCTACGCGTCGAGGCAATAGAGTTCTAATTCTTCTTAAAACGAGATATCGCATCTAAATTCTATGTTTCATTATAAGATATAATATTCATTGCGAAGTGTCATGTATACCTCGTATTCACATCAAAAGAATGTAAATGCGACTAATCCTTGCTAGGGCATAGCGTTTGCAGATGCCTACGTGTCGTAGCAATAGATTTCTAATGCTTCTTAGATCGCGATATCGCATCTTATTTCTATGTTTCGTGATATGTTATAATATTCATTCCGAAGTGTCATGTAAACCTCGAATTCACTTCAAAAGATTGTAAATGCGACTATTGGTTGCTAGGAAATAGCGATTGCAGATGTCTACGTATCGTAGCAATAGAGTTCTAATGCTTCTCAAAACGCGATATCGCATCTCATTTCTAAGTTTCCTGATAAGATATAATATTCATTGCGGAGTGTCATGTACACCTCGTTTTCAATTCAAAAGAAAGTAAATGCGACTACTGCTTGCTGGGAAATAGCGTTTGCAGATGTCTACGTATCGTAGCAATAGAGTTCTAATGCTACTTAAATCGCAATACCGCATCTCATTTATATGTTTCGTGATAAGATATAATATTCATTGCGAAGTGTCATGTATACCTCGTATTCACTTCAAAAGAATGTAAATGCGACTACTGCTTGATAGGAAATAGGGTTTGCAGATGTCTACGTATCGTAGAAATAGAGTTCTGATGCTACTTAAACTGCGATATCGCATCTCATTTATATGTTTCGTGATAAGATATAACATTCATTGCGAAGTGTCATGTATACCTCGTATTCACTCCAAAAGAATGTAAATGCGACTATTGCTTGCTAGGAAATAGCGTTTGCAAATGTCCACCTATCGAAGCAATAGAGTTCTAATGCTCCGTATATCGCGATATCGCATATCATTTCTATGTTTCATGATAAGATATAATATTCATTGTGCAATGTTATGTATACCTCGTATTCACCTCAAAAGGATATAAATGCGACACTTCCTTGCTAGGAAGTAGCGTTTGCAGATATCTAGGTATCGAAGCAACAGAGTTCTAATGCTTCTCAAAACGCGATATCGCATCTCATTTCTAAGTTTCCTGATAAGATATAATATTCATTGCGGAGTGTCATGTACACCTCGTATTCACTTCAAAAGAATGTAAATGCGACACTTCCATGCTAGGAAATAGCGTCTGCAGATGTCTACGCGTCGAGGCAATAGAGTTCTAATGCTTCTTAAAACGCGATATCGAATCTCTCTTCTATGTTACATGATAAGATATAATATTCATTGCGAAGTGTCATGTATACCTCGTATTCCCCCCAAACGAATGTAAATGCGACACTTCCTTGCTAGGAAATGGCGTATTCAGATGTCTACGCGTCGAGCCAATAGAGTTCTAATGCTTCTTAAAACGCGATATCGAATCTCATTTCGATGTTACATGATAAGATATAATGTTCATTGCGAAGTGTCATGTATACCTCGTATTCACTCCAAACGAATGTAAATGCGACCCTTCCTTGCTAGGAAATAGCGTATTCAGATATCTACATATCGTAGCAATAGAGTTCTAATGCTACTTATATCGCGATATCGCATCTCTCTTCTATGTTTCATGAGAAGATATAATATTCATTGCGAAGTGTCATGTATACCTCGTATTCACTTCAAAAGAATGAAATGCGACACTTCCATGCTAGGAAATAGCGTTTGCAGATGTCTACGTATCGCAGCAATAGTGATCCAATGCTTCCTAAAACGCGATATCGCATCAATCTTCTATGTTTCATGAGAAGATATAATATTCATTATGGAGTGTTATGTATACCTCGTACTCACTTCAAAAGAATGTAAATGCGACAATCCCATACTAGGAAATAGCGTTTGCAGATGTCTACGTTTCGTAGCAATAGAGTTCTAATGCTTCTTAAAACGCGATATCGCATCTCACTGCTATGTTTCATGAGAAGATATAATATTCTTTGCGAAGTGTCATGTATATCTCGTATTCATACCAAAAGAATGTAAATGCGACACTTCCATGCTAGGAAATAGCGTTTGCAGATGTCTACGTATCGCAGCAATAGAGTTCCAATGCTTCCTAAAACGCGATATCGCATCACTCTTCTATGTCTCATGAGAAGATATAATATTCATTATGGAGTGTTATGTATACCTCGTACTCACTTCAAAAGAATGTAAGTGCGACCCTTCCATGCTAGGGAATAGCCTTTGCAAATGTCTACGTATCGTAGCAATAGAGTTCTAATGCTTCTTAAAACGCGATATCGCATCTCACTGCTATGTTTCATGAGAAGATATAATATTCATTGCGAAGTGTCATGTATATCTCGTATTCACATCAAAAGAATGTAAATGCGACACTTCCCTGCTAGGAAATAGCGTTTGCAGATGTCTACGTATCGTAGCAATAGAGTTCTAATGTTTCTTAAAACGAGATGTCGTATTTCATTTCTATGTTTCGTAATAAGATATAATATTCATTGTGTAATGTTATGTATACCTCGTATTCACTTCAGTGGAATGTAAGTGCGAAATTTCCTGGCAAGGAAATAGAGTTTGCAGATGGCTACGTATATAGGCAATAGAGTTCTAATGCTTCACAAAACTCGATATAGCACCTCATTCCTATGTTTCATGATAAGATATAATATTCATTGCGAAGTGTCATGTATATCTCGTATTCACATCAAAAGAATGTAAATGCGACCCTCCCATACTAGGAATTAGCGTTTGCAGATGTCTACGTATCGTAGCAATAGAGTTCTAATGCTTCTTAAAACGAGATGTCGCATCTCATTTCTATGTTTCATGATCAGATATAATATTCATTGCGAAGTGTCATGTATACCTCGTATTGACTTCAAAAGGATGTAAATGCGACACTTCCTTGCTAGGAAATAGCGTTTCCAGATGACTACGTGTCGAAACAATAGAGTTCTAATGATTCTTAAATTGCCATATCGCATCTCAATTTATGTTTCATGATAAGATATAATATTCATTGCGAAGTGTCATGTATATCTCGTATTCACTTCAAACGAATGTAAATGCGACACCTCCATGCTAGGAAATAGCGTTTGCAGATGTCTACGTATCGTAGCAATAGAGTTCTAATGCTTCTTAAAACGCGATATCGCATCTCACTGCTATGTTTCATGAGAAGATATAATATTCATTGCGAAGTGTCATGTATATCTCGTATTCACTTCAAACGAATGTAAATGCGACACCTCCATGCTAGGAAATAGCGTTTGCAGATGTCTACGTATCGTAGCAATAGAGTACTAATGCTTCTTAAAACGCGATATCGCATCTCACTGCTATGTTTCATGAGAAGATATAATATTCATTGCGAAGTGTCATGTATATCTCGTATTCACATCAAAAGAATGTAAATGCGACACTTCCATGCTAGGAAATAGCGTTTGCAGATGTCTACGTATCGCAGCAATAGAGTTCCAATGCTTCCTAAAACGCGATATCGCATCACTCTTCTATGTTTCACGATAAGGTATAATATTCATTACGAAGTGTCATGTATACCTCATATTCACTTCAAATGAATGTAAATGCGACACATCCATGCTAGGAAATAGCGTTTGCAGATGTCTACGTATCGCAGCAATAGAGATCCAATGCTTCCTAAAACGCGATATCGCATCACTCTTCTATGTTTCATGAGAAGATATGATATTCATTATGGAGTGTTATGTATACCTCGTACTCACTTCAAAAGAATGTAAATGCGACCCTCCCATCCTAGGAAATAGCGTTTGCAGATGTCTACGTATCGTAGCAATAGAGTTCTAATGCTTCTTAAAACGAGATGTCGCATCTCATTTCTATGTTTCACGATCAGATATAATATTCATTGCGAAGTGTCATGTATACCTCGTATTGACTTCAAAAGGATGTAAATGCGACACTTCCTTGCTAGGAAATAGCGTTTCCAGATGACTACGTGTCGAAACAATAGAGTTCTAATGATTCTTAAAATGACATATCGCATCTCACTTCTATGTTTCATGATAAGATATAATATTCACTGCGAAGTGTCATGTATATCTCGTATTCACTTCAAACGAATGTGAATGCGACACTTCCATGCTAGGAAATAGCGTTTGCAGATGTCTACGTATCGTAGCAATAGAGTTCTAATGCTTCTTAAAACGCGATATCGCATCTCACTGCTATGTTTCATGAGAAGATATAATATTCATTGCGAAGTGTCATGTATATCTCGATTTCACTTCACAAGAATGTAAATGCGACACTTCCTTGCTAGAAAATATTGTTTGCAGATGTCTACGTATCGTAGCAATAGAGTTCTAGTGCTTCTTAGAACGCGATATCGCATCTCACTGCTATGTTTCATGAGAAGATATAATATTCATTGCGAAGTGTCATGTATATCTCGTATTCACTTCAAACGAATGTAAATGCGACACCTCCATGCTAGGAAATAGCGTTTGCAGATGTCTACGTATCGTAGCAATAGAGTACTAATGCTTCTTAAAACGCGATATCGCATCTCACTGCTATGTTTCATGAGAAGATATAATATTCATTGCGAAGTGTCATGTATATCTCGTATTCACATCAAAAGAATGTAAATGCGACACTTCCATGCTAGGAAATAGCGTTTGCAGATGTCTACGTATCGCAGCAATAGAGTTCCAATGCTTCCTAAAACGCGATATCGCATCACTCTTCTATGTTTCACGATAAGGTATAATATTCATTACGAAGTGTCATGTATACCTCATATTCACTTCAAATGAATGTAAATGCGACACATCCATGCTAGGAAATAGCGTTTGCAGATGTCTACGTATCGCAGCAATAGAGATCCAATGCTTCCTAAAACGCGATATCGCATCACTCTTCTATGTTTCATGAGAAGATATGATATTCATTATGGAGTGTTATGTATACCTCGTACTCACTTCAAAAGAATGTAAATGCGACCCTCCCATCCTAGGAAATAGCGTTTGCAGATGTCTACGTATCGTAGCAATAGAGTTCTAATGCTTCTTAAAACGAGATGTCGCATCTCATTTCTATGTTTCACGATCAGATATAATATTCATTGCGAAGTGTCATGTATACCTCGTATTGACTTCAAAAGGATGTAAATGCGACACTTCCTTGCTAGGAAATAGCGTTTCCAGATGACTACGTGTCGAAACAATAGAGTTCTAATGATTCTTAAAATGACATATCGCATCTCACTTCTATGTTTCATGATAAGATATAATATTCACTGCGAAGTGTCATGTATATCTCGTATTCACTTCAAACGAATGTGAATGCGACACTTCCATGCTAGGAAATAGCGTTTGCAGATGTCTACGTATCGTAGCAATAGAGTTCTAATGCTTCTTAAAACGCGATATCGCATCTCACTGCTATGTTTCATGAGAAGATATAATATTCATTGCGAAGTGTCATGTATATCTCGTATTCACATCAAAAGAATGTAAATGCGACCATCCCATACTAGGAAATAGCGTTTGCAGATGTCTACGTATCGTAGCAATATAGTTCTAATGCTTCTTAAAACGCGATATCGCATCTCACTGCTATGTTTCATGACAAGATATAATATTCATTGCGAATTGTCATGTATACCTCGTATTCACTTCAGAAGAATGTAAATGCGACACTTCCATGCTAGGAAGTAGCGTTTGCAGATGACTACGTATCGTAGCAATAGGGTTCTAATGCTTCTTAAAATGCGATATCGCATCACACTTCTATGTTTCGTGATAAGATATAATATTCATTGCGAAGTGTCATGTATACCTCGATTTCACTTCACAAGAATGTAAATGCGACACTTCCTTGCTAGAAAATATTGTTTGCAGATGTCTACGTATCGTAGCAATAGAGTTCTAGTGCTTCTTAGAACGCGATATCGCATCTCACTTCTATGTTTCATGATAAGATATAATATTCATTGCGAAGTGTCATGTATACCTCGTATTCACTTCAAAAGAACGTAAATAAGACACTTCCATGCTAGGAAATAGCGTTTGCAGATGTCTACGTATCGCAGCAATAGAGATCCAATGCTTCCTAAAACGCGATATCGCATCACTCTTCTATGTTTCATGAGAAGATATAATATTCATTATGGAGTGTTATGTATACCTCGTTCTCACTTCAAAAGAATGTAAGTGCGACCCTTCCATGCTAGGGAATAGCCTTGACAAATGTCTACGTATCGTAGCAATAGAGTTCTAATGCTTCTTAAAACGCGATATCGCATCACACTGCTATGTTTCATGAGAAGATATAATTTTCATTATGGAGTGTTATGTATACCTCGTACTCACTTCAAAAGAATGTAAATGCGACCCTCCCATCCTAGGAAATAGCGTTTGCAGATGTCTACGTATCGTAGCAATAGAGTTCTAATGCTTCTTAAAACGAGATGTCGCATCTCATTTCTATGTTTCATGATCAGATATAATATTCATTGCGAAGTGTCATGTATACCTCGTATTGACTTCAAAAGGATGTAAATGCGACACTTCCTTGCTAGGAAATAGCGTTTCCAGATGACTACGTGTTGAAACAATAGAGTTCTAATGATTCTTAAAGTGCGATATCGCATCACACTTCTATGTTTCGTGATAAGATATAATATTCATTGCGAAGTGTCATGTATACCTCGATTTCACTTCACAAGAATGTAAGTGCGACACTTCCTTGCTAGAAAATATTGTTTGCAGATGTCTACGTATCGTAGCAATAGAGTTCTAGTGCTTCTTAGAACGCGATATCGCATCTCACTTCTATGTTTCATGATAAGATATAATATTCATTGCGAAGTGTCATGTATACCTCGTATTGACTTCAAAAGAATGTAAATGCGACACTTCCATGCTAGGAAATAGCGTTTGCAGATGTCTACGTATCGTAGCAATAGAGCTCTAATGCTTCTCAAAATGCGATATAGCACCTCATTCCTATGTTTCATGATAAGATATAATATTCATTGCGAAGTGTCATGTATACCTCGTATTCACTTCAATAGAATGTAAATGCGACACTTCCATGCTAGGAAATAGCGTTTGCAGATGTCTACGTATCGTAGCAATAGAGTTCTAATGCTTCTCAAAACGCGATATAGCACCTCATTCCTATGTTTCATGATAAGATATAATATTCATTGCGAAGTGTCATGTATACCTCGTATTCACTTCAAAAGAATGTAAATGCGACACTTCCATGCTAGGAAATAGCGTTTGCAGATGTCTACGTATCGCAGCAATAGAGATCCATTGCTTCCTAAAACGCGATATCGCATCACACTTCTATGTATCATGATAAGATATAATATTCATTATGGAGTGTTATGTATACCTCGTACTCACTTCAAAAGAATGTAAATGCGACACTTCCATGCTAGGAAATATCGTTTGCAGGTGTCTACGTATCGCAGCAATAGAGTTCCATTGCTTCCTAAAACGCGATATCGCATCACTCTTCTATGTTTCATGATAAGGTATAATATTCATTACGAAGTGTCATGTATACCTCATATTCACTTCAAATGAATGTAAATGCGACACTTCCATGCTAGGAAATAGCGTCTGCAGATGTCTACGTATCGTAGAAATAGAGTTCTAATGCTTCTTAAAACGCGATATCGCATCTCACTGCTATGTTTCATGATAAGATTTAATATTCATTGCGAAGTGTCATGTATACCTCGTATTCACTTCAAAAGAATGTAAATGCGACACTTCCATGCTAGGAAGTAGCGTTTGCAGATGACTACGTATCGTAGCAGTAGGGTTCTAATGCTTCTTAAAATGCGATATCGCATCACACTTCTATGTTTCGTGATAAGATATAATATTCATTGCGAAGTGTCATGTATACCTCGATTTCACTTCACAAGAATGTAAATGCGACACTTCCTTGCTAGGAAATATTGTTTGCAGATGTCTACGTATCGTAGCAATAGAGTTCTAGTGCTTCTTAGAACGCGATATCGCATCTCACTTCTATGTTTCATGATAAGATATAATATTCATTGCGAAGTGTCATGTATATCTCGTATTCACTTCACAAGAATGTAAATGCGACACTTCCTTGCTAGGAAATATTGTTTGCAGATGTCTACGTATCGTAGCAGTAGAGTTCTAGTGCTTCTTAGAACGCGATATCGCATCTCACTTCTATGTTTCATGATAAGATATAATATTCATTGCGAAGTGTCATGTATACTTCGTATTCACTTCAAAAGAACGTAAATAAGACACTTCCGTGCTAGGAAATAGCGTTTGCAGATGTCTACGTATCGTAGCAATAGAGTTCTAATGCTTCTTAAAACGCGATATCGCATCTCACTGCTATGTTTCATGATAAGATATAATATTCATTATGGAGTGATATGTATACCTCGTACTCACTTCAAAAGAAAGTAAATGCGACCCTTCCATGCTAGGGAATAGCCTTTGCAGATGTCTACGTATCGTAGCAATAGGGTTCTAATGCTTCTTAAAACGCGATATCGCATCTCACTGCTATGTTTCATGAGAAGATATAATATTCATTGCGAAGTGTCATGTATATCTCGTATTCACTTCAAACGAATGTAAATGCGACACTTCCATGCTAGGAAATAGCGTTTGCAGATGTCTACGTATCGCAGCAATAGAGTTACAATGCTTCCTAAAACGCGATATCGCATGTCTCTTCTATGTTTCACTATAAGGTACAATATTCATTGCGAAGTGTCATGTATATCACGTATTCACATCAAAAGAATGTAAATGCGACACTTCCATGCTAGGAAATAGCGTTTGCAGATGTCTACGTATCGCAGCAATAGAGTTCCAATGCTTCCTAAAACGCGATATCGCATCTCTCTTCTATGTTTCATGATAAGGTATAATATTCATTGCGAAGCGTCATATATACCTCGTATTCACTTCAAATGAATGTAAATGCGACACTTCCATGCTAGGAAATAGCGTTTGCAGATGTCTACGTGTCGTAGCAATAGAGTTCTAATGCTTCTTAAAACGCGATATCGCATCTCACTGCTATGTCTCATGATAAGATATAATACTCATTGCGAAGTGTCATGTATACCTCGTATTCACTTCAAAAGAATGTAAATGCGACACTTCCATGCTAGGAAATAGCGTTTGCAGATGTCTACGTATCGCAGCAATAGAGTTCCAATGCTTCCTAAAACGCGATATCGCATCTCTCTTCTATGTTTCACGATAAGGTATAATATTCATTGCGAAGTGTCATGTATACCTCGTATTCACTTCAAAAGAATGTAAATGCGACACTTCCATGCTAGGAAATAGCGTTTGCAGATGTCTACGTGTCGTAGCAATAGAGTTCTAATGCTTCTTAAAACGCGATATCGCATCTCACTGCTATGTTTCATGAGACGATATAATATTCATTATGGAGTGTTATGTATACCTCGTACTCACTTCAAAAGAATGTAAATGCGACCCTTCCATCCTAGGAAATAGCGTATGCAGATGTCTACGTATCGTAGCAATAGAGTTCTAGTGCTTCTTAGAACGCGATATCGCATCTCACTTCTATGTTTCATGATAAGATATAATATTCATTGCGAAGTGTCATGTATACCTCGTATTCACTTCAAAAGAACGTACATAAGACACTTCCATGCTAGGAAATAGCGTTTGCAGATGTCTACGTATCGTAGCAATAGAGCTCTAACGCTTCTCAAAACGCGATATAGCACCTCATTCCTATGTTTCATGATAAGATATAATATTCATTGCGAAGTGTCATGTATACCTCGTATTCGCTTCAAAAGAATGTAACTGCGACACTTCCATGCTAGGAAATAGCGCTTGCAGATGTCTACGTATCGTAGCAATAGAGTTCTAATGCTTCTCAAAACGCGATATAGCACCCCATTCCTATGTTTCATGATAAGATATAATACTCATTGCGAAGTGTCATGTATACCTCGTATTCACTTCAAAAGAATGTAAATGCGACACTTCCATGCTAGGAAATAGCGTTTGCAGATGTCAACGTATCGCAGCAATAGAGATCCAATGCTTCCTAAAACGCGATATCGCATCTCTCTTCTATGTTTCACGATAAGGTATAATATTCATTGCGAAGTGTCATGTATACCTCGTATTCACTTCAAAAGAATGTAAATGCGACACTTCCATGTTAGGAAATAGCGTTTGCAGATGTCTACGTATCGTAGCAATAGAGTTCTAATGCTTCTCAAAACGCGATATAGCATCTCACTTCTATGTTTCATGATAAGATATAATATTCATTGCGAAGTGTCATGTATATCTCGTATTCACTTCAAACGAATGTAAATGCGACACTTCCATGCTAGGAAATAGCTTTTGCAGATGTCTACGTATCGTAGCAATAGAGTTCTAATGCTTCTTAAAACGCGATATCGCATCTCACTGCTATGTTTCATGAAAAGATATAATATTCATTGCGAAGTGTCATGTATACTTCGTATTCACTTCAAAAGAATGTAAATGCGACACTTCCATGCTAGGAAGTAGCGTTTGCAGATGTCTACGTATCGTAGCAATAGGGTTCTAATGCTTCTTAAAATGCGATATCGCATCACACTTCTATGTTTCATGATGAGATATAATATTCATTATGGAGTGTTATGTATACCTCGTACTCACTTCAAAAGAATGTAAATGCGACCCTTCCATCCTAGGAAATAGCGTTTGCAGATGTCTACGTATCGTAGCAATAGAGTTCTAGTGCTTCTTAGAACGCGATATCGCATCACACTTCTATGTTTCATGATAAGATATAATATTCATTGCGAAGTGTCATGTATACCTCGTATTCACTTCAAAAGAACGTAAATAAGACACTTCCATGCTAGGAAATAGCGTTTGCAGATGTCTACGTATCGCAGCAATAGAGTTTCAATGCTTCCTAAAACGCGATATGGCATCTCTCTTCTATGTTTCACGATAAGGTATTATATTCATTGCGAAGTGTCATGTATACCTCGCATTCACTTCAAAAGAATGTAAATGCGACACTTCCATGCTAGGAAATAGCGTTTGCAGATGTCTACGTATCGTAGCAATAGAGTTCTAATGCTTCTCAAAACGCGATATAGCACCCCATTCCTATGTTTCATGATAAGATATAATACTCATTGCGAAGTGTCATGTATACCTCGTATTCACTTCAAAAGAATGTAAATGCGACACTTCCATGCTAGGAAGTAGCGTTTGCAGATGTCTACGTATCGTAGCAATAGGGTTCTAATGCTTCTTAAAATGCGATATCGCATCACACTTCTATGTTTCATGATAAGATATAATATTCATTATGGAGTGTTATGTATACCTCGTACTCACTTCAAAAGAATGTAAATGCGACCCTTCCATCCTAGGAAATAGCGTTTGCAGATGTCTACGTATCGTAGCAATAGAGTTCTAGTGCTTCTTAGAACGCGATATAGCACCTCATTCCTATGTTTCATGATAAGATATAATATTCATTGCGAAGTGTCATGTATACCTCGTATTCACTTCAAAAGAATGTAAATGCGACACTTCCATGCTAGGAAATAGCGTTTGCAGATGTCTACGTATCGCAGCAATAGAGATCCATTGCTTCCTAAAACGCGATATCGCATCACACTTCTATGTATCATGGTAAGATATAATATTCATTATGGAGTGTTATGTATACCTCGTACTCACTTCAAAAGAATGTAAATGCGACACTTCCATGCTAGGAAATATCGTTTGCAGGTGTCTACGTATCGCAGCAATAGAGTTCCATTGCTTCCTAAAACGCGATATCGCATCACTCTTCTATGTTTCATGATAAGGTATAATATTCATTACGAAGTGTCATGTATACCTCATATTCACTTCAAATGAATGTAAATGCGACACTTCCATGCTAGGAAATAGCGTCTGCAGATGTCTACGTATCGTAGAAATAGAGTTCTAATGCTTCTTAAAACGCGATATCGCATCTCACTGCTATGTTTCATGATAAGATATAATATTCATTGCGAAGTGTCATGTATACCTCGTATTCACTTCAAAAGAATGTAAATGCGACACTTCCATGCTAGGAAGTAGCGTTTGCAGATGACTACGTATCGTAGCAATAGGGTTCTAATGCTTCTTAAAATGCGATATCGCATCACACTTCTATGTTTCGTGATAAGATATAATATTCATTGCGAAGTGTCATGTATACCTCGATTTCACTTCACAAGAATGTAAATGCGACACTTCCTTGCTAGGAAATATTGTTTGCAGATGTCTACGTATCGTAGCAATAGAGTTCTAGTGCTTCTTAGAACGCGATATCGCATCTCACTTCTATGTTTCATGATAAGATATAATATTCATTGCGAAGTGTCATGTATATCTCGTATTCACTTCACAAGAATGTAAATGCGACACTTCCTTGCTAGGAAATATTGTTTGCAGATGTCTACGTATCGTAGCAGTAGAGTTCTAGTGCTTCTTAGAACGCGATATCGCATCTCACTTCTATGTTTCATGATAAGATATAATATTCATTGCGAAGTGTCATGTATACTTCGTATTCACTTCAAAAGAACGTAAATAAGACACTTCCGTGCTAGGAAATAGCGTTTGCAGATGTCTACGTATCGTAGCAATAGAGTTCTAATGCTTCTTAAAACGCGATATCGCATCTCACTGCTATGTTTCATGATAAGATATAATATTCATTATGGAGTGATATGTATACCTCGTACTCACTTCAAAAGAAAGTAAATGCGACCCTTCCATGCTAGGGAATAGCCTTTGCAGTTGTCTACGTATCGTAGCAATAGGGTTCTAATGCTTCTTAAAACGCGATATCGCATCTCACTGCTATGTTTCATGAGAAGATATAATATTCATTGCGAAGTGTCATGTATATCTCGTATTCACTTCAAACGAATGTAAATGCGACACTTCCATGCTAGGAAATAGCGTTTGCAGATGTCTACGTATCGCAGCAATAGAGTTACAATGCTTCCTAAAACGCGATATCGCATGTCTCTTCTATGTTTCACTATAAGGTACAATATTCATTGCGAAGTGTCATGTATATCACGTATTCACATCAAAAGAATGTAAATGCGACACTTCCATGCTAGGAAATAGCGTTTGCAGATGTCTACGTATCGCAGCAATAGAGTTCCAATGCTTCCTAAATCGCGATATCGCATCTCTCTTCTATGTTTCATGATAAGGTATAATATTCATTGCGAAGCGTCATATATACCTCGTATTCACTTCAAATGAATGTAAATGCGACACTTCCATGCTAGGAAATAGCGTTTGCAGATGTCTACGTGTCGTAGCAATAGAGTTCTAATGCTTCTTAAAACGCGATATCGCATCTCACTGCTATGTCTCATGATAAGATATAATACTCATTGCGAAGTGTCATGTATACCTCGTATTCACTTCAAAAGAATGTAAATGCGACACTTCCATGCTAGGAAATAGCGTTTGCAGATGTCTACGTATCGCAGCAATAGAGTTCCAATGCTTCCTAAAACGCGATATCGCATCTCTCTTCTATGTTTCACGATAAGGTATAATATTCATTGCGAAGTGTCATGTATACCTCGTATTCACTTCAAAAGAATGTAAATGCGACACTTCCATGCTAGGAAATAGCGTTTGCAGATGTCTACGTGTCGTAGCAATAGAGTTCTAATGCTTCTTAAAACGCGATATCGCATCTCACTGCTATGTTTCATGAGACGATATAATATTCATTATGGAGTGTTATGTATACCTCGTACTCACTTCAAAAGAATGTAAATGCGACCCTCCCATCCTAGGAAATAGCGTATGCAGATGTCTACGTATCGTAGCAATAGAGTTCTAGTGCTTCTTAGAACGCGATATCGCATCTCACTTCTATGTTTCATGATAAGATATAATATTCATTGCGAAGTGTCATGTATACCTCGTATTCACTTCAAAAGAACGTACATAAGACACTTCCATGCTAGGAAATAGCGTTTGCAGATGTCTACGTATCGTAGCAATAGAGCTCTAACGCTTCTCAAAACGCGATATAGCACCTCATTCCTATGTTTCATGATAAGATATAATATTCATTGCGAAGTGTCATGTATACCTCGTATTCGCTTCAAAAGAATGTAACTGCGACACTTCCATGCTAGGAAATAGCGCTTGCAGATGTCTACGTATCGTAGCAATAGAGTTCTAATGCTTCTCAAAACGCGATATAGCACCCCATTCCTATGTTTCATGATAAGATATAATACTCATTGCGAAGTGTCATGTATACCTCGTATTCACTTCAAAAGAATGTAAATGCGACACTTCCATGCTAGGAAATAGCGTTTGCAGATGTCAACGTATCGCAGCAATAGAGATCCAATGCTTCCTAAAACGCGATATGGCATCTCTCTTCTATGTTTCACGATAAGGTATTATATTCATTGCGAAGTGTCATGTATACCTCGTATTCACTTCAAATGAATGTAAATGCGACACTTCCATGCTAGGAAATAGAGTTTGCAGATGTCTACGTATCGTAGCAATAGAGTTCTAATGCTTCTTAAAACGCGATATCGCATCTCACTGCTATGTTTCATGAAAAGATATAATATTCATTGCGAAGTGTCATGTATACTTCGTATTCACTTCAAAAGAATGTAAATGCGACACTTCCATGCTAGGAAGTAGCGTTTGCAGATGTCTACGTATCGTAGCAATAGGGTTCTAATGCTTCCTAAAATGCGATATCGCATCACACTTCTATGATTCATGATAAGATATAATATTCATTATGGAGTGTTATGTATACCTCGTACTCACTTCAAAAGAATGTAAATGCGACCCTTCCATCCTAGGAAATAGCGTTTGCAGATGTCTACGTATCGTAGCAATAGAGTTCTAGTGCTTCTTAGAACGCGATATCGCATCACACTTCTATGTTTCATGATAAGATATAATATTCATTGCGAAGTGTCATGTATACCTCGTATTCACTTCAAAAGAACGTAAATAAGACACTTCCATGCTAGGAAATAGCGTTTGCAGATGTCTACGTATCGCAGCAATAGAGTTTCAATGCTTCCTAAAACGCGATATGGCATCTCTCTTCTATGTTTCACGATAAGGTATTATATTCATTGCGAAGTGTCATGTATACCTCGTATTCACTTCAAAAGAATGTAAATGCGACACTTCCATGCTAGGAAATAGCGTTTGCAGATGTCTACGTATCGTAGCAATAGAGTTCTAATGCTTCTCAAAACGCGATATAGCACCCCATTCCTATGTTTCATGATAAGATATAATACTCATTGCGAAGTGTCATGTATACCTCGTATTCACTTCAAAAGAATGTAAATGCGACACTTCCATGCTAGGAAATAGCGTTTGCAGATGTCTACGTATCGCAGCAATAGATTTCCAATGCTTCCTAAAACGCGATATCGCATCTCTCTTCTATGTTTCACGATAAGGTATAATATTCATTGCGAAGTGTCATGTATACCTCGTATTCACTTCAAAAGAATGTAAATGCGACACTTCCATGCTAGGAAATAGCGTTTGCAGATGTCTACGTGTCGTAGCAATAGAGATCTAATGCTTCTTAGAACGCGATATCGCATCTCACTGCTATGTTTCATGAGAAGATATAATATTCATTATGGAGTGTTATGTATACCTCGTACTCACTTCAAAAGAATGTAAATGCGACCCTTCCATCCTAGGAAATAGCGTATGCAGATGTCTACGTATCGTAGCAATAGAGTTCTAGTGCTTCTTAGAACGCGATATCGCATCTCACTTCTATGTTTCATGATAAGATATAATATTCATTGCGAAGTGTCATGTATACCTCGTATTCACTTCAAAAGAACGTACATAAGACACTTCCATGCTAGGAAATAGCGTTTGCAGATGTCTACGTATCGTAGCAATAGAGCTCTAACGCTTCTCAAAACGCGATATAGCACCTCATTCCTATGTTTCATGATAAGTTATAATATTCATTGCGAAGTGTCATGTATACCTCGTATTCACATCAAAAGAATGTAAATGCGACACTTCCATGCTAGGAAATAGCGTTTGCAGATGTCTACTTATCGCAGCAAAAGAGTTCCAATGCTTCCTAAAACGCGATATCGCATCACTCTTCTATGTTTCATGATAAGGTATAATATTCATTCCGAAGTGTCATGTATACCTCGTATTCACTTCAAATGAATGTAAATGCGACACTTCCATGCTAGGAAATAGCGTTTGCAGATGTCTACGTATCGTAGCAATAGAGTTCTAATGCTTCTTAAAACGCGATATCGCATCTCACTGCTATGTTTCATGAAAAGATATAATATTCATTGCGAAGTGTCATGTATACCTCGTATTCACTTCAAAAGAATGTAAATGCGACCCTTCCATCCTAGGAAATAGCGTTTGCAGATGTCTACGTATCGTAGCAATAGAGTTCTAGTGCTTCTTAGAACGCGATATCGCATCTGACTTCTATGTTTCATGATAAGATATAATATTCATTGCGAAGTGTCATGTATACCTCGTATTCACTTCAAAAGGACGTAAATAAGACACTTCCATGCTAGGAAATAGCGTTTGCAGATGTCTACGTATCGCAGCAATAGAGTTTCAATGCTTCCTAAAACGCGATATGGCATCTCTCTTCTATGTTTCACGATAAGGTATTATATTCATTGCGAAGTGTCATGTATACCTCGTATTCACTTCAAAAGAATGTAAATGCGACACTTCCATGCTAGGAAATAGCGTTTGCAGATGTCTACGTATCGTAGCAATAGAGTTCTAATGCTTCTCAAAACGCGATATAGCACCTCATTCCTATGTTTCATGATAAGATATAATATTCATTGCGAAGTGTCATGTATACCTCGTATTCGCTTCAAAAGAATGTAAATGCGACACTTCCATGCTAGGAAATAGCGTTTGCAGATGTCTACGTATCGTAGCAATAGAGTTCTAATGCTTCTCAAAACGCGATATAGCACCCCATTCCTATGTTTCATGATAAGATATAATACTCTTTGCAAAGTGTCATGTATACCTCGTATACACTTCAAAAGAACGTAAATAAGACACTTCCATGCTAGGAAATAGCGTTTGCAGATGTCTACGTATCGCAGCAATAGAGTTTCAATGCTTCCTAAAACGCGATATGGCATCTCTCTTCTATGTTTCACGATAAGGTATTATATTCATTGCGAAGTGTCATGTATACCTCGTATTCACTTCAAAAGAATGTAAATGCTACACTTCCATGCTAGGAAATAGCGTTTGCAGATGTCTACGTATCGTAGCAATAGAGTTCTAATGCTTCTCAAAACGCGATATAGCACCCCATTCCTATGTTTCATGATAAGATATAATACTCATTGCGAAGTGTCATGTATACCTCGTATTCACTTCAAAAGAATGTAAATGCGACACTTCCATGCTAGGAAATAGCGTTTGCAGATGTCTACGTGTCGTAGCAATAGAGATCTAATGCTTCTTAGAACGCGATATCGCATCTCACTGCTATGTTTCATGAGAAGATATAATATTCATTATGGAGTGTTATGTATACCTCGTACTCACTTCAAAGGAATGTAAATGCGACCCTTCCATCCTAGGAAATAGCGTATGCAGATGTCTACGTATCGTAGCAATAGAGTTCTAGTGCTTCTTAGAACGCGATATCGCATCTCACTTCTATGTTTCATGATAAGATATAATATTCATTGCGAAGTGTCATGTATACCTCGTATTCACTTCAAAAGAACGTACATAAGACACTTCCATGCTAGGAAATAGCGTTTGCAGATGTCTACGTAACGTAGCAATAGAGCTCTAACGCTTCTCAAAACGCGATATAGCACCTCATTCCTATGTTTCATGATAAGATATAATATTCATTGCGAAGTGTCATGTATACCTCGTATTCGCTTCAAAAGAATGTAAATGCGACACTTCCATGCCAGGAAATAGCGTTTGCAGATGTCTACGTATCGCAGCAATAGAGTTCCAATGCTTCCTAAAACGCGATATCGCATCTCTCTTCTATGTTTCACGATAAGGTATAATATTCATTGCGAAGTGTCATGTATACCTCGTATTCACTTCAAAAGAATGTAAATGCGACACTTCCATGCCAGGAAATAGCGTTTGCAGATGTCTACGTATCGCAGCAATAGAGTTCCAATGCTTCCTAAAACGCGATATCGCATCACTCTTCTATGTTTCATGATAAGGTATAATATTCATTACGAGGTGTCATGTATACCTCGTATTCACTTCAAATGAATGTATATGCGACACTTCCATGCTAGGAAATAGCGTTTGCAGATGTCTACGTATCGTAGCCATAGAGTTCTAATGCTTCTCAAAACGCGATATAGCACCTCATTCCCATGTTTCATGATAAGATATAATATTCATTGCGAATTGTCATGTGTACCTCGTATTCACTTCAAAAGAATGTAAATGCGACACTTCCATGCTAGGAAATAGCGTTTGCAGATGTCTACGTATCGCAGCAATAGAGCTCTAACGCTTCTCAAAACACGATATAGCACCTCATTCCTATGTTTCATGATAAGTTATAATATTCATTGCGAAGTGTCATGTATACCTCGTATTCGCTTCAAAAGAATGTAAATGCGACACTTCCATGCCAGGAAATAGCTTTTGCAGATGTCTACGTATCGTAGCAATAGAGTTCTAATGCTTCTCAAAACGCGATATAGCACCCCATTCCTATGTTTCATGATAAGATATAATACTCATTGCGAAGTGTCATGTATACCCCGTATTCACTTCAAAAGAATGTAAATGCGACACTTCCATGCTAGGAAATAGCGTTTGCAGATGTCTACGTATCGCAGCAGTAGAGTTCCAATGCTTCCTAAAACGCGATATCGCATCTCTCTTCTATGTTTCACGATAAGGTATAATATTCATTGCGAAGTGTCATGTATACCTCGTATTCACTTCAAAAGTATGTAAATGCGACACTTCCATGCTAGGAAATAGCGTTTGCAGATGTCTACGTGTCGTAGCAATAGAGTTCTAATGCTTCTTAAAACGCGATATCGCATCTCACTGCTATGTTTCATGAGACGATATAATATTCATTATGGAGTGTTATGTATACCTCGTACTCACTTCAAAAGAATGTAAATGCGACCCTTCCATCCTAGGAAATAGCGTATGCAGATGTCTACGTATCGTAGCAATAGAGTTCTAGTGCTTCTTACAACGCGATATCGCATCTCACATCTATGTTTCATGATAAGATATAATATTCAGTGCGAAGTGTCATGTATACCTCGTATTCACTTCAAAAGAACGTACATAAGACACTTCCAAGCTAGGAAATAGCGTTTGCAGATGTCTACGTAACGTAGCAATAGAGCTCTAACGCTTCTCAAAACGCGATATAGCACCTCATTCCTATGTTTCATGATAAGATATAATATTCATTGCGAAGTGTCATGTATACCTCGTATTCGCTTCAAAAGAATGTAAATGCGACACTTCCATGCTAGGAAATAGCGCTTGCAGATGTCTACGTATCGTAGCAATAGAGTTCTAATGCTTCTCAAAACGCGATATAGCACCCCATTCCTATGTTTCATGATAAGATATAATACTCATTGCGAAGTGTCATGTATGCCTCGTATTCACTTCAAAAGAATGTAAATGCGACACTTCCATGCTAGGAAATAGCGTTTGCAGATGACTACGTGTCGCAGCAATAGAGTTCCAATGCTTCCTAAAACGCGATATCGCATCTCTCTTCTATGTTTCACGATAAGGTATAATATTCATTGCGAAGTGTCATGTATACCTCGTATTCACTTCAAAAGAATGTAAATGCGACACTTCCATGCCAGGAAATAGCGTTTGCAGATGTCTACGTATCGCAGCAATAGAGATCCAATGCTTCCTAAAACGCGATATCGCATCACACATCTGTTTCATGATAAGATATAATATTCATTATGGAGTGTTATGTATACCTCGTACTCACTTCAAAAGAATGTAAATGCGACCCTTCCATCCTAGGAAATAGCGTTTTCAGATGTCTACGTATCGTAGCAATAGAGTTCTAGTGCTTCTTAGAACGCGATATCGCATCTCACTTCTATGTTTCATGATAAGATATAATATTCATTGCGAAGTGTCATGTATACCTCGTACTCACTTCAAAAGAACGTAAATAAGACACTTCCATGATAGGAAATAGCGTTTGCAGATGTCTACGTATCGCAGCAATAGAGTTTCAATGCTTCCTAAAACGCGATATGGCATCTCTCTTTTATGTTTCACGATAAGGTATTATATTCATTGCGAAGTGTCATGTATACCTCGTATTCACTTCAAAAGAATGTAAATGCGACACATCCATGCTAGGAAATAGCGTTTGCAGATGTCTACGTATCGCAGCAATAGAGATCCAATGCTTCCTAAACGCGATATCGCATCACTCTCCTGTGTTTCATGATAAGATATAATATTCATTATGGAGTGATATGTATACCTCGTACTCACTTCAAAAGAAAGTAAATGCGACCCTTCCATGCTAGGGAATAGCCTTTGCAGATGTCTACGTATCGTAGCAATAGGGTTCTAATGCTTCTTAAAACGCGATATCGCATCTCACTGCTATGTTTCATGAGAAGATATAATATTCATTGCGAAGTGTCATGTATATCTCGTATTCACTTCAAAAGAATGTAAATGCGACACTTCCATGCTAGGAAATAGCGTTTGCAGATGTCTACGTATCGCAGCAATAGAGTTCCAATGCTTCCTAAAACGCGATATCGCATCTCTCTTCTATGTTTCACGATAAGGTATAATATTCATTGCGAAGTGTCATGTATACCTCGTATTCACTTCAAAAGAACGTACATAAGACACTTCCATGCTAGGAAATAGCGTTTGCAGATGTCTATGTATCGTAGCAATAGAGCTCTAACTCTTCTCAAAACGCGATATAGCACCTCATTCCTATGTTTCATGATAAGATATAATATTCATTGCGAAGTGTCATGTATACCTCGTATTCGCTTCAAAAGAATGTAAATGCGACACTTCCATGCTAGGAAATAGCGTTTGCAGATGTCTACGTATCGTAGCAATAGAGTTCTAATGCTTCTCAAAACGCGATATAGCACCCCATTCCTATGATTCATGATAAGATATAATACTCATTGCGAAGTGTCATGTATATCTCGTATTCACATCAAAAGAATGTAAATGCGACACTTCCATGCTAGGAAATAGCGTTTGCAGATGTTTACGTATCGCAGCAATAGAGATCCAATGCTTCCTAAAACGCGATATCGCATCACTCTTCTATGTTTCATGATAAGGTATAATATTCATTTCGAAGTGTCATGTATACCTCGTATTCACTTCAAATGAATGTAAATGCGACACTTCCATGCTAGGAAATAGCGTTTGCAGATGTCTGCGTATCGTAGCAATAGAGTTCTAATGCTTCTTAAAACGCGATATCGCATCTCACTGCTATGTTTCATGATAAGATATAATATTCATTATGGAGTGATATGTATACCTCGTACTCACTTCAAAAGAAAGTAAATGCGACACTTCCATGCTAGGAAGTAGCGTTTGCAGATGTCTACGTATCGTAGCAATAGGGTTCTAATGCTTCTTAAAATGCGATATCGCATCACACTTCTATGTTTCATGATAAGATATAACATTCATTGCGAAGTGTCATGTATACCGCGATTTCACTTCACAAGAATGTAAATGCGACACTTCCTTGCTAGGAAATATTGTTTGCAGATGTCTACGTATCACAGCAATAGAGTACTAATGCTTCTTAAAACGAGATGTCGTATTTCATTTCTATGTTTCTTAATAAGGTATAATATTCATTGTGTAATGTTATGTATACCTCGTATTCACTTCAGTGGAATGTAAGTGCGAAATTTCCTTGCTAGGAAATAGAGTTTGCAGATGTCTACGTATATAGGCAATAGAGTTCTAATGCTTCTCAAAACTCGATATAGCACCTCATTCCTATGTTTCATGATAAGATATAATATTCATTGCGAAGTGTCATGTATATCTCGTATTCACATCAAAAGAATGTAAATGCGACACTTCCATGCTAGGAAATAGCGTTTGCAGATGTCTACGTATCGCAGCAATAGAGTTCCAATGCTTCCTAAAACGCGATATCGCATCTCTCTTCTATGTTTCATGATAAGGTGTAATATTCATTGCGAAGCGTCATGTATACCTCGAATTCACTTCAAATGAATGTAAATGCGACACTTCCATGCTAGGAAATAGCGTTTGCAGATGTCTACGTAACGTAGCAATAGAGTTCTAATGATTCTTAAAACGCGATATCGCATCTCACTGCTATGTTTCATGAGAAGATATAATATTCATTGCGAAGTGTCATGTATACCTCGTATTCACTTCAAATGAACGTAAATAAGGCACTTCCATGCTAGGAAATAGCGTTTGCAGATGTCTACGTATCGTAGCAATAGTGTTCTAATGCTTCTTAAAATGCGATATCGCATCACACTTCTATGTTTCATGATAAGATATAATATTCATTGCGAAGTGTCATGTATACCGCGATTTCACTTCACAAGAATGTAAATGCGACACTTCCTTGCTAGGAAATAGCGTTTGCAGATGTCTACGTATCGTAGCAATAGAGTTCTAATGCTTCTTAAAACGCGATATCGCATCTCACTGCTATGTTTCATGATAAGTTATAATATTCATTATGGAGTGATATGTATACCTCGTACTCACTTCAAAAGAAAGTAAATGCGACCCTTCCATGCTAGGGAATAGCCTTTGCAGATGTCTACGTATCGTAGCAATAGAGTTCTAATGCTTCTTAAAACGCGATTTCGCATCTCACTGCTATGTTTCATGATAAGATATAATATTCATTATGGAGTGATATGTATACCTCGTACTCAATTCAAAAGAAAGTAAATACGACACTTCCATGCTAGGAAGTAGCGTTTGCAGATGTCTACGTATCGTAGCAATAGGGTTCTAATGCTTCTTAAAATGCGATATCGCATCACACTTCTATGTTTCATGATAAGATAGGATATTCATTGCGAAGTGTCATGTATACCGCGATTTCACTTCACAAGAATGTAAATGCGACACTTAATTGCTAGGAAATATTGTTTGCAGATGTCTACGTATCACAGCAATAGAGCACTAATGCTTCTTAAAACGAGATGTCGTATTTCATTTCTATGTTTCGTAATAAGATATAATATTCATTGTGTAATCTTATGTATACCTCGTATTCACTTCTAAAACGAGATGCCGCATTTCATTTCTATGTTCCGTAATAAGATATAATATTCATTGTGTAATGTCATGCATATCTCGTATTCACTTCAAAGGAATGTAAATGCGACACTTCCATGCTAGGAAATAGCGTTTGTAGATGTCTACGTATCGCAGCAATAGAGTTTTAATGCTTCCTAAAACGCGATATCGCACCTCTCTTCTATGTTTCATGATAAGGTATAATATTCATTGCGATGTGCCATGTATACCTCGTATTCACTTCAAAAGAATGTAAATGCGACACTTCCTTGCTAGGAAATATTGTTTGCAGATGTCTACGTATCACAGCAATGGAGTACTAATGCTTCTTAAAACGCGATATCGCATCTCACTGCTATGTTTCATGAGAAGATATAATATTCATTGCGAAGTGTCATGTATACCTCGTATTCACTTCAAATGAACGTAAATAAGGCACTTCCATGCTAGGAAATAGCGTTTGCAGATGTCTACGTATCGTAGCAATAGGGTTCTAATGCTTCTTAAAATGCGATATCGCATCACACTTCTATGTTTCATGATAAGATATAATATTCATTGCGAAGTGTCATGTATACCGCGATTTCACTTCACAAGAATGTAAATGCGACACTTCCTTGCTAGGAAATAGCGTTTGCAGATGTCTACGTATCGTAGCAATAGAGTTCTAATGCTTCTTAAAACGCGATATCGCATCTCACTGCTATGTTTCATGATAAGTTATAATATTCATTATGGAGTGATATGTATACCTCGTACTCACTTCAAAAGAAAGTAAATGCGACCCTTCCATGCTAGGAAATAGCGTCTGCAGATGTCTACGTATTGTAGCAATAGAGTTCTAATGCTTCTCAAAACGCGATATAGCACCTCATTCCTATGTTTCATGATAAGATATAATACTCATTGCGAAGTGTAATGTATACCTCGTATTCACTTCAAAAGAATGTAAATGCGACACTTCCATGCTAGGAAATAGCGTTTGCAGATGTCTACGTATCGCAGCAATGGAGTTCCAATGCTTCCTAAAACGCGATATCGCATCTCTCTTCTATGTTTCACGATAAGGTATAATATTCATTGCGAAGTGTCATGTATACCTCGTATTCACTTCAAAAGAACGTACATAAGACACTTCCATGCTAGGAAATAGCGTTTGCAGATGTCTATGTATCGTAGCAATAGAGCTCTAACGCTTCTCAAAACGCGATATAGCACCTCATTCCTATGTTTCATGATAAGATATAATATTCATTGCGAAGTGTCATGTATACCTCGTATTCGCTTCAAAAGAATGTAAATGCGACACTTCCATGCTAGGAAATAGCGTTTGCAGATGTCTACGTATCGTAGCAATAGAGTTCTAATGCTTCTCAAAACGCGATATAGCACCCCATTCCTATGATTCATGATAAGATATAATACTCATTGCGAAGTGTCATGTATATCTCGTATTCACATCAAAAGAATGTAAATGCGACACTTCCATGCTAGGAAATAGCGTTTGCAGATGTTTACGTATCGCAGCAATAGAGATCCAATGCTTCCTAAAACGCGATATCGCATCACTCTTCTATGTTTCATGATAAGGTATAATATTCATTTCGAAGTGTCATGTATACCTCGTATTCACTTCAAATGAATGTAAATGCGACACTTCCATGCTAGGAAATAGCGTTTGCAGATGTCTGCGTATCGTAGCAATAGAGTTCTAATGCTTCTTAAAACGCGATATCGCATCTCACTGCTATGTTTCATGATAAGATATAATATTCATTATGGAGTGATATGTATACCTCGTACTCACTTCAAAAGAAAGTAAATGCGACACTTCCATGCTAGGAAGTAGCGTTTGCAGATGTCTACGTATCGTAGCAATAGGGTTCTAATGCTTCTTAAAATGCGATATCGCATCACACTTCTATGTTTCATGATAAGATATAACATTCATTGCGAAGTGTCATGTATACCGCGATTTCACTTCACAAGAATGTAAATGCGACACTTCCTTGCTAGGAAATATTGTTTGCAGATGTCTACGTATCACAGCAATAGAGTACTAATGCTTCTTAAAACGAGATGTCGTATTTCATTTCTATGTTTCTTAATAAGGTATAATATTCATTGTGTAATGTTATGTATACCTCGTATTCACTTCAGTGGAATGTAAGTGCGAAATTTCCTTGCTAGGAAATAGAGTTTGCAGATGTCTACGTATATAGGCAATAGAGTTCTAATGCTTCTCAAAACTCGATATAGCACCTCATTCCTATGTTTCATGATAAGATATAATATTCATTGCGAAGTGTCATGTATATCTCGTATTCACATCAAAAGAATGTAAATGCGACACTTCCATGCTAGGAAATAGCGTTTGCAGATGTCTACGTATCGCAGCAATAGAGTTCCAATGCTTCCTAAAACGCGATATCGCATCTCTCTTCTATGTTTCATGATAAGGTGTAATATTCATTGCGAAGCGTCATGTATACCTCGAATTCACTTCAAATGAATGTAAATGCGACACTTCCATGCTAGGAAATAGCGTTTGCAGATGTCTACGTAACGTAGCAATAGAGTTCTAATGAATCTTAAAACGCGATATCGCATCTCACTGCTATGTTTCATGAGAAGATATAATATTCATTGCGAAGTGTCATGTATACCTCGTATTCACTTCAAATGAACGTAAATAAGGCACTTCCATGCTAGGAAATAGCGTTTGCAGATGTCTACGTATCGTAGCAATAGGGTTCTAATGCTTCTTAAAATGCGATATCGCATCACACTTCTATGTTTCATGATAAGATATAATATTCATTGCGAAGTGTCATGTATACCGCGATTTCACTTCACAAGAATGTAAATGCGACACTTCCTTGCTAGGAAATAGCGTTTGCAGATGTCTACGTATCGTAGCAATAGAGTTCTAATGCTTCTTAAAACGCGATATCGCATCTCACTGCTATGTTTCATGATAAGTTATAATATTCATTATGGAGTGATATGTATACCTCGTACTCACTTCAAAAGAAAGTAAATGCGACCCTTCCATGCTAGGGAATAGCCTTTGCAGATGTCTACGTATCGTAGCAATAGAGTTCTAATGCTTCTTAAAACGCGATTTCGCATCTCACTGCTATGTTTCATGATAAGATATAATATTCATTATGGAGTGATATGTATACCTCGTACTCACTTCAAAAGAAAGTAAATACGACACTTCCATGCTAGGAAGTAGCGTTTGCAGATGTCTACGTATCGTAGCAATAGGGTTCTAATGCTTCTTAAAATGCGACATCGCATCACACTTCTATGTTTCATGATAAGATAGAATATTCATTGCGAAGTGTCATGTATACCGCGATTTCACTTCACAAGAATGTAAATGCGACACTTAATTGCTAGGAAATATTGTTTGCAGATGTCTACGTATCACAGCAATAGAGCACTAATGCTTCTTAAAACGAGATGTCGTATTTCATTTCTATGTTTCGTAATAAGATATAATATTCATTGTGTAATCTTATGTATACCTCGTATTCACTTCTAAAACGAGATGCCGCATTTCATTTCTATGTTCCGTAATAAGATATAATATTCATTGTGTAATGTCATGCATATCTCGTATTCACTTCAAAGGAATGTAAATGCGACACTTCCATGCTAGGAAATAGCGTTTGCAGATGTCTACGTATCGCAGCAATAGAGTTTTAATGCTTCCTAAAACGCGATATCGCACCTCTCTTCTATGTTTCATGATAAGTTATAATATTCATTATGGAGTGATATGTATACCTCGTACTCACTTCAAAAGAAAGTAAATGCGACCCTTCCATGCTAGGGAATAGCCTTTGCAGATGTCTACGTATCGTAGCAATAGAGTTCTAATGCTTCTTAAAACGCGATTTCGCATCTCACTGCTATGTTTCATGATAAGATATAATATTCATTATGGAGTGATATGTATACCTCGTACTCACTTCAAAAGAAAGTAAATACGACACTTCCATGCTAGGAAGTAGCGTTTGCAGATGTCTACGTATCGTAGCAATAGGGTTCTAATGCTTCTTAAAATGCGACATCGCATCACACTTCTATGTTTCATGATAAGATAGAATATTCATTGCGAAGTGTCATGTATACCGCGATTTCACTTCACAAGAATGTAAATGCGACACTTAATTGCTAGGAAATATTGTTTGCAGATGTCTACGTATCACAGCAATAGAGCACTAATGCTTCTTAAAACGAGATGTCGTATTTCATTTCTATGTTTCGTAATAAGATATAATATTCATTGTGTAATCTTATGTATACCTCGTATTCACTTCTAAAACGAGATGCCGCATTTCATTTCTATGTTCCGTAATAAGATATAATATTCATTGTGTAATGTCATGCATATCTCGTATTCACTTCAAAGGAATGTAAATGCGACACTTCCATGCTAGGAAATAGCGTTTGCAGATGTCTACGTATCGCAGCAATAGAGTTTTAATGCTTCCTAAAACGCGATATCGCACCTCTCTTCTATGTTTCATGATAAGGTATAATATTCATTGCGATGTGCCATGTATACCTCGTATTCACTTCAAAAGAATGTAAATGCGACACTTCCTTGCTAGGAAATATTGTTTGCAGATGTCTACGTATCACAGCAATGGAGTACTAATGCTTCTTAAAACGAGATGTCGTATTTCACTTCTATGTTTCGTAATAAGATATAATATTCATTGTGTAATGTTATGTATACCTCGTATACACTTCAGTGGCATGTAAGTGCGAAATTTCCTTGCTAGGAAATAGAGTTTGCAGATGTCTACGTATAATAGCAATAGAGTTCTAATGCCTCTCATTACGCGATATAGCACCTCATTCCTATGTTTCATGATAAGCTATAATATTCATTGCGAAGTGTCATGTATATCTCGTATTCACATCAAAAGAATGTAAATGCGACACTTCCATGCTAGGAAATAGCGTTTGCAGATGTCTACGTATCGCAGCAATAGAGTTCCAATGCTTCCTAAAACGCGATATCGCATCTCTCTTCTATGTTTCATGATAAGGTGTAATATTCATTGCGAAGCGTCATGTATACCTCGAATTCACTTCAAATGAATGTAAATGCGACACTTCCATGCTAGGAAATAGCGTTTGCAGATGTCTACGTAACGTAGCAATAGAGTTCTAATGATTCTTAAAACGCGATATCGCATCTCACTGCTATGTTTCATGAGAAGATATAATATTCATTGCGAAGTGTCATGTATACCTCGTATTCACTTCAAATGAACGTAAATAAGGCACTTCCATGCTAGGAAATAGCGTTTGCAGATGTCTACGTATCGTAGCAATAGGGTTCTAATGCTTCTTAAAATGCGATATCGCATCACACTTCTATGTTTCATGATAAGATATAATATTCATTGCGAAGTGTCATGTATACCGCGATTTCACTTCACAAGAATGTAAATGCGACACTTCCTTGCTAGGAAATAGCGTTTGCAGATGTCTACGTATCGTAGCAATAGAGTTCTAATGCTTCTTAAAACGCGATATCGCATCTCACTGCTATGTTTCATGATAAGTTATAATATTCATTATGGAGTGATATGTATACCTCGTACTCACTTCAAAAGAAAGTAAATGCGACCCTTCCATGCTAGGGAATAGCCTTTGCAGATGTCTACGTATCGTAGCAATAGAGTTCTAATGCTTCTTAAAACGCGATTTCGCATCTCACTGCTATGTTTCATGATAAGATATAATATTCATTATGGAGTGATATGTATACCTCGTACTCACTTCAAAAGAAAGTAAATACGACACTTCCATGCTAGGAAGTAGCGTTTGTAGATGTCTACGTATCGTAGCAATAGGGTTCTAATGCTTCTTAAAATGCGATATCGCATCACACTTCTATGTTTCATGATAAGATAGAATTTTCATTGCGAAGTGTCATGTATACCGCGATTTCACTTCACAAGAATGTAAATGCGACACTTAATTGCTAGGAAATATTGTTTGCAGATGTCTACGTATCACAGCAATAGAGCACTAATGCTTCTTAAAACGAGATGTCGTATTTCATTTCTATGTTTCGTAATAAGATATAATATTCATTGTGTAATCTTATGTATACCTCGTATTCACTTCTAAAACGAGATGCCGCATTTCATTTCTATGTTCCGTAATAAGATATAATATTCATTGTGTAATGTCATGCATATCTCGTATTCACTTCAAAGGAATGTAAATGCGACACTTCCATGCTAGGAAATAGCGTTTGCAGATGTCTACGTATCGCAGCAATAGAGTTTTAATGCTTCCTAAAACGCGATATCGCACCTCTCTTCTATGTTTCATGATAAGGTATAATATTCATTGCGATGTGCCATGTATACCTCGTATTCACTTCAAAAGAATGTAAATGCGACACTTCCTTGCTAGGAAATATTGTTTGCAGATGTCTACGTATCACAGCAATGGAGTACTAATGCTTCTTAAAACGAGATGTCGTATTTCACTTCTATGTTTCGTAATAAGATATAATATTCATTGTGTAATGTTATGTATACCTCGTATACACTTCAGTGGCATGTAAGTGCGAAATTTCCTTGCTAGGAAATAGAGTTTGCAGATGTCTACGTATAATAGCAATAGAGTTCTAATGCCTCTCATTACGCGATATAGCACCTCATTCCTATGTTTCATGATAAGCTATAATATTCATTCCGAAGTGTCATATATATCTCGTATTCACTTCAAAAGAATGTAAATGCGAACACTTCCATGCTAGGAAATAGCGGTTGCGGATGTCTACGTATCGCAGCAATAGAGTTCTAATGCTTCCTAAAACGCGATATCGCATCTCTCTTCTATGTTTCATGATAAGGTATAATATTCATAGCGAAGTGTCATGTATACCTCGTATTCACTTCAAATGAATGTAAATGCGACACTTCCATGCTAGGAAATAGCGTTTGCAGATGTCTACGTATCGTAGCAATAGAGTTCTAATGCTTCTTAAAACGCGATATCGCATCTCACTGCTATGTTTCATGATAAGATATAATATTCATTATGGAGTGTTATGTATACCTCGTGCTCACTTCAAAAGAATGTAAATGCGACCCTTCCATGCTAGGAAATAGCCTTTGCAGATGTCTACGTATCGTAGCTATAGAGGTCTAGTGCTTCTCAAAACGCGATATAGCACCTCATTCCTATGTTTCATGATAAGATATAATATTCATTGCGAACTGTCATGTATACCTCGATTTCACTTCACAAGAATGTAAATGCGACACTTCCTTGCTAGGAAATATTGTTTGCAGATGTCTACGTATCACAGCAATAGAGTTCTAATGATTCTTAAAATGCCATATCGCATCACTCTACTATGTTTGATGATAAGGTATAATATTCATTACGAAGTGTCATGTATATCTCGCATTCACTTCAAATGAATGTAAATGCGACACTTCCATGCTAGGAAATAGCGTTTGCAGATGTCTACGTATCGTAGCAATAGAGTTCTAATGCTTCTTAAAACGCGATATCGCATCTCACTGCTATGTTTCATGATAAGATATAATATTCATTGCGACGTGTCATGTATACCTCGTATTCACTTCAAAAGAATGTAAATGCGACACTTCCATGCTAGGAAATAGCGTTTGCAGATGTCTACGTACCGTAGCAATCGATTTCTAATGCTTCTTAGAACGCGATATCGCATCTCACTTCTATGTTTCATGATAAGATATAATATTCAGTGCGAAGTGTCATGTATACCTCGTATTCACTTCTATCGAATGTAAATGCGACACTTCCATGCTAGGAAATAGCGTTTGCAGATGTCTACGTATCGTAGCAATAGAGTTCTAATGCTTCTTAAAACGCGATATCGCATCTCACTGCTATGTTTCATGATAAGATATAATATTCATTGCGAAGTGTCATGCATATCTCGTATTCACTTCAAAAGAATGTAAATGCGACCCTTCCATGCTAGGAAATAGCGTTTGCAGATGTCTACGTACCGTAGCAATCGATTTCTAATGCTTCTTAGAACGCGATATCGCATCTCACTTCTATGTTTCATGATAAGATATAATATTCAGTGCGAAGTGTCATGTATACCTCGTATTCACTTCTATCGAATGTAAATGCGACACTTCCATGCTAGGAAATAGCGTTTGCAGATGTCTACGTATCGTAGCAATAGAGTTCTAATGCTTCTTAAAACGCGATATCGCATCTCACTGCTATGTTTCATGATAAGATATAATATTCATTGCGAAGTGTCATGCATATCTCGTATTCACTTCAAAAGAATGTAAATGCGACCCTTCCATGCTAGGAAATAGCCTTTGCAGATGTCTACGTATCGTAGCAATAGAGTTCTAATGCTTCTTAGAACGCGATATCGCATCTCACTGCTATGTTTCATGAGAAGATATAATATTCATTGCGAAGTGTCATGTATACCTCGTATTCACTTCAAAAGAACGTAAATAAGACACTTCCATGCTAGGAAATAGCGTTTGCAGATGTCTACGTATCACAGCAATAGAGCACTAATGCTTCTTAAAACGAGATGTCGTATTTCATTTCTATGTTTCGTAATAAGATATAATATTCATTGTGTAATCGTATGTATACCTCGTATTCACTTCAGTGAAATGTAAGTGCGAAATTTCCTTGCTAGGAAATAGAGTTTGCAGATGTCTACGTATATTAGCAATAGAGTTCTAATGCTTCTCAGAACGCGATATAGCACCTCATTCCTATGTTTCATGATAAGCTATAATATTCATTGCAAAGTGTCATGTATATCTCGTATTCACTTAAAAAGAATGTAAATGCGACACTTCCTTGCTAGGAAATATCGTTTGGAGATGTCTACGTATCGTAGCAATAGAGTTTTAATGCTTCCTAAAACGCGATATCGCACCTCTCTCCTATGTTTCATGATAAGGTATAATATTCATTGCGAAGTGCCGTGTATACCTCGTATTCACTTCAAAAGAATGTAAATGCGACACTTCCTTGCTAGGAAATATTGTTTGCAGATGTCTACGTATCACAGCAATGGAGTACTAATGCTTCTTAAAACGAGATGTCGTATTTCACTTCTATGTTTCGTAATAAGATATAATATTCATTGTGTAATGTTATGTATACCTCGTATACACTTCAGTGGCATGTAAGTGCGAAATTTCCTTGCTAGGAAATAGAGTTTGCAGATGTCTACGTATAATAGCAATAGAGTTCTAATGCTTCTTAAAACGCGATATCGCATCTCACTGCTATGTTTCATGATAAGATATAATATTCATTATGGAGTGTTATGCATACCTCGTACTCACTTCAAAAGAATGTAAATGCGACCCTTCCATGCTAGGAAATAGCCTTTGCAGATGTCTACGTATCGTAGCAATAGAGTTCTAATGCGTCTTAAAACGAGATGCCGCATTTCATTTCTATGTTCCGTAATAAGATATAATATTCATTGTGTAATGTTATGTATACCTCGTATTCACCTCAGTGGAATGTAAGTGCGAAATTTCCTTGCTAGGAAATAGCGTTTGCAGATGTCTACGTATCGTAGCAATAGAGTTCTAATGCTTCTTAAAACGCGATATCGCATCTCACTGCTATGTTTCTTGATAAGATATAATATTCATTGCGAAGTGTCATGCATATCTCGTATTCACTTCAAAAGAATGTAAATGCGACACTTCCATGCTAGGAAATAGCGTTTGCAGATGTCTACGTATCGCAGCAATAGATTCCTAATGCTTCCTAAAACGCGATATCGCATCTCACTGCTATGTTTCATGATAAGATATAATATTCATTATGGAGTGTTATGTATACCTCGTACTCACTTCAAATGAATGTAAATGTGACACTTCAATGCTAGGAAATAGCGCTTGCAGATGTCTACGTATCGTAGCAATAGAGTTCTAATGCTTCTTAAAACGCGATATCGCATCTCACTGCTATGTTTCGTGATAAGATATAATATTCATTATGGAGTGTTATGTATACCTCGTACTCACTTCAAAAGAATGTAAATGCGACCCTTCCATGCTAGGAAATATCCTTTGCAGATGTCTACGTATCGTAGCAATAGAGTTCTAATGCGTCTTAAAACGAGATGCCGCATTTCATTTCTATGTTCCGTAATAAGATATAATATTCATTGTGTAATGTTATGTATACCTCGTATTCACTTCAGTGGAATGTAAGTGCGAAATTTCCTTGCTAGGAAATAGCGTTTGCAGATGTCTACGTATCGTAGCAGTATAGTTCTAATGCTTCTTAAAACGCGATATCGCATCTCACTGCTATGTTTCATGATAAGATATAATATTCATTGCGAAGTGTCATGCATATCTCGTATTCACTTCAAAAGAATGTAAATGCGACCCTTCAATGCTAGGAAATAGCCTTTGCAGATGTCTACGTATCG